>NC_053391.1:518681846-519016846 GCF_905171765.1 Bufo bufo | reverse complement strand
ATGGCAATCAGCTGTAATTATTGAGGGAAGATGTGTGTAAACATAAGGGTGGGGCCAGACATGGTGGCCAGAAGATGCTGGAGACATAGCAGGGAAAAATCCATATGGCCATGCAGGCATCAGGTGTTATCTATTATTCATTGTCTGACAATCACTTGGTGGCGTGGTTTGGTGGCAAACCCTACAAAACTGGGCCACCAATAACCATAAACAAGTGATTGTCAAAATAGTTTTAAGGATGAAGGGAACAGAGCTGCGGTTCACATGACTGTGTCGTTTTTGGCCGCATGCTTTCACATGTCCAGAGCCCGTCTCTTACCCTTTCAGAGGGACGGTCCATAGGGGCAGATTTACTACTGAAAATGTGCCATACTTTTGGCACAAACTGGCCCAAAAATATGACCAACGTGGTTTGGACTGCATTTATTAAATATTTTAGATATTTTTCTAACCTTTTTACACGGTGTTCAACAAGGGGTGTGGCTTTCTGGAGAGGGATGTGGCTTCAAAGAAAGAAACTGAAAGGGAATGTGTCATCAGAAAATGACCTATAGTTTAAATCATGTTTGTATGTTTTTATATTTTTAAAGAAGTTTTGATGATGTTATTTAAAATTTTCTAGTTTAATATCTATATATAAAAAAAAAAAACCTCTCCAATAGAAGTCAATGAGGTCCCTTCCAGACCATTGTGTCTATGGCCCATGGGGCTGTCCTAAAGCAGCTCTCTAATGCTGTGTAAGTGCTGTTAAGAACAGCTCAGGCAAGATGGCACCTTTTATGCACCAAAAATATGCCAAAATGTGGGCACATTTCTGGAGTAAAACTAAGCCAGCGTAAAGTGGCATAAATGTAGACTAGGCAGTTTATGGGTCCATTCAGATGTTGAAAGGGTCCGGATCCGTTCCACAATTATGCGGAACGGGTGTGGACCCATTCATTTTCAATGGGGTCGGAAAAGATGCGGACAGCACATTGTGCATTTCCGGTCCGCGGCTCCGGAAAAAAATAGAGCATGTCCTATTCTTGTCTGCAGTTGCGGACAAGAATAGGAATTATCTATTAAGTGCCGGCGATGTGCAGCGTCAGTGTTTTGCAGACCACAAAACACTATGGACGTCTGAATGGACCCTAAGACTGTGGCACAGATTTAGTAATGTTTCTGCGCCAAAAATCTGTCTAAAGAGTGGTGCAAATTGGTGCAATTTGACACATCTGTGGTTTCTACACTTTTTCTGACATGCTTGACAAAGGGGTGGGGCTTAGTGGCGGGCCAAAGATGCGTAATTTTGCAGCAAAATTGTTCCACAAATCCGGATTAAAATTCTGTCTCAAAGTAAGCCAACAAATGGTTGGTGTAAAGTCAGAGCAAAAGGGAGACAATTATCAAACCAGATGCATCGAGTTTTTGGTGTAAAAATGTCACATGACATGCCAATTGTGGCATTTTCTGCAACATTTTTGCAACATTTAGGAGCCATGCCAAAAGTGAGATTAGACCTGGATTATGGCATAGTTATTATCTGCAGCACTTGGAAAAGTTGTAAAAAGTGGTATCCTATGCCTGGCAGCCCCCTGGTCTATTTTTTAACACTAGGTCATACAACACAATGCAGTTGCACAAATACATATACAACACAATGCACCATTTCATAAATTTGGTGCAACCACACAATGCAAAACAAGACATAAAAGTGACACGAAAACGAGCTCAAATGAAAACTGTCCCCTAGAGTGTCTATCCCTGCACCAGATTTATCATCGACCCTGACCCACTGTGATAACTCTGGTGCAGGTCTAGACAGCCTGTCTAAATTTACATTGTCTTCGTTTTAGACGGCAAAGTAAAGCTTCCCCGTACAGTGGAGTCCCTAGAGGAACACCTTCCATTAGAAGATGAGTTGTCCACGTAGCCCTTGCCCATAATAAAATATGTGAGATGATGACAAGTTGTTATGATGCAACGTATCAGCCATGAAGTCCTATGGGTGTCCCCCAATTACATAAATCCAGTGCAATGGTGAGAGTAATAAAATATCTGAAAGAAGAATATAGAAGATAGGTTCTGGAATCAGGATCTCCACGGCTCTCCACCGGTGTAATGCTGTGAGATACTCAATACAGTTCTTTTTGCAGTGTTCCTCCCTAATATGCCGGGGAAACTAAAGCTAATCAGGTTGCGATGCTCCTTCATTGTGTGATAGCTTTACTAGAATACCGCATCTCGGAATAAATGTTTCCAACCCCAGGCAGCTTTCACCACTGTTAATTGCCAAACAACTCATTCTGCTATCGGGGACAACAGAGCTGCAGAAAACAGTATACGTTTTATGGTAGTTATCTTGCCTTGTAATGAAATGACAATAGTAAAAGAATAGTCATATGATAACCTTGATGCTGGGAAGAAAATATCACATGGAAGAGCTGTGCAGAGCGTCAGCATGATGGATGATGTCACGGCAGAATAACATGAGCAGCAGGCTGTAGAGAAGCTTGACTGTACATGGCATTGAGCCTTCCTGGAGAACATCAGCTCATACATGTTTACAGACAGGAGACAAACACTAACATACATGCACACACTCATACACACACTTATGTACATTCATCCATACAAGCATACACATAGTGCTCGCTCCCACACAACCACATTCTTCCATCCACCAATGTATTAAAAGGGTTTTCCAAGATTTTAATAGTGATGATCTATCCTCGGGATAGGTCATCAGTATCCAATCAGTGGGGGTCCGACACCCAGGACCCCTGCCGATCAACCGTTTGAGAAGACACCAGCTCTCCTGTGAGTGGCCTGGCCTTCTCCCTGCTCACCAAGCACAGCGCCGTACATAGTATAGCACTCAGACCAATTCACTTTAATGGGGCTGAGTTGCACCTAGGGCATGCGACCGATGAACGTGACGTCACTGGCCTGGGGAAAGCTGAGAGAAGGCTGCAGCGCTACTGCCTTCTCAACAAAGCCCCATTGAGGACAGTTGGATGCTAATTTCTGTAAAGCGCTGCGGAATATAGTAGCGCTATATAAGTGCATAAAATAAATAAAAAATTAAATAAACAGCTGATTGGTGGGAGGACCAGGTGTCTGACCGGACCAGGTGTCAGATGCTGGTGACCTATCCAGAGGATAGAGCATCAGTATTAAAAACTCTGAAAACCCCTTTAACACACACGCATATGTATCATATCGTAGCATACATGCACACATGCTTCCACGCAGCACATACATTAATGCACGCTAACACACATGCGTACGCACAACATAAATGCATGCCCATACAGTGACGTCTATTTGCTCCCTTACATACATGATTATACACACCACATTACATACTCTCATATGCTCATACAGGCACACACACTTTTTTTTATTCTAAAGTTTCTTAGCTTTAGCCATTAACTAATGAATGCTACTTCAGGACAATGTACTTTATTAAACATATCACTTATATGAGAATATTCTTAAGAACAAAAAAAAAAAAAAAGACAATAGGCCCAGATACATTGTAAGTATCATAGGACTGGGAGTTCTTTTTCATCATATTAAATCAGCTGATATTCACAGCCTAGGAAAAAGGTTACAATTAGAGCGTGAGTTTGCAAGCTGCCATTATTATCTACAACTACTTTGGCATGTTTCATGTCATGGTCATTAGGTCAAGTTATTAAAGTCCAAGTAGAGAGGGAGAATGACGATGGGCTCACTAATGAAAGTTTTATTTCGGTGGTGTGAATGCCGAAAAAGTGCCAGTGTAAGAACATAAAATAGGTCCTATATATATATACAGTGTATATATATATGCAGAGCACTCCTTAGTGATTAAAAATTTCCAAAAAAGGAATATGAACGTAGAATATTATGCTGTGCTGTACACATTATTCACTCTTATTTTACTGTTTCCAGCAGGGCTCACAATAAGGGTATGACCACACGATAAGGGTATGATCACACGATAAGTTTACGACCACACGATAAGGGTACGACCACACGATAAGGGTACGACCACACGATAAGGGTAGGACCACACGATAAGGGTACGACCACAGGATAAGGGTACGACCACACGATAAGGGTACGACCACACGATAAGGGTATGAGCACACGATAAGGGTACGACCACAGGATAAGGGTACGACCACACGATAAGGGTATGACCACACGATAAGGGTACGACCACAGGATAAGGGTAGGACCACACGATAAGGGTACGACCACACGATAAGGGTACGACCACACGATAAGGGTACGACCACACGATAAGGGTACGACCACAGGATAAGGGTACGACCACACGATAAGGGTATGACCACACGATAAGGGTACGACCACAGGATAAGGGTAGGACCACACGATAAGGGTACGACCACACGATAAGGGTACGACCACACGATAAGGGTACGACCACACGATAAGGGTATGACCACACGATAAGGGTATGACCACAGGATAAGGGTACGACCACACGATAAAGGTACGACCACAGGATAAGGGTACGACCACACGATAAGGGTACGACCACACGATAAGGGTAGGACCACACGATAAGGGTACGACCACACAATAAGGGTATGATCACACGATAAGGGTACGACCACACGATAAGGGTACGACCACACGATAAGGGTATGACCACACAATAAGGGTATGACCACATAATAAGGGTATGACCACACGATAAGGGTACGACCACACGGAGCGGCTGATGCTCGGCCATTGACAGTGTAGACTGACTAAACAGTGCAGTCTCATTAGTTTAACTAGAGCCTGCTGCGGCCGGTACGGCCATGCGGTACTGCAGCATGCCCGCATGGCAGCTGCGACACGACCGTGCCATGAGGTCTGACCGTAAGGGTGTCCCTATAGGTGGATTAGACCTTGCAGCTGAACTGGTCTCTAATGTTGGCAGGGGAAGCGGTGCCCCCTCTAGGAATACTGGTCTTTGTTCCCAGGGAATAATGGTTATTCGCTCTGTACTATGGACTCCTTGTGTAAATGATTCATGTAGCTGTGGTTTTCTTTTCCCTGTGGAATAACATCACTGGTATTACTCTTGTTCTATGATATCGCTCTGAACAATACGTCTTTGCTATTACTTCCCAGTACTTGTTATTCATGGTACTTAACATCATCAGGTGTGTTACTCCTATTGTGCTAACATCACTTTGTCTATTAGAAAGCGAGCAATACAATGAAGCACTGAAACACTACTGTGTGCATTTCCCTATCGCTGTCATTATTCATTCATATGTGTGTTATCTCTGTATTGTGACATCAGTGTAGTTATTATCTCTGTACTGTCACATAACTATGTTTATCTTCACTGTACTATGGCCTTACTGACTTTAGTATCCCTGAGCTGTGACAACTCTGTGTATTGTATATTAGTCCCAGGACTGTCTCATTATGTTGGTTATACCAGTACTGAGACATCACTCTTATCCCTGAACTGTCTCATCACTGTATTTATTATACCTGTGCAGTGTCTACATCTCTGTGCTATGTCTATTGTACTTGTGTCAACATTGTCTTTTATTAACTGTGATTATCCCTGCACTCTGACATCATTGTGTTAATTAACTCATAAACTATGACATCACTATGTTTGTTATCACTGCACTGTGACAGCACTATGTTTATTATCACTGCACTCTGACATCACATTTATTACCACTTGTAGTGTGACATCACTATGTTTATTACCACTTGCTCTGTGATATCACTATGTTTATTACCACTTGTACTGTGACTTCACTATGTTTATTAACACTTGTACTGTGACATCACTATGTTTATTATCACTGCACTCTGACATCACATTTATTACCCCCTGTAGTGTGACATCACTACATTTATTACTCCCTGTAGTGTGACATCACTGCATTTATTACCCCCTGTAGTGTGACATCACTACATTTATTACCCCCTATAGTGTGACATCACTATATTTATAACTCCCTGTAGTTTGACATCCCTACATTTATTACCCTCTGTAGTGTGACATCACTGTGTTTATCACTGCACTGTGACATCACTATGTTTATTATCCCAGCATGGTGAAATCCCTACATGTATTACCCCCTGTAGTGTGACATCACTATGTGTATTACCCCAGCACTGTGACATCCCTACATGTATTACCCCCTGTAGTGTGACATCGCTATGTGTATTACCCCAGCACTGTGACATCCCTACATGTATTACCCCCTGTAGTGTGACATCGCTATGTGTATTACCCCAGCATGGTGAAATCCCTACATGTATTACCCCCTGTAGTGTGACATCACTATGTGTATTACCCCAGCACTGTGACATCCCTACATGTATTACCCCCTGTAGTGTGACATCACTATGTGTATTACCCCAGCACTGTGACATCCCTACATGTATTACCCCCTGTAGTGTGACATCACTATGTGTATTACCCCAGCACTGTGACATCCCTACATGTATTACCCCCTGTAGTGTGACATCACTATGTGTATTACCCCAGCACTGTGACATCCCTACATGTATTACCCCCTGTAGTGTGACATCACTATGTGTATTACCCCAGCACTGTGACATCCCTACATGTATTACCCCCTGTAGTGTGACATCACTATGTGTATTACCCCAGCACTGTGAAAGCACTGTGGCCCAGATTTTCTAATTGTTGAGATGGCGGAAGCTTAGACAGGTCGTCTAGACCTGCACCAGATTTATCACAATGGCTCAAGCTGGATGAAAAATCTGATGCAGCGATAGATACTTTCTATCTGACTCTATAGCAGCTATTGGTTGGCTTACTTTTGGTGCAAAATAGTGTATTGTAGGCCTTGCCCCTTTCCAGTGAACCTCTACCACCTTCCGATAAGCCCCTTGTCGAGCATATTGGAAAAAGTGTCAAAACCTTAGATGAGCCAAATTTTGCCTATTTTCATCATTTTGCACAACTTTTTAGACAGATTTTTGGACCAGATGAATTAGTAAATCAGGGCCTATGTTTATTATCCTATGTGGGATATCACTGTTTGCATTATCCATATTCTGTAAGCACTTTTTCTGTGCAGTGACATCAGCAGTAGCGCTATATCAAAAAATGGGTTTACAGTCAAAGCTAAGAAATAGTGCTGGGGGGGGGGGGGCAGTTCTGTTGTCACGTAAGAAGACACCAAGGACCTTGTTACAGCTTTCTATCAGTTATGTCCAATGTGTCCTCTAAAATGTGAGCTCTTCAAAGGAGAGGGTTAAAACAACATACAGTACAACTAGGGTTATTATCTATGTTATTAGCTCTCCGGATCCGGTATTGCCGGAGGTTACCTCAATGTCCGCCAACCCCATTTACTATAATCCAGTCGCTACCTGGTAAATATACCAGTATTCGAACTGGTAAAAAAAAAACGCTACCTGCTTCAAAGTTTGGAATTTTTAACTCTTTTAATTCCAGAGAGCACATCTTAGAGCGGACAGGTTCTGCACAAACACATATACAGAAGTTGTCAGGATTGCATTTTTGACATGGGAGTAAATACACAAAGGAGATGCATTGAAGCATAGGGGGTCATAGAGTCCGGCCCAGGGAGTCATAGAGTTCGGCCTCAGTCAGGTTTCTGCATGCACTTTTGGAACCCAAAACCAGGAGTGAATTCAAAAAAAGAGGAGAATCTGTATGTGTCCTGTATACTTTCTCTCATTTTATGATCCACTCCTGATTTTGGATTCCAGAATTGCATGCCCAGATACCTGATGTTCTGGCTTATATCCTTATGTTCACACAATGCAGATTTTGTTACAGAAATTTACGCAACTGAACACCAGTGCCATTCATTTGAAAGGGTCGGCAACAGCAGGAATTTCTGCAAGCCCAATTCAGGAGAATGGAAGTGATCTTCAGCCCACGGAAGGCAGTATGAAGGCACCCTAAGGGCACGGCCGTGATCTGGTCGGATTGCTGCCTTGCTGCGGTCAATTAGCCGTACCTGCCTTTCATAACGAATCGGTCTTCATTGTTAATAGCCACGCAGTAGTGAAGGTGTCCCGTGGTCATTAACAATGAAGACCAACTACATACACAGTGCGGTCTTCATTAATTAATTGAAAGGTGTCTACGGCTAATTGGCCACGTGATTCTTCAAACTGACAGGATCTCGGCCGTTCCGTTTGACCATTCCCTAATGTAGTAGTGGACTGATCTCATTCAGACTCAGGACCCAGTGCTACAGTGCTAACTAACGTGCAATCAGCAGGTATGTAAGAGTTAATATTTCCCGTTGCCTTGCCAGTCTAACGGCAGACTGCATTCTGTTTCCCGAGCATTCGGCACCAGCTGCAGAGACAGACACTAGATTTAAGAAGTTCTATTCCAACTCCATTTAATACAACAAAATTCTTTAATAGATTGGTGTCAATTCAGGAAATGTAAAATGTCACAAGAAGAAGGAGAAACTAAAGAGCAATTCCAATCTTTTTCATTCTCACTGCTAGATTTGCCCAAAGGATGCTATTTACACAGTATGAATACTAGTGGCATCATCCAAGAGTAACTGGCACAAAACTTATAATCACTCACATCAATTGAAGGCCTTTTATACCAAATATTATTAAAGAGGACCTTTCACTAGTTTAAAAACTAAAAACTAACTATATAAGTGGGCAGAGCGGCGCCCAGGGGTCCCCCTGCACTTACTAGTATGTCTGGGCGCCGCTCCGTTCGCCCGGTATAGGCTCCGGTGTGTGCAGCTCCCTCTGTTGTACTGGGGGGAGTTTTTGTATTAGGGTTGAGCTGTGCGCTACGATTGGCCGGCGCTGCAGCAAGGGACAACCCTAATACAAAAACTCTGCCCAGTACAACAGAGGGAGCGCAGACACCGGAGCCTATACCGGGCGAACGGAGCGGCGCACAGACATACTAGTAAGTGCAGGGGGACCCCTGGGCGCCGCTCTGCCCACTGATATAGTTAGTTTTTAGTTTTTAAACTAGTGAAAGGTCCTCTTTAAAGCGGTTTTCAGAGATCAGCAAAATAGGGGGGACATGCCATGAAATAAAAGAACCATTAGTTGCCTAATAAATCCCCCACTGTTCCAGGGCCACTGCTGCCATGCTTCCTGCTGGTATTTGTTACCCATGTACCCATCTACACAACAGCCAATCAGCCTTCACCAAGGTAGAAGGGCGTGTCACGACTGCAGCAAAGTAAACGGACCAGTGGAATGGGGCACAGGGGTGGCAGTGCTGGAGGGCACAGGAGTGGTAGTTCTGGAAGGCACAGGGGTGGTAGTGCTGGAGGGCACAGGATTGGTAGTGCTGGAGGGCACAGGGGTGGTAGTTCTGGAGGGCACAAGGGTGGTACTGCTGGAGGGCACATGGGTAGTACTGCTGGAGGGCACAGGATTGGTAGTGCCAGAGGGCACAGGGGTGGTTGTGCTGGAGGGCACAGGGGTGGTTGTGCTGGAGGGCACAGGGGTGGTAGTGCTGGAGGGCACAGGGGTAGTTGTGCTGGAGGGCACAGGGGTGGAAGTGCTGAAGAGGGCAAAGGGGTGGCAGTGCCGGAGTTGCAGGGAATATATCATGAGGTGAATAATAATTGTATTTTATGGCATTTCCTCTCTTTAGAATAAATCAAATATAAAACTGCAGCACTCGCCGGTCTTCAATTCATGCTGGTTTATTCACCAAAAATTGTGACGTTTCGACCTCTCGGTCTTTCTCAAGCAAACAAATGTGTGTGTATTCACGAATACAAATACCATCCTAAATGGTCACATGAACATTATGCAAATTGACCACATGATCACCATGCAAATGGTCACATGCTCAATGTGATCACATGACCAATGGTCACATGATCATTATGCAAATCATCCACATGACCACTATGCAAACTGGTCACATTATCACCATGCAAATGATCACATGATCACTATGCAAATCCATGATCAATCATTACCCTTTAAAAGATACATCAGGTGATACACAGTGCACATGATATTAACCCTCAGTGTGATTCCATATCCCAATTGAATATACATAATCTAAACTTATATAATGCTGCTCTGGACATAATTATAAATGCACATAATATAAAGTTACAGACATGATGCTCCTGTGGACATATTCTCTCAGGCAATCGCTTCACTAAATGGTGGACAGTGCGCTCAATAGAACAATAGAGTGCAAATGTATTAAAATACTGCAGACTCGGCGTGTCTGGCGCGTCACTGCGCCTGCGCAACAGTTCACTCGGCCCTTCTTGTCTCCCGAGTGTGATATCAAAGAAGCGCTAGTGCGCATGTACCATCAGCGCAATACATTAACGCATCAGTGCTGAATTCTCCCACATAGTGGGGCAGATATAACAATATATGACGCTGCAGTAACCCCTCTTTAGAATTTTCCTAGGCTCCCAGACGGATAGATAGAATTAACCATTATCAAAAGGAGGACGCCATTCAGGGTATTGTACGATACAGTAATTAAGATCTGTTTTAGATTGAGGGGGATCAAAGATCATAGTATAAAGACAATTTGCTGCAGAGACCCAGATCTATAGGCAGCGTTCACACATGACTGAAATGGGGGCATATCTCCCACTTGGGTGAAGAAATGCCCTCAGCTGTCTAAGGGTACTTTCACACTAGCGTTTTTGTTTTCCGGTACTGCGTTCCGTCACAGGAGCGCAATACCGGAAAAAAACTGATCAGTTTTATCCTAATGCATTCTGAATGGAGAACAATCCATTCAGTATCCATCAGGATGCATCAGTTCAGTCCCTCTTACGTTTTTTAGACAGAGAAAATATCGCAGCATGCTGCAGTTTTCTCTTCGGCCAAAAATACTGATCACTTGCTGGATCCAGCATTAAGTGTTCCAGCAAAATGGATACGGCTTTCCGGTCTGTGCATGCGCAGACCTTTAAAAATGCAAAAAAAATAATAATACCGGATCCGTTTTTCCGGATGACACCAGAGAGACGGATCCGGTATTTCAATGCATTTGTCAGACGGATCCGTCTGGCAAATGCCATCAGTTTGCGTCAGGATTGCGGCGACAGAACTGTCTGCTGGAATCCTCTGCCGCAAGTGTGAAAGTACCCTAATTCAGACAATCTATGTGCACACCCAAAAAGGGGGGAGTGACCCTCAGTTTATGAGGAGGACACTGCCACTAATTAGGTGTACACTCATTCTGTGGAAACGTCATCCCACTTCCGTGGGGAAACGCTTACCATATCTTGAACAATAATACTGGACTAAAATCCAGGATCAGGTGATAAATCAATCGACTGACCACCCTTCCCCACGACAGTCCAACCAGTATGGCCCTTTAAAGAGCAGTATCAGCAACAATGTAGTTTCAGAACTCGCCACCCACCTCAAGCTAAACCAGTGGAAAAATTTCCAATAAGTTACCTAACCTGGTGTACCCCTATAAGACAACAATAAATAATACCTTCCGTCTTTGGGGCCTCCCATCTTACTTGGTAGACTCTATAGTCCCTTGGTGAAGCGATTCCCAGTTATGTCCACAGGTTGCACCTAAAGTTGCACCCAAAGTGTTACCTAAAAAAGAGATATAAAAATATATCAGAAAATCACAATCAACAGGTTGGGTATCAAACTTAATAAAACTGTAACAATATAGTTACTCAGTAGTATTCATACAGTGAAGAAGTGGTTCTCGGCCCAGAATGGTTCAATAGAGTGACCCTATTTTTAACTCTCTATTCAGACCTTTTGGTTCTAATGTTTCAAGCTCATAAATCCATGTTAGCTCCAATCTCTTTAATGCACGTTCCCTATCTCCTCCCCTCCTTAGGGGGGAGACTCCATCAATGATTCTGAATCTCAATTGGGATAGATTGTGACCAAAATTCAGAAAATGTTCTGGTACTGGTAGTTCTGTTTTTTGCTGTTCTGTTTGTCCAAACTATGTCACCTTGCCACTCTGTGGTCTCCTCATGCTGCTGCCATCTCCACATTATGTCACATTGCCACTCTGTGGTCTCCTGATGCTGCTACTGCCATCTCCACACTATGTCATCTTACCACTCTGTGGTCTCCTGATGCAGCCACCACCTCCAAACTATGTCACCTTGCCACTCTGTGGTCTCCTCATGCTGCTACTGCCATCTCCACATTATGTCACCTTGCCACTCTGTGGTCTCCTGATGCTGCTACTGCCATCTCCACATTATGTCATCTTGACACTCTGTGGTCTCCTGATGCAGCCACCACCTCCAAACTATGTCAACTTGCCACTATGGGGTATCCTCATGCTGCTGCCATCTCCACACTATGTCACCTTGCCACTCTGTGGCATCCTCCTGCTGCTACTGCCATCTACACATTATGTCACCTTGCCACTTTGTGGTCTCCTGATGCTGCCGCCATATCCACACTATGTCACCTTGCCACTCTGTAGTATCCTGCTGCCATCTCCACATTATGTAACCTTGCCACTTTTTGGTCTCCTGATGCTGCCATATCCTCACTATGTCACCTTGCCACTCTGTAGTATCCTGCTGCCATCTCCACATTATGTAACCTTGCCACTCTGTGGTCTCCTGATGCTGCTACTGCCATCTCCTCACTATGTCACCTTGCCACTCTGTGGTATCCTCCTGATGCTGTTTCTGTCGCGACCTTCAGACTATGTCTTTGTGCCACTTTGTGGCCTCCTAATGCTGCCGCCACCTTCAGGCTTGGTCATTGTGCCATTCTGTGTCATAGTGCTACTCTGTGGACTTCTCATGCTGTTCCCTCCCTCCCCACTTCATGACTGGGCTACTATTTTGGCTTTCGGCTTGGCTGACATCATCATTTATTTGATCTTTCTTCTGATCTGTCAGAAGGAAGGTAAAATGAGATGCACAACGGATCCTGTCTGTGTAGCAGCTGTAAGGCCTGTATGGTCCAATCAGAATTGGCTTATGATTTGGTAGCCAAAAGCAGGAGTGGGTACAAAACACAGAAGACATGCAAATATTCCATTCACGTGTCATCTCTGTTTTGGATCCATTCCTGTTTTTTTGGGCATTAGCAATACTGATAGATTACTGACCAAATGCTGACCGAGGGAAGGCGGATGCTCAACAGACAGGATCTGTTTTTTGTGGGTTATTGTTCTGACAGATCAGAGGAAGGGCAAAATAATCAGTGACGTCAACACAAACTTACTGCTGACACCCTTTCCACTCCCTTGGGGGGCTCTACTTGTATAAGCATTTAATAGAACAGGTTCTGTAGACATCTATGTGGAGTCAGTTGATGACGGTGTAAAAGGAGTGCGCTTCTTCTTGGCACTAACATCGACCTGTAAGGCTGAGTTCATACTTGAGTTATTTGGTCAGTTTTGGCCCCGTAACTGCCCAAATAAGTGAAGTATGCAGTGATTCTAAGAGCGACGACTGTCATCTGCATGTCATACTGACTCACAGTATTATTTCACTACCACAGCAGACTCCCTATGCGTGTTACTGCAAGGCACAGTGTTCTACACCACTATAAAGGTTCTCTGCAGCCTGGAAATAGCCATTTGTTAACGCGATTTGCCACAAATAAATTCGTATCGAAGCAAATTTTTCCGTAAAATTCTCTCACCTCTAACTATGAACATATACCGTATGTGATTTTTTTTAACTCTTATTAGATTTCTGATTCAATCAACAACTCATGAAGCAACATTTTTTTCACAGCTCTGTGGTGTTCTGCTCCTATGTTATTCCTCTTGGAAATATATGAAACTCACAAACGGAAGCTCCCATTCTCCTTGTCAATGGGCTTTGTCCCTTTACACTGTTCAATCAACGCTGACAGTCTCAGACATTGTAGGGTTACACTTTATTAACAAAAGGTTTATGGCAACTTTCATTTGTCAGTGTAGTCACACATTTTTAGGAGCCATAATAGAGGAAAAACACAGTGCACAGTTTAATGATACCTAAATGGCTCTTTGCTATAATGCTCAATGCTTGCTTTTCATTTGTGTTTTTGAATTTTATTTGCCGGGAGTGACTTCATTTCCTAGAGATGCAGAGGCACTTTATCGTCAGTTAACAGACTAAGCCAACATGATTGCAATTGTAAATGAACGTGAAAATGAGACGGCGCTGAGGTCACTGGGATTCATGAATGTGAAGACCACAATAGAAGTGCATGACGGTGACCTTTCTCTCCAGGACTGTTCAGTGGAGGTGACTCTAGAAGTCAGGGTACGGTTATTACACTATGATGCCAAGTGATAAATTGCAGAGGGCCGACCTTTATCCCGCTTTCATTCCTCAAGCATTTCGAGATAAGTCTGGCTGGATCTTTTGCTAAACTGTATTGTGAAGTGCTAATTAGATTAAGATAGCTCAAGATAAGCCCAAACAGATAGCTATTCAGCCATGAGAACATCAATAGGAAATCACAGTCAAACACGACACCAACAACCTTCAGCTCACCAAGGTGGCAACTTTAATTAATTCCTGTATATTGGGAGAAGTATAAAACTTGCCGTAATACATGTGGAAGAGAAACCTTAAGAAGGTCCCAGCCCTCTCTCATAGTAATTACTTTCTGAACTTAAAGGCATTGTCCAGTTTCCCATATCGATGACCTATTCTCAGGATAGTCCTTCAATATTAGATCAGTGGGGGTCCAACTCATAGCAGCACCCCCGCCGATCAGCTGTATAAAGAGAGCAGTGTAATTAGAGCTTCTCCTTGACATTCACTTGAAAGGGACTGAGTGTAACTACAACTGCTCCTTCCTATTCAAGTGAATAGGACAGAGAAGCTGTAATTACACCGCTGCAAGGTGGACGGCGGGCAAGTAAACGGTGAAGAGAGCTCAGCACTCTTAAAGTTTTGGAATGGCCCAGCCAGAGCCCAGACCTGAATCCAATTGAAAATCTGTGGGGTGATCTGAAGAGGGCTGTGCACAGGAGATGCCCTCGCAATCTGACAGATTTGGAGTGTTTTTACAAAGAAGAGTGGGCAAATCTTGCCAAGTCAAAATGTGCCATGCTGATAGACTCATATCCAAAAAGACTGAGTGATGTAATAAAATCAAAAGGTGCTTCAACAAAGGATTAGTTTAAGGGTGTGCACACGTATGCAACCATATTATTTTATTTTTATATTTTTTCTTCCCTCTACCTAAAAGATTTTAGTTTGTTTTTCAATTGAGTTGTACAGTTTATAGGTCACATTAAAGGTGGAAAAAGTTCTGAAATGATTTATCTTTGTCTAATTTTTTTTACATCACAGAAACCTGACATTTTAACAGGGGTGTGTAGACTTTTTATATCCACTGTATATATATATATATATATATATATATATATATATATAGATAGATAGATAGATAGATAGATAGATAGATAGATAGATATAGATATACACACACATGAATAAATATATATGTATATTTTGGCCATTGGTTGATCAGTGATTTTCCAAACCACATGTGGGTCAAAACCCTTTTTTGTGTAGACGTCTCTCCTGGTTTTGGCTCACAATCACTGATTAAACTCACACAAGACACTGACTACATGAAAATGACCTTTAATAAAGAAGTGAAAAATTATAGATATAACATAGAAAGGTAAACATAGACTTTTTGAATAAATACTTAGGAAGGGACACAGATCATATAAAAATAAAAACCTACTACAAATTAAATATGTAGACTTCTATGCCAATCCAAAATATGTCCTCTCCAAAAGGGGTATTTATATCTGAGCACAAGAAGACTATTTTCAACCTCTTTTTTGTAGATCAAGTCAGAACTCAGCTTTGGTTTCCTACAATGTAAAGGTCAAATCAGTGAGTGAGGAGCACATGATAGACTGGCGCAACCAGTGTTAGCCAAGTGAAAGCCCCACTGGCTGCCTAATGGAGGGATATTCTGCATGTACATAGCACTGTATATTAATGGCAGCCTGCTGTGCTGCTCCTCATTATAATGCAGCCATGCTTATAGAGGAACCAACATCATACATATATGAATGTGCTTTCAATATTAGGTTACCAAGACAGCAAATACTGGCCACCACTCTAATTCCCATGACAATATATATGCACATGCATTGTACAGATTAAAAGAGTGTTTAGAAATAAAGAGGTTATCAATAGGAAACCATAAAAAAAAAGTTTTATGGGCTGAAAAAGTTGGTGTCAGTGGTAGAGCCCTCTAGAGTTTTAGCGCTCCCTGATATGTCTCCTCCATCAGGCAGAAGAGGACAGGCATGTGCAGTGCCTAATCTTCAGCACTGCCTCCCACTGGTTTGAAGAGGAGGCAGAAAGGATGTGGTTGCTGGTGGGATTTTGGCAACATTTTTGGGATTTGCGCTAAAATCCCACCAAAGCAACCCTATGTGTATGGCTCCTTAGAATTCTGATTTATGTTAGGGTACCTTTACATGGGTAGATTTTTTGCTTCATTGATGATTATTGATTATTATAATTATTCATTTGAAAAACCTGTACATCTAAAAGGGGGCACACACAAATAATGTAAAACAATACAAGTACAGTGAGCAGGAATTTATGAACAGGTAGGTACAACGGAAGAGAGGACCCTGCCCAAAGGGGCTTACAATCTACAAGAGGAGGAGTGAGTAGGTGAGGGTTAAAGCTGCTCATCTGGCTGTGGTGGCAGCATGCTTATGGTAGGTAGTCGGCTTTCCTGAAGAGGTGGCTTACATTGGGTTAGTGCACTCCTTTAGCTCCATTTACATGAAGCATTCATAGACGCGGTATGATTGGCGGCCTGTTTTAAATAGGGCACTGATAAGGTGAACAAATGATTATAGGAATATGTATGTACTCCGGGTCAACAGCCCAAGTACAAGACCCATAAGTAATCACAATGTGGGAGCTGTAAAATAGAACTGGCTGAATCAGATTCCACCTTTTATTTTCCAAAGTAGCTGTGAAAATGAAAGGATACATCTGATTGGTTGCTAGGGGCAACTGAGCCAGTTCTACTTTACACCAGTTTGATAAATCTCCACTAATAAAGTTTTCTAACTTTTTGGGGGGGAATAACCACTTTAAAAGTTAGGTAAATCAAATGATAATAAGTATCTATCTATCTATCTATCTATCTATCTATCTATCATCTATCCATCTAGGTATCTGATCTGTCTATCTACACTGAACAAAAATATAAACGCAACACTTTCGGATTTGCTCCCATTTTGCATGAGCTGAACTCAAAGATCTGAAACATTTTCTAAATACACAAAAGACCCATTACTCTCAAATATTGTTCACAAATCTGTCTAAATCTGTATTAGTGAACACTTCTCCTTTGCTGAGATAATCCATCCCACCTCACAGGTGTGGCATATCAAGGTGCTGATTAGACAGCAAGAATATTGCACAGGTGTGCCTTAGACTGCCCACAATTAAATGCCACTCTGAAATGTGCAGGTTGATCAATGTTTGAGGGAGCGTGCAATTGGCATGCTGACTGCAGGAATGTCTACCAGAGCTGTTGCCCATGCAATTAATGTTCTCTACCATAATGTTCTCTACTACCATAACATAAGCTGTCTCCAAAGGCGTTTAAGAGAATTTTCCAGTACATCCAACCGGCCTCACATCCTCAGACCACGTGTAACCACACCAGCCCAGGACCTCCACATCCAGCATGTTCACCTCTATGATCATCTGAGACCAGCCATCCGGACAGCTGCAGCAACAATCGGTTTGCATAACCAAAGAATTTCTGCACAAACTGTCAGAAACCGTCTCAGGGAAGTTCATCTGCATGCTCGTCATCCTCATCGGGAACTGGACCTGAATGCAGTTCGTCGTTGTAACCGACTTGAGTAGGCAAATGCTCATATTCGATGGCATCTGGCACGTTGGAGAGGCGTTCTGTTCAAGGATGAGACCCGGTTTTCACTGTCCAGGGCAAATGGCAGACAGCATGTGTGGCGTCCTGTGGGTGAGCGGTTTGCTGACGTCAACGTCGTGGATTGAGTGGTCCATGCAAAATGGGAGCAAAATCAAAAGTGTTGCGTTTATATTTTTGTCTAGTCTATCTATCTATCTATCTATCTATCTATCTATCTATCTATCTATCTATCTATCTATCTATCGATTTGTGCCATGAATGGAAAACACAAATCCACCCACCGTAATGATCTCCCCATATTCTCCTATGTACACATATATGTTGTTCCTATTTTAGTTTTGTTCCGTACTAAAGGTTAGAGAACATAATAAAATGAGACTAAAATATTTTTTGAAATATATCAGAAACGTTAAAAGGCGTATTAGAGCAAATGCAGGTGCCGTGACCCTGCATTTGCAGATATGCCCATATAATTATTTTGGCTTCCTTCCAAATTCAAGTTGAAATTTTATTTGTATCAGCTGCTGCAGTGGCATAAGCAAAGGAGACCCTTGGGGGTTAGTTCATAAGTGGAGCTGGCTCTGATCACAGCCACATCAAAGCTCTTTTCGCACAACTGAGTCTGTTTGTAGATTCCCTTCAGAACATTTATACAACTCGGCGGGATAACATTTAGACTTAACAGCAGTACAACAGTCCATGCCTTCTCTCTATTGTTAGAAGGAAAGGTCTAGGAGGAATCTGGCAAAGATATATATATATATAGAGAGAGAGAGAGACAGAGGTCTGTCTGTCTATCTATCTATCTATCTATCTATCTGTCTATCTATCTATCTATCTATCTATCTATCTATCTGGCACATGTTCCCTATAAGACCTGACTCTTTTGGCTATTGATGTGCACCTTCATGTTGACTCTGACATTTTAATTGATCTCATACTTAAGCTTTTGCTGCAGCTGTTGCACTTGTCAGAGGAGGAGAGCATATGCACACAGCACCTTCAAGCAAAGCGAATTGTATCAGCAAGTGCTATAATCAATAACATTGTAATATTCTGCGCTAAATAACAGTATGGCAGCAGAAGTGTGTAAGACAATGATGAATTATTCAGTAGGTCTGCCTTGCTGGTACATTGCTCTTTCCATGCTTTAAGCCCTTCTGTGACTGAAACACCTGGCACAGTAATTTCATCTTCATCATTTCACTGAATATTTAAAGAGTACCTTTTGTTAAATTTAAGTGACCTTAAGCTCTTGCTTCTTTGAGCCTTTTTTTTTTTTTTTTTTATCATGATTAAAGTTGTAGGAAATTTTTATTTCCGATTTTCAAGCATTAGCAGATGAAGCGGTTCACATACAATAGTGCTAAGTCGGATATGCATTGTTAGCTACCCATTTCAATGTGGCAATGCTTTAATCATTTACAACAGTTCCCTCTTCCTCCAGCATTGTGATTACCATGTAGATGCATAATTCAGTACGTTTAATACAAAATAATGGGATGCCACGTGTACATTTTGCAGTATGACTTGGCGATGTTGGTGGATTATTAAGCTTGGCGGATGTTCAGCAAGCAGGCCATTTTGCAAACAGTTAGCGGTTAACTGGGACATATCACATATCACAAGTGAATGTCAACAATTATAGGACAAGACGACAAATCTTCTGCAGCCTAAAGTGGTGTATGTACTGTATATATGGCGGTGGAATACATGAGACCTATATATTACTGAGAATGTTGCACTGGGTGTTTGCAGAGCTTTTCAAAAATAATAAATGCACACTCATGAAATGTAATATTTGAACATGTCTTGGCTGTCGCTTATTACAGGATAGTTTTATTGTATCCAAGAGAGGTCTAGCGCATATATATATAGTCACATGCAAATGCATTTCCTATGCAAACAAATTGGAATCTGTGCATGTGTAGCAAAATTGAAGCATGAATATATGAATTGTTGAATTTTTATTATTTACAAAAACTCAACCCTAGACCTAATATTTATTCTAACTTTTATAACCCAATTTTTTTTATATATATTTTTTTAAATTAAAGATATCTTCAACTATTTGAAATGTATAACATATATACTAAGAGTAAATAGCATCTTCCAAATTCTCAACCTCCTAAAATATGTTCAGCTCTCCTTTTTGACCATGTTTCCTTCATCTTCTAAGAGTTAAAGGGATTGTCTCACTTCAGCAAATAGCATTTATTAAGGTAGAAGAAGTTAATACAAGGCACTTACTAATGTATTGTCATTGTCCATATTGCTTCTTTTGCTGGCTGGATTCATTTTTTCTATCACATTATACACTGCTTGTTTCCATGGTTACGGCCACCCTGCACTCCCACGGCCCCGACCACCAGAGAGACCAGCTCTTTTTCTTAAATTGCGCAAGCACGACCACCACTGATGGTTTGCAGGGTGGTCTGTAACTATGGAAACGAGCAGTGTATAATGTGATGGAAAAATAAATCCAGCCAGCAAAGGAAGCAATATGGACAATCACAATACATTAGTAAGTGCCTTATATTAACTTTCTCTACATGAAGTGGGACAACCCCCTTAACCACTTCACGACCGCCCATTGACTATAAATGTCCTATGGGCAATCTTTTATCTCAGAATGGACGTTCTGGAATGTCCATTCAGAGATGGCAGCTGCACGCTAATCATGCAGCTTCCGAGAGGGGGGCCCGCTGTCAGTGACAGCAGGGCAACCCAGAGAGAAGGCAGGGACCATTCCTCGGTGTCCCTGCCTTCTATATCGCTGCATACACAGCGCTCAACGAGCGCTGTGTATACAGATCAGGAAGCGCTATGCGCTTTTTGTCCCGGCCCAGTGGTCATGTGATCGCCAGGGCCGAGAGAGTGAGGAGCTGTTGGGTCTTCCACAGACCTCAATCAGCCCTGCACTGAGGCTGTACAGCACTGTATACTGATCTACAGCCTCTCTGGGGGGTGTATTTCCCCTGTAACTGCGGCTATGTCAGACCTAGTTACAGGAGAAATCAATAGCGGAAAAAAAAAAAATGACGTTAAATGCCCCCCAGAGGTTTTGTATGACCTTATGGGGGATGCAAAGTGTAAAATTAAATAAATCAAGTGTTTTATAAAAAAAATAGTTCCACATGTAAAAAGAAAATTACCCAATTAAGTAATTTAAAAAAATGTTAAAAATAGTTTTGTTTTTTTTTTTACATATTTGGTATTGCTGCGTCCATGATGGCCAGCTCTATTAATATATCACAGGATCCACCCCGTCCGATAAACACCATAAAATATTTTTTTTAACTGTGTCAAAAAAGCCATTTTGCCACCTTACATCCCAAAAAGTGCAACACCAAGTGATCAAAAAGGCATATGTCCCACAAAATAGCACCAATAAAACCGTCATCTCATTCTGCAAAAAATGAGCCCCTACATAAGAAAATTCCTCAAAAAACAAACAAAAAACTATAGATCTCAGACCTGGAGACATTAAAACATCATTTTTTTTGTTTCAAAAATGCTATTATTGTGTTAAAGTGAAATAAATAAAAAAATATATAAAATATATACATATTAGGTATTGCCGCATCCATAACAAGAAGCTCTATAAAAATATCACATGACCTAACTCCTCAGATGAAACCGTAAAAAAATAAAAAATAAAAACAGTGCAAAAAAGCAATTTTTTTGGTCACCTACAATTACAAAAATTGCAACACCAAGCGATCAAAAAGGCATATGCCCCCCAACATAGAACCAATCAAACCGTCACCTCATCCTGCAAAAAATTTGACCCTAACTAAGACAATCAGTCAAAAAATAAAAAAGCTATGGCTCTCAGAATATGGAGACACTAAAACATAATTTTTTTTGTTGTTTCAAAAATGCAATTATTGTGTAAAACTTAAATAAATAAGAAAAAGTATACATATTAGGTATTGCAACGTCCGTAACGATCTGCTCTATAAAAATGTCACATGACCTATCCCCTCAGGTGAATGCTGTAAAAATAAGTAAATAAAAACTGTGCTAAAACAACCAATTTTTTGGTCACCTTGCTCCATAAAGTGTAATAATTAATGATCAAAAAATCATATGTACCCAAAAATGGTACCAATAAAAACACCAACTCTTCCTTAAAAAAATGAGCCCCTGCACAAGACGATCGGCAGAAAAATAAAAAAAATATGGCGTTCAGAAGATGGAGACACAAAAACATAATTTTTTTCAAAGATGCTTTATTATGTAAAACTGAAACAAACAAACACAGTAGACATATTTGATATCATTGTGTCTGTAACAACCTGCTTTATAAGGCTACTTTCACATTGGCATTTGGGTTTCCGTTTGTGAGATCCATTCAGGGATCTCACAAGTGGTCCAAAACTGATCAGTTTTGCCCTTAACGCATTCTGAATGGATAATGATCCACTCAGAATGCATCAGTTTGACTTCGTTTTGTCTCCATTCCGCTTTGGAGGCGGACACCAAAACGCTGCGTTTGTGCAGATCCAAGACGGATCCGCACCAAACGCGAGTGTGAAAGTAACCTAAAAATAGCACATGATCTACCCTGTCAGATGAATGTTATAAAAAATAAAAACAGTGCCAAAACATCCATTTTTTTGTTACCTTGCCTTGACAAAAAATGTAATATAGAGCAATTAAAAATCATATGTACCCCTAAATAGTACAAAAAAAAACAACAGGCACCTTATGCCTTAGTTTCCAAAATGGGGTCCCTTTTTGGGAGTTTCTACTGTAAGGGTGCATCAGGGGGGCTTCAAATGGGACATGGCATCTAAAAACCAGTTCAGCAAAATCTCCCTTCCAAAAACCATATGGCGCTCCTTTTGTTCTGCGCCCTGCTGCGTGCCCTTACATCAGTCTACAACCACATGTGTGGTGTTTCTGTAGACCGCAGAACCAGGGTAATAAATATTGAGTTTTGTTTGGCTGTTAACCCTTGATGCGTTAAAGAAAAAATGGATTAAAATGGAAAATCTGCCAAAAAAGTGAAATTTTGAAATTTCATCTATATTTTCCTTTAATTCTTGTGGAACACCTAAAAGGTTAACAAAGTTAGTAAAATCAGTTTTGAGTAACTTGAGGGGTGTCATTTTTACAATGGGGTCATTTATGGGGGGTTTCTACTATGTAAGCCCCACAAAGTGACTTCAGGACTGAACTGGTCCTTAAAAAAGTTGACTTTGGAAATTTTCTTAAAAATTTCAAAAATTGCTTAAAAAATTCTAAACCTTCTAATATACAAAAAAAAAGTTTAAGTGCACTACCAAAATGATGCCCACATAAAGTAGATACATGGGGAATTTTAATTAATGAGTATTTTATGAGGCATCACTATCTTTCTTAAAAGCTAATTTTCGTTAACTTTTACATTTTTTATAAATAAAAGTTAAAAAATATTGACTCAAATTTACCATTAACATGAAGTGCAATGTGTCACAATCTCTGAATGGCTTGGATAAGTAAAAGCGTTCCAAAGTTTTTGCCACACAAAGTGACACATGTCAGATTTGCAAAATTAGGCCTTGTCAGGAAGGGGGTAAATGGCCCGGTCTGGAATTGGTTAATATAGAAGACAGGAGGAGGTGGGAGGAGGGTGCTGCAGCTGCAGTTTCTCAATCATTCAGGGGAAATTATTATACCTTGTATGTCAGTTTTCCAGGATTAAAATGTTGCAAATTTTGGCGCAAACTCCACTTGGACAAAAATGTGTGATTGGAAAATCCCTACTCTGGGGCATGGAGAGGGAAAATTTACATTTACAGCAAGCAGCAGAGAAAAAGAAACAGAGAGAAAATATGTAGGTTAGAATGAACATTGGCTGCAATTCATCTGGTCAATCTATATCTGAAGTTATGATGATCTTTTTTTTTTTTAGCTTCATTTAAAAGCATACTTCTAACCACAAATAAAAAATTTATTGTAGACTATGTGCTTTAGCTTTCTCCTATCCTCAATTTCTCCACCAAGGAATATCTATATATTATGGGCTAATACTATCTGAGATTTAAAAAAAAAGGCTTATTAGACTGGACAATTATCAGGAACGAGCATTCATAGAAATACTTGTTCACGATAATTGACCTGTAATGGTGCCACTGATGAGCCAATGAAAGAGTGAGCGATCCTTTGTCGTCTGTTATGCATGCTTCACCAGAATTACAGATGCCTGATTTTCGGCAGCACACCTCCCTGTGTAATCACAGAGGTGCTGTCAATCTAATAGAACTGAATGAAGGAGGAAGCACTGGAGTAGCAATCATTCCTTTCCTTTTCGCCTGCATTGCCCTTTGTAATAGATTGGTGTAAATGAGTGCCTATCAATGCTCAGTGGTTAGCACTGTTCCCTTGCAGTGCTGGGGTCCTGGGTTTGAATCTGACCAAGGACAACATCATCATGGAGTTTGTATGTTCTCCCTGTGTTTGCGTGGGTTTCCTCCGAGAAATCCAGTTTCCTTCCACATCCCAAAGACATACTGATAGGGACCTTAGGTTGTGAGCCCCCATGGGGACAGTGTGATGCTAATGTCTGTAAAGCACTGAGGAATATGTTAGCGCCATGTAACTGAGTAAAATAAATAAATGTGTTTATCATTAATCAGTGCTGAGCATTTCCAAATATCCGGCAGTGTAACAGGGCCCTTAGACTAAACCAAATTGATCACAGTGGCCAATGCTACATGATCAACTTGGTGCCTGGTTTATACCACCAATTAGTTGGCTTACTTTTGCCCCAGAAATTTGGTGCACTTTTGGCTTGCAATGCCACAGCTTAAGTCATTTCCTTCCTACCAAGTCACACACTTTTTTTCCACTAAACCACAACCATTTGGCAAATGAGCCACATAAAGTGTCTGTAGAGTTCAGAAAGTTACCAATTTAACCATTTTGTTGTTGTATCGTATTTACGGTCCCATGTTCATGGCATGCATGATGTCGTTTGTATAATAGATTTAACAGAATTTAAGCCTTATACATTCTACAAGATACCGATAGCTGAATTAGTTTTTTAAGAAGTTAACAGAATGAAGAACAAAATTCAATTTTTAGAGATGTTACCACTGCTGCTGTAAGCAAAGAAAACAGATTTGTGCCTTTCATCTATTGAAAACGAAAATCTTTGTTAGACGCGTCATTACATTTTAATAGCGAAGTTTGAAAAAGCTAACTGAAAAATCAATGAAGAAATATTAATGTATAAAAATGTTCTCTTTTACTGAGTGCATCTCTACCAGCTTTTCAATATATTTGGCTGCTCTAATCTGGCAGACAGAACACTGCTTTTGCCAAGTGGAATATTAGTAATGAGATGCCCGGTACAATATGTAATTGTGTAAAAAAGAGGTTTGTAGGATTAACATACAAACAAGAATATCTTAACCAGAAGGCTGAAACAACCATCCTGGAGTCCTGATTCATTCACAGTAGCTAAAACAGTATGACTAGCTATTGAAGCTATGTATTGTAAGATTATTTTTAAGTACTGATTGGTTCTGGCCCCTTTAGCTTTGTTTCTTTTATATTACTTTTACTATTCTGAATAAGGATATTCCTAATGCCTAATGCCTAGTAATGTAGTACCCATCCCCCACTGTGCTGATAAGGGTACATTCCTGAGTGATCTCAAACATGCGTGATGCATACTGGAGGAGGGGCTGATGGGAATAACTGTGACAATTAGGGGAGACTCCACTTGGAACTTTATCCTAGGTAGGATGTAAATATTGATTTGCCCTATCTCTTGTGCATCCTGGGGTGTATTTTAAGTGTTATAACATGGTAGACAGCCATATGTTATAGCATGGCTGACCGGAGCCTGACCTCACATTGCATATTTAGGCTAGTGATGATTATTTACTTTTCATTAAATCACACTTAGTAAATATATTTATTCACTTAGTCTGCATAAGCTTATTTATTCTCAAATCTTTTGAATTCACTTAATAGGCTTAGATTGCATTGATAGCTATTGTAATAGCAAGAACAGCACATAACCAGTGGACTGGCTATATATTCATAATTACAAGAAAAACCTAAAATTGAGGTTTGTTTTAAATTTCCACATATCTGAAATGTAAGAGAATATTACAAGGTCTTTTTTTTCCCAAACGGATTTTGATATGTATTCCAATGTCAAAATCTATGTGCAAGCCACATTAAATCTATGTCCCGTTGTTTTCAATGGGAATGCGAAAAAAGGCCATTCCTATAGCTGCTAATTTTTTTTTTTCAAGCAAATTTGAAATCCTTGACAACCATAAAGTTTTGTGAACATTCCCTAGTAAAGGATGAAAGGGAAACTTGCCTGCTAAAAATTTCCCTTTGGTTTGACACTGATTGGCATAGCTAGATAAACGTACAGTATGATTATGATGCATACATTATACTGATAGAAATATAAAAAAATATCTCAATGAAAGGCTGCTGTAAGAAAAATTTGATATTACATGGAGCCTATTTAAATGAGTGGACAACCGTGCAATACACAGTCTCATTGAGTCCTTCAGAGTAAGCTCATTCTGGCTGGTACAGGGGTTCCTGAGCATAACACCCTCTCCATGATGGCTAGATGACCTGTTAGATGACTCTATGGAACAACTCCTTATTTATCACCTATATTACCAATTTTTTTATTTTTTTCAAACTCAGACATCATTCTAATAGGATATTATCAAGTTATCAAGTAGAGTTAAATGTATGTCACATTTGTAAAGCCTAAGAAGCACTGTACCAAGCAGACCAATTGGAAATGCTTCTAGAGGCACACCAGAACATGTTTCATTACAGAATTGATGATTTAATATGATAGCTGCTAGCCCTGGGCTATGCCAAAGCCTATACATGGCATAGAACACTCTTCAGTGTGCAAGATCTAAGGCAGTTTATGGCAAAATTCACATTGAAAATCTATTGTTGTGCCCAATGGATGTACGCTAATTTTATGTCCAGTTATAAATGGTCACTTTGATTTTCTATGATAACACAAAACATTACTTGCTACAATAAACATTTTAATTATTTATAATAATATGCAGCATGCCATCAAGCTTTTTAGTATTATTTAATCTGCATACAGAATGAAGTTATGAATTTGAATGAATGGACGAGAAAATGAACGATTCAGTAAGTAATAACTTGCTTTAATATAGATGTTTAGACTTAGAGCAATGTTAAAATTGTTGAATTATTTAAACAAATCAATAATAAAAAAAAGTAGGAAGAACAAGGGTGCACAGGGTACAACCTCAGTGCTCTATACAGTACAGACCAAAAGTTTGGACACACCTTCTCATTCAAAGAGTTTTCTTTATTTTCATGACTATGAAGGCATCAAAACTATGAATTAACACGTGTGGAATTATATACATAACAAACAAGTGTGAAACAACTGAAAATACGTCATATTCTAGGTTCTTCAAAGTAGCCACCTTTTGCTTTGAATACTGCTTTGCACACTCTTGGCATTCTCTTGATGAGCTTCAAGAGGTAGTTCCCTGAAATGGTCTTCCAACAGTCTTGAAGGAGTTCCCAGAGATGCTTAGCACTTGTTGGCCCTTTTGCCTTCACTCTGCGGTCCAGCTCACCCCAAACCATCATGATTGGGTTCAGGTCCGGTGACTGTGTAGGCCAGGTCATCTGGCGCAGCACCCATCACTCTCCTTCATGGTCAAATAGCTCTTACTTTCAAAGTTTTCCCAATTTTTCGGCTGACTGACTGACCTTCATTTCTTAAAGTAATGATGGCCACTCGTTTTTCTTTACTTAGCTGCTTTTTTCTTGCCATAATACAAATTCTAACAGTCTATTCAGTAGGACTATCAGCTGTGTATCCACCTGACTTCTCCTCAACACCACTGATGGTCCCAACCCCATTTATAAGGCAAGAAATCCCACTTATTAAACCTGACAGGGCACACCTGTGAAGTGAAAACCATTTCAGGGGACTACCTCTTGAAGCTCATCAAGAGAATGCCAAGAGTGTGCAAAGCAGTAATCAAAGCAAAGGGTGGCTACTTTGAAGAACCTAGAATATGACATATTTTCAGTTGTTTCACACTTGTTTGTTATGTATATAATTCCACATGTGTTAATTCATAGTTTTGATGCCTTCAGTGTGAATCTACAATTTTCATAGTCATGAAAATAAAGAAAACTCTTTGAATGAGAGGTTGTGTCCAAACTTTTGGTCTGTACTGTACATGTGTACATAGATTAAAAGGACTTTTTTCATCAGAATAAAGAAATGGATCACAAAGTGAAAGATATTACATTTAGTCGAGCTAACTGTTTAGTAGTGAATTTCCTGGTGACTGACTCCCTATAACTAGTGGATATAATATCTAAATGACTGAACTTATGATGACTGCACCTTTTAACATATGCATTTATATAAACAAGCTCAAAGATACACAAAAGATATTAAAAGAAACACACAAAGGGGGAGATCAAGCTGGTGTAGAGTAGAACTGACTTAGTTGCCCATAGCAACCAATCAGATTCCACCTTTCATTTTCCAAAGGAGCTGTGAAAAATGAAAGTTGGAATCTGATTGGTTGCTATAGGCAATTTTATCCCCCAAAATATCTAAATGCATATGTGTATAAACAATATACATACTTATATGCATATACAAACAGACAGATACATTAACACAGATGGATATATATATATATATATATATATATACACACAGTATATGCATTTTACATACACACACAGATCTATATTTAGATCCTTAATATAAGAAAATGGTGTAGCTATATTGGATAGGGGACATAGTATAACACGTCCTCCCCCCCTTCCTTTCCAACTACACTAATGCTTATTCTCTTCTTTGAGGACATTTTAAACATACCCTTGCATCATGTTATTAGTGTTGGGCACGAATATTCGAATAGCGAATATTAATTGCGAATATTGGTACTTCGAGAATTCGCAAATATTTAGAATATAGTGATAAAATAATTTTGAATATTCTAGATTTTTTTTTTATCAGTAACCTCCCTTCTTGCTTGTGGGCCAATGAGAAGGACGCAATGTTTTTATCTGAGCTTAGCAACATCCCTAGCAACCAATAGGAAAGTTGCCTACCCCTTACTATATAAGAACCTCCCCAGCAGCCCTTGTATGCAGTATTTAGCAGATCTGAGAGAGACAGCAGTGTTATTGCTGTGCTCTCTGCTTTCCTGTGTCATTACATTAGATAGTTAGATAGCTTATATATATAATACAGATAGTTAGTGGGAGATAGTCAGTGTAGGTTAGATCCTGATATAGTGTAGCTGATAGGTTCTGCTGTCCATACATACATGCTACATAAATAGTGCTGTATGTATGTACAGTCGTGGCCAAAAGTTTTGAGAATGACACAAATATTAGTTTTCACAAAGTTTGCTGCTAAACTGCTTTTAGATCTTTGTTTCAGTTGTTTCTGTGATGTAGTGAAATATAATTACACGCACTTCATACGTTTCAAAGGCTTTTATCGACAATTACATGACATTTATGCAAAGAGTCAGTATTTGCAGTGTTGGCCCTTCTTTTTCAGGACCTCTGCAATTCGACTGGGCATGCTCTCAATCAACTTCTGGGCCAATTCCTGACTGATAGCAACCCATTCTTTCATAATCACTTCTTAGAGTTTGTCAGAATAAGTGGGTTTTTGTTTGTCCACCCGCCTCTTGAGGATTGACCACTAGGAATGAGCGAACCCAAACTGTATAGTTCGGGTTCGTACCGAATTTTGGGGTGTCCGTGACACGGACCCGAACCTGAACATTTTCGTAAAAGTCCGTGTTCGGGTTCGGTGTTCGGCGCTTTCTTGGCGCTTTTTGAAAGCAGCCAATCAACAAGCGTCATACTACTTGCCCCAAGAGGCCATCACAGCCTTGCCTACTATTGGCATGGCTGTGATTGGCCAGTGCAGCATGTGACCCAGCCTCTATATAAGCTTGGGTCACGTAGCGCTGCACGTCACTCTGCAGATTCAAGCATAGGGAGAGGTTGCTGCTGCGACGTTAGGGCGAGATTAGGCAGATTAACTCCTCCAAAAGACTTCATTCTGTGATCGATCTGCAGCTGTGGATCATTGAAGTGCTAATATCGACTTGCTCACTTTTTTGAGGCTGCCCAGAGCGTTTTTAGATCACTTTTTTCTGGGGTGATCGGCGGCCATTTTGTGGCTTGTGGTGCGCCAGCACAATCTATCACCAAGTGTATTTAACCATCAATAGTGTGGTTATTTTTTGCTATATCCTACATCAGCTGCAGGCTGAGCCTGTGTCACCGAAGTGCATTTAACCATCAACAGTCTGGTTATTTTTTGGCCATATACTACATCAGCTGCAGGCTGAGCCTGTGTCACCGAAATGCATTTAACCATCAACAGTCTGGTTATTTTTTGGCCATATACTACATCAGCTGCAGGCTGAGCCTGTGTCACCGAAGTGCATTTAACCATCAATAGTGTGGTTATTTTTTGGCCATATACTACATCAGGGGCAAGTTGAGCCTGTCACCCAGCACCTATAAAATAGACCTGACATTTCTATTCAACCAAATTTGTACTGTTTTAGCTGGTCAAGTTATTTGTAGTGACCGTAAAAGCACACTTTTTGTTCTTGGTTGAAAAACTATTCCCAAATTTGCCATTCTCAAAATAACTAGTTTCTGCTATATGAGGCCTACTTGAAATCTATCCCAAAAAGGATATCTTACATTCAAGGTGCTGAGTGTCATTCAGAAAAACTTAACACACACGCTACCGTGCAGATACAAGTCTAATTCTGTGATTAAACCTATACCTGTCACACAGCGCAAAAAGAAACCGGCCTCACATTACATTTCTATTCAACCAAATCTGTACTGTTTTAGCTGGTCAAGTTATTTGTAGTGACCGTAAAAGCACATTTTTTGTTCTGGGTGGAAAAACTATTCCGAAATTTGCCATTCTCAAAATAACTAGTTTCTGCTATATGAGGCCTACTTGAAATCTATCCCAAAAAGAATATCTTACATTGAAGGTGCTGATAGTGTCATTCAGAAAAACTTAACACACACGCTACCGTGCAGATACAAGTCTAATTCTGTGATTAAACCTATACCTGTCACACAGCTCGAAAAAACAGGCCTCACATTTCTATTCAACCAAATCTGTACTGTTTTAGCTGGTCAAGTTATTTGTAGTGACCGTAAAAGCACATTTTTTGTTCTGGGTGGAAAAACTATTCCCAAATTTGCCATTCTCAAAATAACTAGTTTCTGCTATATGAGGCCTACTTGAAATCTATCCCAAAAAGGATATCTTACATTGAAGGTGCTGATAGTGTCATTCAGAAAAACTTAACACACACGCTACCGTGCAGATACAAGTCTAATTCTGTGATTAAACCTATACCTGTCACACAGCTCGAAAAAACAGGCCTCACATTTCTATTCAACCAAATCTGTACTGTTTTAGCTGGTCAAGTTATTTGTAGTGACCGTAAAAGCACACTTTTTGTAGTGGGTTGAAAAACTATTCCCAAATTTGCCATTCTCAAAATAACTAGTTTCTGCTATATGAGGCCTACTTGAAATCTATCCCAAAAAGGATATCTTACATTGAAGGTGCTGATAGTGTCATTCAGAAAAACTTAACACACACGCTACCGTGCAGATACAAATCTAATTCTGTGATTAAACCTATACCTGTCACACAGCGCAAAAAAAAACAGGCCTCACATTTCTATTCAACCAAATCTGTACTGTTTTAGCTGGTCAAGTTATTTGTAGTGACCGTAAAAGCACACTTTTTGTTCTTGGTTGAAAAACTACTCCCAAATTTGCCATTCTCAAAATAACTAGTTTCTGCTATATGAGGCCTACTTGAAATCTATCCCAAAAAGGATATCTTACATTCAAGGTGCTGAGTGTCATTCAGAAAAACTTAACACACACGCTACCGTGCAGATACAAGTCTAATTCTGTGATTAAACCTATACCTGTCACACAGCGCAAAAAAAAACAGGCCTCACATTTCTATTCAACCAAATCTGTACTGTTTTAGCTGGTCAAGTTATTTGTAGTGACCGTAAAAGCACACTTTTTGTTCTTGGTTGAAAAACTACTCCCAAATTTGCCATTCTCAAAATAACTAGTTTCTGCTATATGAGGCCTACTTGAAATCTATCCCAAAAAGGATATCTTACATTCAAGGTGCTGAGTGTCATTCAGAAAAACTTAACACACACGCTACCGTGCAGATACAAGTCTAATTCTGTGATTAAACTTATACCTGTCACACAGCGCAAAAAAAAACAGGCCTCACATTTCTATTCAACCAAATCTGTACTGTTTTAGCTGGTCAAGTTATTTGTAGTGACCGTAAAAGCACACTTTTTGTTCTGGGTTGAAAAACTATTCCCAAATTTGCCATTCTCAAAATTGTGGTGAACGGGAACAATGAGGAAAACATCTAATAAGGGACGCGGACGTGGACATGGTCGTGGTGGTGTTAGTGGACCCTCTGGTGCTGGGAGAGGACGTGGCCGTTCTGCCACAGCCACACGTCCTAGTGAACCAACTACCTCAGGTCCCAGTAGTCAGCAGAATTTACAGCGATATTTGGTGGGGCCCAATGCCGTTCTAAGGATAGTAAGGCCTGAGCAGGTACAGGCATTAGTCAATTGGGTGGCCGACAGTGGATCCAGCACGTTCACATTATCTCCCACCCAGTCTTCTGCAGAAAGCGCACAGATGGCGCATGAAAACCAAGGCCATCGGTCTGTCACATCACCCCCATGCATATCAGGGAAACTGTCTGAGCCTCAAGTTATGCAGCAGTCTCTTATGCTGTTTGAAGACTCTGCTGCCAGGGTTTACCAAGGGCATCCACCTAGCCCTTCCCCAGGGGTGGAAGAGATAGAATGCACTAACGCACAACCACTTATTTTTCCTGATGATGAGGACATGGGAATACCACCTCAGCACGTCTCTGATGATGACGAAACACAGGTGCCAACTGCTGCGTCTTTCTGCAGTGTGCAGACTGAACAGGAGGTCAGGGGTCAAGACTGGGTGGAAGACGATGCAGGGGACGATAAGGTCCGAGACCCCACATGGAATGAAGGTCGTGTCACTGACTTTCACAGTTCGGAGGAAGAGGCAGTGGTGAGACCGAGCCAACAGCGTAGCAAAAGAGGGAGCAGTGGGCAAAATCAGAACACCCGCCGCCAAGAGACTCCGCCTGCTACTGACCGCCGCCATCTGGGACCGAGCACCCCAAAGGCAGCTTCAAGGAGTTCCCTGGCATGGCACTTCTTCAAACAATGTGCTGACGACAAGACACGAGTGGTTTGCACGCTGTGCCATCAGAGCCTGAAGCGAGGCATTAACGTTCTGAACCTTAGCACAACCTGCATGACCAGGCACCTGCATGCAAAGCATGAACTGCAGTGGAGTAAACACGTTAAAAACAAGGAACTCACTCAGGCTCCCCCTGCTACCTCTTCTGCTGCTGCCGCCGCCTCGGCCTCTTCTGCTGCTGCCGCCGCCTCGGCCTCTTCCTCCGCCTCTGGAGGAACGTTGGCACCTGCCGCCCAGCAAACATGGGATGTACCACTAACACCACCACCTGCGTCACCAAGCATCTCAACCATGTCACACGGCAGCGTTCAGCTCTCCATCTCACAAACATTTGAGAGAAAGCGTAAATTCCCACCTAGCCACCCTCGATCCCTGGCCCTGATTGCCAGCATTTCTAAACTACTGGCCTATGAAATGCTGTCATTTAGGCTGGTGGACACACACAGCTTCAAACAGCTCATGTCGCTTGCTGTCCCACAGTATGTTGTTCCCAGCCGGCACTACTTCTCCAAGAGAGCCGTGCCTTCCCTGCACAACCAAGTTATCGGATAAAATCAAGTGTGCACTGCGCAACGCCATCTGTGGCAAGGTCCACCTAAACACAGATACGTGGACCAGTAAGCACGGCCAGGGACGCTATATCTCCCTAACTGCACACTGGGTAAATGTAGTGGCGGCTGGGCCCCAGGCGGAGAGCTGTTTGGCGCACGTCCTTCCGCCGCCAAGGATCGCAGGGCAACATTCTTTGCCTTCTGTCTCCTCCTCCTCCTACTCGGCTTCCTCCTCCTCTTCTTCCACCTGCTCATCCAGTCAGCCACACACCTTCACCACCAACTTCAGCACAGCCCAGGGTAAACGTCAGCAGGCCGTTCTGAAACTCATATGTTTGGGGGACAGGCCCCACACCACACAGGAGTTGTGGCGGGGTATAGAACAACAGACCGACGAGTGGTTGCTGCCGGTGAGCCTCAAGCCCGGCCTGGTGGTGTGCAATAATGGGCGAAATCTCGTTGCAGCTCTGGGACTAGCCGGTTTGACGCACATCCCTTGCCTGGCGCATGTGCTGAATTTGGTGGTGCAGAAGTTCATTCGCAACTACCCCGACATGTCAGAGCTGCTGCATAAAGTGCGGGCCGTCTGCTCGCGCTTCCGGCGTTCACACCCTGCCGCTGCTCGCCTGTCTGCGCTACAGCGTAACTTCGGCCTTCCCGCTCACCGCCTCATATGCGACGTGCCCACCAGGTGGAACTCCACCTTGCATATGCTGGACAGACTGTGCGAGCAGCAGCAGGCCATAGTGGAGTTTCAACTGCAGCACGCACGGGTCAGTCGCACTGCGGATCAGACACACTTCACCACCAATGACTGGGCCTCCATGCGAGACCTGTGTGCACTGTTGCGCTGTTTCGAGTACTCCACCAACATGGCCAGTGGCGATGACGCCGTTATCAGCGTTACAATACCACTTCTATGTCTCCTTGAGAAAACACTTAGGGCGATGATGGAAGAGGAGGTGGCCCAGGAGGAAGAGGAGGAAGAGGGGTCATTTTTAGCACTTTCAGGCCAGTCTCTTCGAAGTGACTCACAGGGAGGTTTTTTGCAACACCAGAGGCCAGGTACAAATGTGGCCAGACAGGGCCCACTAGTGGAGGACGAGGAGGACGAGGATGAGGAGGAGGTGGAGGAGGATGAGGATGAAGCATGTTCACAGCGGGGTGGCACCCAAAGCAGCTCAGGCTTATCACTGGTGCGTGGCTGGGGGGAAACACAGGACGATGACGATACGCCTCCCACAGAGGACAGCTTGTCCTTACCTCTGGGCAGCCTGGCACACATGAGCGACTACATGCTGCAGTGCCTGCGCAACGACAGCAGAGTTGCCCACATTTTAACGTGTGCGGACTACTGGGTTGCCACCCTGCTGGATCCCCGGTACAAAGACAATGTGCCCACCTTACTTCCTACACTGGAGCGTGATAGGAAGATGCGCGAGTACAAGCGCACGTTGGTAGACGCGCTACTGAGAGCATTCCCAAATGTCACAGGGGAACCAGTGGAAGCCCAAGGCGAAGGCAGAGGAGGAGCAAGAGGTCGCCAACACAGCTGTGTCACGTCCAGCTCCTCTGAGGGCAGGGTTAGCATGGCAGAGATGTGGAAAAGTTTTGTCACCACGCCACAGCTAACTGCACCACCACCTGATACGGAACGTGTTAGCAGGAGGCAACATTTCACTAACATGGTGGAACAGTACCTGTGCACACCCCTCCACGTACTGACTGATGGTTCGGCCCCATTCAACTTCTGGGTCTCCAAATTGTCCACGTGGCCAGAGCTAGCCTTTTATGCCTTGGAGGTGCTGGCCTGCCCGGCGGCCAGCGTTTTGTCTGAACGTGTATTCAGCACGGCAGGGGGCGTCATTACAGACAAACGCAGCCGCCTGTCTACAGCCAATGTGGACAAGCTGACGTTCATAAAAATGAACCAGGCATGGATCCCACAGGACCTGTCCATCCCTTGTGCAGATTAGATATTAACTACCTCCCCTTAACAATATATTATTCTACTCCAGGGCACTTCCTCATTCAATACTATTTTTATTTTCATTTTACCATTATATTGCGGGGCAACCCAAAGTTGAATGAACCTCTCCTCTGCCTGGGTGCCGGGGCCTAAATGTGTGACAGTGGCCTGTTCCAGTGGTGGGTGACGTGAAGCCTGATTCTCTGCTATGACATGAAGACAGATTCTGTGCTGACATAAGACCAGATTCTCTGCTACGGGACCTCTCTCCTCTGCCTGGGTGCCTGGGCCTAAATGTGTGACAGTGGCCTGTTCCAGTGGTGGGTGACGTGAAGCCTGATTCTCTGCTATGACATGAAGACAGATTCTGTGCTGACATAAGGCCAGATTCTCTGTTACGGGACCTCTCTCCTCTGTCTGGGTGCCGGGGCATAAATATGTGACAGTGGCCTGTTCCAGTGGTGGGTGACGTGAAGCCTGATTCTCTCCTATGACATGAAGACAGATTCTGCGCTGACATAAGGCCAGATTCTCTGTTACGGGACCTCTCTCCTCTGTCTGGGTGCCTGGGCCTAAATATGTGACAGTGGCCTGTTCCAGTGGTGGGTGACGTGAAGCCTGATTCTCTGCTATGACATGAAGACAGATTCTGTGCTGACATAAGGCCAGATTCTCTGTTACGGGACCTCTCTCCTCTGTCTGGGTGCCGGGGCCTAAATATGTGACAGTGGCCTGTTCCAGTGGTGGGTGACGTGAAGCCTGATTCTCTGCTATGACATGAAGACTGATTCTGCGCTGACATGAAGCCAGATTCTCTGCTATGGCATGAAGAGACTGATTATCTGCTGACATGAAGCCAGATTCTTTGCTATGGCATGAAGAGACAGATTTTTTGCTGACGTGAAGCCAGATTCTCTGCTATGGGACCTCTGTCCAATTGATATTGGTTAATTTTTATTTTTTTTATTTTTATTTTAATTCATTTCCCTATCCACATTTGTTTGCAGGGGATTTACTTACATGTTGCTGCCTTTTGCAGCCCTCTAGCTCTTTCCTGGGCTGTTTTACAGCTTTTTTAGTGCCCAAAAGTTCGGGTCCCCATTGACTTCAATGGGGTTCGGGTTCGGGACGAAGTTCGGGTCGGGTTCGGATTCCGAACCCGAACATTTCCGGGAAGTTCGGCCGAACTTCTCGAACCCGAACATCCAGGTGTTCGCTCAACTCTATTGACCACAAGTTCTCAATGGGATTAAGATCTGGGGAGTTTCCAGGCCATGGACTCAAAATGTCAATGATTTGGTCCCCGAGCCACTTAGTTATCACTTTTGCCTTATTGCACGGTGCTCCATCGTGCTGGAAAATGCATTGTTCTTCACCAAACTGTTGTTGGATTGTTGGAAGAAGTTGCTGTTGGAGGGTGTTTTGGTACCATTCTTTATTCATGGCTGTGTTTTTGGGCAAAATTGTGAGTGAGCCCACTCCCTTGGATGAGAAGCAACTTCACACATGAATGGGCTCAGGATGCTTTACTGTTGTCATGACACAGGACTGATGGTAGCGCTCACCTTTTCTTCTCCAGACAAGCCTCTTTCCAGATGCCCCAAACAATCGGAAAGAGGCTTCATCGGAGAATATGACTTTGCCCCAGTCCTCAGCAGTCCATTCACCAAACTTTCTGCAGAAGATCAATCTGTCCCTGATGTTTTTTTTGGAGAGAAGTGGCTTCTTTGCTGCCCTTCTTGACACCAGGCCATCTTCCAAAAGTCTTCGCCTCACTGTGCCTGCAGATGCGCTCACACCTGCCTGCTGCCTTTCCTGAGCAAGCTCTGCACTGGTGGCACTCTGATCCCGCAGCTGAATCCTCTTTAGGAGACGATCCTGGCGCTTGCTGGACTTTCTTGGACGCCCTGAAGCCTTCTTAACAAGAATTGAACCTCTTTCCTTGAAGTTCTTGATGATCCTATAAATTGTTGATTGATGTGCAATCTTAGTAGCCACAATATCCTTGCCTGTGAAGCCATTTTTATGCAACGCAATGATGGCTGCACGCGTTTCTTTGCAGGTCACCATGGTTAACAATGGAAGAACAATGATTTCAAGCAACACCCTCCTTTTAACATGTCAAGTCTGCCATTTTAACCCAATCAGCCTGACATAATGATCTCCAGCCTTGTGCTCGTCAACATTCTCACCTGAGTTAACAAGACGATTACTGAAATGATCTCAGCAGGTCCTTTAATGACAGCAATGAAATGCAGTGGAAAGTTTTTTTTGGGATTAAGTTAATTTTCATGGCAAAGAAGGACTATGCAATTCTTCTGATCACTCATAACATTCTGGAGTATATGCAAATTCTGGCATATATGCAAATTGCTATTATAAAAACTTAAGCAGCAACTTTTCCAATTTCCAATATTTATGTAATTCTCAAAACTTTTGGCCACGACTGTATGTATGCTACATACAGACATAGTGCTGTGATGTCACAAGTTCACAACAATACTTCATGCACCAATCACTAATAAGCAGTCAGACCTGTTAAAATGTGAAATTGCACGTATTGCGCCAAAATATTCGCATCATTGGTGCCGATTTTGCAATCACGAATATATTGGAGCACTCTATTTGCATATAAAGCTATTGTAATGTTCTGCCGTGCCAACCATTTTCTCCAGTCTCAGTAAACTTCTAGCAGCTTGAAAAATGTAGCTATAGTGACCCACGTCTGTATTTCGCGCGCATTACGCGAATATTAAATTGCTGATTTTTCGTGATCAAGAAAATAATCTCGAATTCGCAAATTTGCTAATATATGATGAATATTCTACCAAATATTCGCGAAATATCGCAAATTCGAATATTGCCCCTGCTGCTCATCACTACACGTGTTGAAAAGCTCATACTCACCTGCTCCCAACTGCTCCTTTGGTTCCCTTTAGTAGTCTTATGGGCTTTATCCTCTAAATCTACAAATGGATGTGACCTAGCAGTGACATGCCGCTAGGGGAAAAGTCACCATTAAGGTAATTCATTGGTAGCAGGGGCACACGTGACCTCGTCTGTTGGAAGTTTACTTGGCAGGGACAAGAAGGCTGCTGAAAAAAAAGTACTAGAAGCTGGATAGCTCTTTTAATGACTGTATATCCCCTCCTTGCATGAATCTCTATGATCAGGGTTGGGAGGATGCACTAAGCTAAGACAAAAGAAACACTAGATCCTAGAGAGATGAGGGACAGTGACCAGGTACGCAGTATTACCCCTTCTGCTGCCCTCCACCAGAGATATTAAAATGCATCATTTGGTTGTCCTAGAACACCAAGGATCCTTACATTAACTTCTTTACAGCTTTCGATCACCAAAGATATTGGAGTTAACCCCCCTCACTGCCCTAGACCACAGAGGATCCATACATTAACCCCTCTACTACCTAAAACCACCATGCATACTGGAATTAACCCCATTAGTATTCTAGCTCACCAGGGATGCTGAAATTTACATGTTTACTACTATAGGCTACCTGGAATACAGATATTATTATTACCATTACACAGCCCTATGGTTTTTAATACTATTTGTGTGGATGCTGTTTACCCCTTATATCTGCTGCTTTCTAGCTAATTATTAGGGTGCTGCATATTATTTATACTGTTTTGTTCAGATAAGACGGAGCAGCATCAGTGTCCAAGAGCTTTTAGCTATACCTCTGATACCTGTTCATATTCCCCCCTACACCAGTGCCTATGTCAGCTTCATAAAACATTGCAAACTGCCAGTTCTATAATACAGAGATGAGCAAACCAGACATATTTTGTGCGAAGTTCACCAAATTGGGGTCAGGCACGAATCAATTCATCCCACACCAACGAGAGAGGGGGAGAGAGAAAGAGAACTTGCATGTTTCATTGAGAGATGTGTAAGCTTTGTAGGATGTTGTAATTCTCTTGTCTCACTTTCAGTTGAAGGTTACTTTGGAAGTGTATTTGTCTCAAGTTTGATCCAAAATAGTGAAATAAATTTGCTGAAGGTGTTGTGTGTCTTTTGCTATACTGATGCTGTATAGTGTTGAGCTCGAATATTCGAATAGCGAATATTAATTGCGAATATTGCAACTTCGTAAATTCGCGAATATTACGAATATAGTGCTATATATTCGCTATATTGAATATTCGTTATTTATTTAACATCTGAAAACATGATTCCTCCCTGCTTCTATCTTGTGGGTCAATGAGTCATTGGCCCACAAGCAACTTAAGCAGGAAGGAGTCATGTTTTCATATGGAGAAAAAAATTACCAATATTCTAAAAAAACAAATATATAGCAATATAGTGAATTTCATATATATATATATATATATATATATATATATATATATAGTGAATATACTATAGCACTATATTAGCTAAATTGCAGTCTATATGTGCATTTTCCGAATAATCGCTATATTGCTATAACTTTGTTTTTTAGAATATTCACAATATTCGAAAAAAGACAAAGTTATAGCAATATAGCGAATATATTCGTTATTTAGAATTTTCGCATTATTTTTTCCTATCTGTACAGTTGTTCGCATACTCCTCCCCGACAAGCGTTCCCGTCACCATGGGAACGCTTGTGGGTTAGAAAATACCATTGGATCTGAGTTTTCCCTGAGATCGTGAAAACTCTGATCCGATGGTATATTCTAACCCACAGGCGTTCCCATGGTGACGGGGATGCTTGTCGGGGAGCAGTATGCCAAAGTGGAATAACAGTACACATTAAAAGAAAAAAGACGAATATTCTAAATAACGAATATATTCGATATATTGCTATAACTTTGTCTTTTTGTCTCAATTTAGCTAATATAGTGCTATAGTATTTTTTTTAAAATAGTGTAAATTTTTTCCAAAACTGAAGTTCAGAAGAGGCAAAAAAAATTTGACAAAAAAATAAAATTAAGATTATAGCACTATATTAGCTAAATTACAGTCTATATGTGTATTTTATGAATATTCATTATATTGCTATAACTTTGTTTTTTAGAATATTCCTAATACTCTAAAAGATGAAGTTATAGCAATATAGCGAATATTCATAATATACACATATACAGGGTGGGCCATTTATATGGATACACCTTAATAAAATGGAAATGGTTGGTGATATTAACTTCCTGTTTGTGGCACATTAGTATATGTGAGGGGGGAAACTTTTCAAGATGGGTGGTGACCATGGCGGCCATTTTGAAGTCAGCCATTTTGAATCCAACTTTTGTTTTTTCAATAGGAAGAGGATCATGTGACACATCAAACTTATTGGGAATTTCACAAGAAAAACAATGGTGTGCTTGGTTTTAACGTAGCTTTATTCTTTCATGAGTTATTTACAAGTTTCTGACCACTTATAAAATGTGTTCAATGTGCTGCCCATTGTGTTGGATTGTCAATGCAACCCTTTTCTCCCACTCTTCACACACTGATAGCAACACCGCAGGAGAAATGCTAGCACAGGCTTCCAGTGTCCGTAGTTTCAGGTGCTGCACATCTCGTATCTTCACAGCATAGACGATTGCCTTCAGATGATTCGAGATGTGCAGCACCTGAAACTACGGATACTGGAAGCCTGTGCTAGCATTTCTCCTGCGGTGTTGCTATCAGTGTGTGAAGAGTGGGAGAAGATGGTTGCATTGACAACATTGACACAATGGGCAGCACATTGAACACATTTTATAAGTGGTCAGAAACTTGTAAATAACTCATGAAAGAATAAAGTTATGTTAAAACCAAGCACACCATTGTTTTTCTTGTGAAATTCCCAATAAGTTTGATGTGTCACATGATCCTCTTCCTATTGAAAAAACAACCATTCCCATTTTATTAAGGTGTATCCATATAAATGGCCCACCCTGTAGATTGCAATTTATCTAATATAGTGCTATAGTATTTTTTTTAATAGTGTAATTTTTTATAGCACTATACTAGCTAAATTACAGTGTATATGTGTATTTTATGAATATTCTCTATTTTGCTTTAACTTTGTTTTTTAGAATATTACGAATATTCTAAAAAACTAAGTTATGGCAATATAGCGAATATTCAGAAAATACACATATTAGCCTAGCCATAGCCATAGGAAAGTTGCCTTATACATTTAAAAGAAAATTCACAATACGCAAATATTCGATTTCGACGAATATAAGATGAATATTGCATAATCGAATATGGCACCTCCTGCTAATCACTAATGCTGTATCCTCAGGTGAATAGGAAGGAGCTGTCCCATGGAAATGAGACAGCAGGAGCTAAAATTATACTTACTAGCTACTGCACAGCAAGTAAATAAACATCAAGGAGTAGAAGAGCAGCAATGATCACTGCATTGTTTTCACACAGTGGATTGGCAGAGATACTTTCCTACTTTTTAAACAGGTTTATGCAGCAAAGCTAGAAAAATAGCTAAGCCAGCCTCACATCAGCGACTAGATCTTTAAGGACAAACGCCCTTAAGCAGAGAAAAGCCATTGAGAACAACATTTCTAGTTGCAAGGGAACCCTCTAGGCATGTACTATTTCTATTATGGAGACCAGTTTATATATGTGATGACTAGTTTGTAGGCTAGACAACACTTCTCTGGATTTCTGGGTGAAATATATGCAAATTATCATGTCTAACATCTGCCGGTATCAGATAGGTTTATGAAAGTGGCATATGACATTAAAATTAAAGTGTAAAAAAAAAAAAAATAGAATTATACTGCATCCATTTGATCACGAAGAGGCTGTTGCCACCATCTTGATTGAATATCCAGTGCGAAATCTAGTGCGGCCCGTGGTGACGTCACCTTGTCAGCTTGCGTGGTAACATCATACGTCACCGCACACGGGATTTCACCTAGAATCAATCAAGAGGCTGGCGGCAGGCTCTTTGTGCTCAAACAGATGAGGTAAGTATGATTTATTTATTTTATCGCCATTTCAGGGAAAATTGAGTCACTACAACAAAGCTCGAGGAAATTTGGCTTCACGGTGAATCAAATTTTCCCTGAATTTCATATTGAAGTCCGCTATGTGGACTTCGATTCATTCAACACTAGTGATCATTCTTACCTTATTTCCAAGCAACATCCAATTTCTTATACAACAGGCTTTCAATGGCAGAACATACTGTGCACCTTTAAACACTTTAGGTATCATTAACCACAGTCCTTCTTGCAGTAACATGGCTGGATGGTGGGCACAATTACTGTTGTGCCCAGGGCAGAGGCACTGTTTGCTCTTGGATTTACAGGAAGCTGAAGGACTTTAAGCACTATATTAATTAATGATGAATGGGATGACTCTTTAGTGATGGCCTAGTAATATGTGTCTCGCTGCTTTGCCAACTTCCTGAGATCAATCATTGATAGCAATAGTGCTGCCAACATATGATCAAAAACACTTGAGCGCAAAATCACATGGGGCCTTTTAATGCTTCTATAGTATATGTAGCCAATAGGGAAATATTATGGCATCTTACATGGACTCTTATTTAATCAAGTCTGCCCTAGTGAGAGATTCCTTTAATGTAATAGACATAGTAAAAAAAGCGTTGCATGGGATTTTGTGTATTGTTTTGTGACAATATTACAAAAGTAATAATAGTAAGAACAAAACAGATAATATTAAGCAGCATGCATATTGCATGCACAAACACAAGCATGGCCATAAATACAATCAAAGATGTTAATGTAGGTTTCTGAGTGAGAGTAAAATCTCTTACATTAGATGATGTGACTTTCTGCTGAGACTACTTTACAAAGACGAAGGGCTCATTAATTATGAATTTCTTAAAGTAAATATAGTGGTCCATTAAAATACTGTTCTAAAACATGCGAACAGACATTTTAATGGATAGCTAAGTTTCTATTTAAAGTAGAAGATGTCTGAAAATTGCAATACATTTTGCAAACCAAAACACTTTAAAGGGGTTTTCCAAGTGTTTAACCCTTTACCAACATCCACCGTACATGTATGGCCTATGCCAGGTCTTAAAAGGGGTTCTGCAGTTTGTTTAAACTGATGATCTATCCTATGGATAGATCATCAGCATCTGATCGGCGGGGGTCCGACACCTGGGACCCCCACCGATCAGCTGTTTAAGAAGGTAGCGGTGGTAGCGCCACGGCTTTCTCACCGTTTACCGCTGGTCCAGTCACGTCACAACTAGTATCACTGGCCTGGGCGCGGCTAAGCTCTGTTCACTTGAATGGAGCTTAGTCCCGCCCAGGCCAGTTGATACTAGTCGTGACGTCACTGGGCCAGCGGTAAACAGTGAGAAGGTCTCGGCGCTGCTGGAGTGCCGCTGCCTTCTTAAACAGCTGATCGGCGGGGGTCCTGGGTGTCGGACCCCCGCCGATCAGATGCTGATGATCTATCCAGAGGATAGATCATCAGTTTAAATAAACTGCAGAACCCCTTTAAAGATGATGCCCGCTCCAGAGTGGAGAAAGCGCCATAGGCTATAGCCTCCAGGTGCCTGCTGTTTTATACAGCAGCCACCCTCAGCTAATGTATGCAATTGGTGGTAGCGACAGAGAACATTTAACCCATCAGATGCCGTGGTCAAATATGACCACAGCATGTGAGAAGGCTAAAACCCGGAAGACCGCACTTCTGGGTCTGGCACAGTTTCCCCTGGCAGAGATCAGGGAAAGCACCCTGATCTAATAATGAGCCGGACCCTGTACTAGGCTTCCAGGCTCATTAGTAGTATATTGCAGTTCGGGCCAGCAGGTGGCAGCACTGAACTGTAGAAGTTGCAATCTGATAATTCCAAGTTGTGGTCCACTTGGGGACCTAACAAAAAGCTTAAAAAAAAAGTTAAAACATTTTTGAAAAAAATAAAATAAAAATAAGAATTCAAATCACCCCCCTTTTCCCAAAATAAAAATAAACAATAAAAAAAAAATAACATCATGGGCATCTCCACATGCGAAAACACCCTAACTATTAAAATATAAAAAAATTATCCCATACGGTCAACGGCATAACAGAAAAAAAAAATGGCCAATTCGCCATTTTTCATCACTTTATATCCCCAAAAAAATTAATAAGTGATCAAAAAGTCATACACACCCCAAAATAGTGTTATCAAAAACAACAGATCGTCCTGCAAAAAATTTGACCCCACACATCTCCATAGACATAACTACATAAAGTTATTGGAGTCAGAATTTGGCAATGAAAAGAAAAAAAATATATATTTTTTTTTTCAGTATTAAAACGCAAGAAAAACGATACATATTTTTTATCGCTGGATTCATACTGACCTGGAGAATGAGGAGCACAAGTCAGTTTTACCGCATAGTGAATGTCATAAAAAAAAAAAAAAAAACTGTGGCGGAATCGCATATTTTTTCCAATTCAGCCCATTTGTAATTTACCTTCCTGCTTTCCACTACATCCAATGCAATATTAAATGGTGAAATTAGAAAGCACAACTTTTCCAGCAAAAAACAATCCCTCATACGGGTATGTGAATGGAAAAATAAAAAAGTTATGGCTCTGGGAAGGCAGGGAGAGAAGAGCAAAAATGGAAATTTGCCACGTCGGGAAACGGTTAGAGGGCTTGTCTGCTTCATTTATATTGATGACCTATTTTTAGGATAGGTCATCCATATCAGATCTGTGGAGGTCCGACACCCAGCAGCCCCACCAATCAGCTGTTTGAAGAGAAGGCCACACTCCTGCAAGCTCTGCCTTCCCTCTATTGTTTACCTGCTCTCCATCGCTACCACAGCGATGAGCAAGTGTAATTACAAGTAAGCTGTCCCATTCTCTTCTATGGGATAGCTGCTTCCTATTCAAATGTATAGTAAGGAGCCATCCCATAGAAGTGAATGGGATGGCTTAGGTGTAATTACTAGTGTTGATCGAGCACCAAAGTGCTCGGGTGATCTGGTGCTCGAGTAGAACACTGGGATGCTCAGGTGCTCTACAAACATATGTACGCTGTGCTGGGAAACAGAAGTGGATGTGCAAGCTGATTGTGCTTGCGAAGGTTCAGGTGCATTGCGAGAGGCATCCGGGCCTGCGTCTTGGACAGGGGATTGGCCGGTACGTAACACAGGGGAAGAGGAGGCAGTGGTGTGACCTGCAGACACTGATTGTGGACCCAGGCGTTTGGCCCACCTATTAGGGTGCTTTGATGACATGTGGTAGATCATGCTGGTGGTGGTGAGGTTGCAAGTGTTCACGCCCCTGCTCATTTTGGTACGGCACAGGTTGCAAATGACAATTCTTTTATTATCTGCACTTTCCTCAAAAAAGCGCCAGGCTGCTGAACACCTACCCCTTGGCAAGGGAGATTGCCGCAAGGGGGTTCTCGTGGAACAGTTGTGGGCCGATTTGGTGTGGCCCGCCTTCTCCCTTTTGCCACCCCACTGCCTCTTCCAGCCTGTAGCGGTGCTGCGTATCCCTCCCCCTCTGTACTGCTGTCCTCGCTCGGCTTGCCACATTCCCAGGTTGGGTTAGTGATTTCATCGTCCACCACCTCCTCTTCCACTTCCTCACTCTGGTCATTCTCTTGACTTGTTGACCTAACAAAAACATCACTTATTGACAACTGTGTCTCATCCTCATCATCAACCTCTTGAGACACTAATTGCCGCTGACTTATTGGCAACTGTGTCTCATCATCATCATCCACCTTGTGAAACACTAATTGCCGTTCCCCACCATCATCTTCTTCTGACTGTGAATGTTCAAGAGTTTAGGGAATCAGTGCACAAGATCTCTTCATGTCCCTCTTCAAGCGGGCTTGGCAAGAGGCCCAAATCAAGTAATGGCGCTGAAAAGAGCTCCTCAGAATATCCGCCTGTGGGAGGAAGGAATATCCGAGTGAGGATTCTGTTGACCAGACTCTTGGCTACTGAGACTGTACTTTGTGGAATGATTAAATGGCCAAAGAGAAAGGAGAGAAGGCGCTCATAGGTGGTGGTGGACAAGATATGTTGTTATTTGCTCCTAGCCAGGGTGAGTGGTTACTACTCACCTTGGTTTGGTTGTACTTTATGTAGTACAATTCTGGTGAAGGTAAAATCGTAGGGGTGATCTGGGTTGGTGCAGCCGAATATCGTCCAAGTTGACCATGGGCAGGAGCCAAGCCGCCACTTTGGTTCGTATAGTGGTGTATGGGGGGGAGCTCGTCTGTACTAGGTTCGTGCGGTGAGCGGATGGACACAAGGCGCAATTCACAACCCAGTTAAGGATACAAAGTATTTTTTATTTTTTTGGTATGCAAAGACGACGCGTTTCGGGGTACGCAGACCCCTTTATCAAGTCTAAAAGAACAACACAAAATTCGATTATATAATATATATATAAATGGACGAATCCATGGGTAAAAAGTTTAGGTTAAAACGAAGACCAAAAATTATATGTGCATAATGTGCATAATAGATATATGCAAGTGGACATTGTGGATTTATTCAAGTGTGAGCAGGTATATGTATACGGGATAGTAGGTAGTTTACTTTGGTTGTTTGGTCTGGATTAGACCAGGGATTGACCCGATAGATACATAGAAAAAAAGTATTTAAAAAAAAAAAAAAGTTTTTCTAAATATATATATGCAGGGGCGTCGTTAGGTCAAAACATTCGGGGCTTGAGCCCCGGATGTTTTGACAAGTGCCCCGAATGTATTGCTGTCACTGGCAGGGCCGGCCGGCGCTCTGACTCTCCTGCGCTACACCGGCCCCGCCGCTCACTCCATATATTTAACTCTAAAAAACTGTATGTGTAATACTAATCCTCCTGCCCTGCCTGCAGACTTAATTTTTAACTTGAAAAATCATCTGCAGCCGCTCATCTCACTAGATTCTTACAGCTCCGATAACAGCAGGCAGTGCGGGCGGCGCTCACTCACTGACGTCAGGCGCCTGCTCTTCCCACTAGGCGGCACAGGTGTGACGTCAGTGAGTGAGCGCCACCCACACTGCCTGGAGCTGACTAGCTGAGAGAGAGCCTGTGAGTAAGACTAGAATGAGCAAAAGTTTAATTTGCTCTTGCAGGATACGGCTTATTAGGATTACAGTTTAAAATGTTAATAATGTACAGTTGTACACTCCTGTGAGCGGAGGGGGGGATCTGTGGATGGCACAGTTATGGGAGGGGGATCTGTGGATGGCACTGTTATGCGGAGGGGGATCTGTGGATAGCGCTGTTATGGGAGGGGGATCTGTGGATGGCACTGTTATGGGGAGGGGGATCTGTGGATGGCACAGTTATGGGGAGGGGGATCTGTGGATGGCACAGTTATAGGAAGGGGGATCTGTGGATGGCACAGTTATGGGGAGGGGGATCTGTGGATGACACAGTTATGGCGAGTGGGATCTGTGGATGGCACTGTTATGGGGAGGGGGATCTTTGAATGGCACAGTTATGGGGAGGGGGATCTGTGGATGGCACAGTTATGGGAAGGGGATCTGTGGATGGCACTGTTATGGGGAGGGGGATCTGTGGATGGCACTGTTATGGGGAGGGGGATCTGTGGATGGCACTGTTATGCGGAGGGTGATCTGTGGATAGCACTGTTATGGGGAGGGGGATCTGTGGATGGCACTGTTATGGGGAGGGGGATCTGTGGATGGCACTGTTATGGGCAGGGGGATCTGTGGATGGCACAGTTATGGCGAGGGGGATCTGTGGATGGCACCGTTATGGGGAGAGGGATCTGTGGATGGCACTGTTATGGGAAGGGGATCTGTGGATGGCACTGTTATGGGGAGGGGGATCTGTGGATGGCACTGTTATGGCGAGGGGGATCTGTGGATGGCACTGTTATGGATGATCTGTGGGGTTGCCCAGACAGCTAGGCCCTTCACTGTAGTTATGTCACTACCAGAGCTTTGGGACGTTCTCACAGCTCTGTTTCTCCACCCCTGTGATGATGTCACTACTAGAGCTGGGAGGAGTTCTCACTGCTCTGTTTACTTTTGGTTTCCTTCCTCCCAGCTGTTCCTCATGCGTTTGATTTCCCTCTCTTTTTATCACCCCTCCTCCTATTGTAGGGCGTGGATTATAGTTCTCATTTCAGTTGTAGCTCTTGCTTTAGTATCTTCACTTGTAGCTATCAGTTCACTGGACCTGTGTTCTGCTGCAGCAAGCACTCCGGATATTGCCAGCTGTCCTTGGATCCGTCTTCTCTGCGGCTGCAACACCTTCAGCTAAGTGTACAGACATTGTTGTGTACCTGATTATTTTCTGACTGGATCTGAGGTGGCCACGGTTCCCTCCATATTCTGAGTAGGGCACCGGTGGCCGTGCCCCTTCCACTATTGTAGGGGTTACAGTGGTCATCAGTCTTAGGCACGTGGGCATGCCTCGTTCCGCCATTTGGATCCGGGCATGTGCTTTAGCAGCATAGGGAGAGCTTTGAGGGTCGGACAGGGGTCACCCTTTATCCTCCCTAGTTTGGGTCCGGTCAGTAGCTCTTTTACTGTGTATACTATTGTTGCTCACATACAGCCGTGACATTATAATCCACCAGAACCGTCCTTTTTTGACATGGATCCGCTTTCTGGCCTGGTTGACCGCATGCAGGGTCTTTCTTTGGAAGTAGCGGATCTCCGTCAATCTATGACTCAGCTTCAAGCATTGGGCTCTGCTCCGGCTCATGGAGTCTGTTGCGAGCCAAAGGTCTCACTTCCGGAAACGTTCTCCGGGGGCAGTGAGAATTTTGTTCGCTTCAGAGAGGCATGCAAACTCCATTTTTGCTTGTGTCCCCACTCCTCTGGTAATCAGGAGCAGAGGGTGAGGATTGTCATCTCCCTGCTCAGGGGTAATGCTCAGACTTGGGCTTTTTCGCTGCCATCAGGGGTTCCCTCCCTTCGATCCGTGGAAAGATTTTTTGTGGCCCTGGGGCAGATTTATGATGACCCGGATCGTGTTGCTCTGGCCGAATCTAACTTACGTGTTTTATGCCAGAACAAACTGTCTGCGGAGCTTTATTGTTCTGAATTTCGGAGATGGGCAGCTGATTCGGGTTGGAATGATGCTGCACTCCGGAGTCAGTTCTGTCATGGTCTCTCAGAGAGATTGAAAGATGCGTTTGCTTTCCATGAGAGACCAACGTCCTTAGAGTCTGCCATGTCATTGGCGGTACGCTTTGACAGGCGTCTAAGAGAAAGAAACGAGACCTCTCTGTCCAGCCATTGTCAGTCTAGGGGCAGTGGTGCGGACTCATTCAGTGTGCAGGGGCCTCATCCTGTCTCGCTCCCCTCTGAGGAGGAGCCCATGCAGCTAGGTCGACTTGCCCCTGATAAAAGAGGATTTAGTCCTCAGAGTATGGTGTGTTTTTGTTGTGGGGGCATAGGTCATTTGGCAAATGTTTGTCCGTCTAGGAGATTCTTGAACTGTACTAAGAGCGATAATAAGAGAAAAACCTCAAAAGGTAAATCATCAAATTCTGCTTCATCTGCTACTTTGGGCAAAGTTGATGTAGGAATTGATGCTTTTCCTCTGACCTGCAGTTCCCATTTTCTCCTGTCTGCCAGGGTGGCGCTAGAGAGCAAAGTCATTTCTTGTGAGATTTTTGTCGATAGTGGAGCGGCCGTCAATCTTATTGACACTCAATTTGTAGCCATGCATGGTTTTCAGGTTTGCACATTAGAAAAGGATATACCTGTTTTTGCTATTGACTCTGCTCCACTCTCACAGAGATCTCTGAAGGGCATTGTTCACAATATCCGGCTAGCTGTAGGTGACACTCATGTGGAGGATATATCTTGTTTTGTCTTTAACGGATTGCCTTCTCCTCTAGTTTTGGGGTTACCCTGGCTCACTAGACATAACCCCACTATTGATTGGCAAGGAAGGCAAATAAATGAGTGGAGTGACTTTTGTAGAGAGAATTGTCTCACAGCGACTTTTGCAGAGGTGTCTACTAAAACTGTGCCATCATTTCTCTCTGATTTCTCGGACGTGTTTTCCGAGAGCGGTGTTCAGGAGCTACCTCCTCACCGGGAGTTTGACTGTCCCATTAACCTCATTCCCGGCGCCAAGCTGCCAAAAGCACGCCTCTACAATCTCTCACAACCGGAAAGAATCGCAATGCGAACTACTCACTGTAATGCCAACATGGCTACGGCATTACAGTGAGTGCCAGTACTTCCCCGCACGTTCATTGGCTGCGAGCATAAAGTCAAAATGGTGTTCGGCCGAGCATGCTTGCCCAACACTAATAATTACACCTACTCATGTTGTTGCGACGGCGAGCAGGTAAACAATGAAGAGAAGGCAGCGCTCAAAGATGCACGGACTTCTCTTCAAACAGCTCATCTGCGGGGGTGCCAGGTGTCGGACCTCCACCGATCTGATATTGATGGTCTATCCTGAGATTGTGTCATCAATATACAGCAGACAACCGCTTTAATGCTGATGACCTATCCACAGGATCAGTATATAATCGCTGGAAGTCCGACTCCCAACACCCTCATCAATCAGCTGTTTAAAGGGCCCAAGTGTTCTTCCTTACAGCCTACCAAGCATAGCGCCGTCCAATGGATAACAGCTGTTCTTTGTATTACAGCTCAGCCCCATTCACTTGAATGGGACTGGTCTGTGCCCAGGCCATGTGACGAATGAACGGTGACGTCAGTGGCCTAGGAAGAGGCTTTGGCACTCACTGGAATGCTTCAAACATTGGTACAGTGGGGATGCCAGGAGTCGTACCCCCACCAATCAGACACTTATGACCTATTCTGAGAATAGGTAATAGGTATTAAACATTAGAAAAAATCCTTTAATATGTTTTTCCTTCTTTATAACCATTGCTATTATAATAACTATCTAACTTTTTATACCAATGCTTTATTTGAAAAGGCGTCAGACAAATAAGGTAATTTTTCACTACACATTTAGCTGTTATAATTCCATTAATAAAATAATCCCCAATTTTACTTCTTCAGTGGCTAGAGATAATTCCTGGATAAGCATAATAGTGCTTTTAAATGGCTCAGAAGCCAGTGGGTATTGAAGAGAAAAAATCCATAGTATTTATTTCCTGTCGTAGGTTTGTTTTACAAAGAGGATCCCATTGGGGTCATGTAATGTCTTTGGTAATGCTTACAGACTAGTCTTTTCCTGTAGATATATTCATATTGGAGTCTGTGGACTCTTCACAAAGTTTATAAGTTTATTTCCAGGCAAAACTATTTCAAAATAAGTCGGATCTGGAATTAACAGGGATATATATATATTTTTTTTTTTTCTCATTAACGGATTACCCCATAAAACCGAAGTGAGATCAATCAATACATAAGGCTATATTGAAGAGAGAGAGAGAGACATAGAAAGAGAGAGACAGAGAGAGAGAGAGAGAGAGAGACTAGAATGCCACACTGGCTTTCTGGGCAATATATATGCGTTGTCTCATTATTGAGAGTACCTAGCATGTGTAGTACATGAGCTGAGTATTGTAAAGAGACTATAGGATCTATAGCATCCAGCACATCTAATACACAGAGAGCCCATTGATTGCAATTGGAACTGTGTAATGCTTCATTTACCCTGTGCTAGGAGTGTATAGAAATGAAACACATGCAGTGAATTTTCCAAGCATAATAGCTGATCACTGGAGGTCCTATCAGTGGTACACAGGGTGATCAGCCAATCACCATGAGGGTTGCCCAAAAGGACCAATCCTTTAAATGTGCGCAAAATATTAGGTACATTTTGAATAAAACTTCCAGTTTGGGAGGATAGCCCAATCATCTAATTATTATGGGACTCATAATGTAATCACAGTGCACCCTGACGGCAGACACCAGGATGAAGAATGATTCTGGTAGTGACTACTAGCCTTCTCCCCATTGAAAACACATGCAGGCTTAGCCAAGTATGCATGTGTATAATAAAGTCAATTTGACTGTTGTCTAAAGTTTAGGGCACCATAAAAGTTCCTCTTTAAAGAGCTCTGGTGTGGCCTCTGTAGTAAACGCATATTACCCTATGTTTTGAGTAATTTGTTGCCTACTATAAGTCCCAAAAACTAGATGCACATTTGATGCTTGTAGTAAAATTACTCTGCACTCTCCAATCACAGTTAAAGTATTATTTATTAATATTCAGGACAATCCGAGTAAATGTGTAGGACCCAGCAATGTCTGGTATGCTCCCTAGTGCTAACATTGTGTGGCTAAAGTACAGTCCAATCATCTAATGAAGGTTCTAAGAGTTTACTACATGTGGGCCTGCAGTCTTGCCATACCCTGGAACCTCGTTGACTATAACTTATGTTTTTAAGATAAACCTGGATTTGACAGTATTGGTGTGTATTCTGGGATATGTAGCTGAAATTTCTGTAACAGCGGGGCATCGGCTTTCTATCCTCCGCCTCCTTGAACACCAAAAATTAGGCAATAGACATTCACCTGACAGCAAAGTAGTTTGGAATCTGTGGCTGGAGGTACATTAGGCGGTCACAGGATAAAAATGTAACTGTCGGCCAGAAAAGGCCCCAAAAATTAGGCATTCACCTTACATAAAAGTCCTTTTATGCCACTGTATATACATAAGGCAAGGACCATTCTTTGTTCTGGGTGGTGGCGGATAAGTGTCGGCTGGTATGAGGAAATTCAATTACACCTGGTCATCACAGGTGTTAAATTCCTCCGATATCCATGCCTCATTCATTTTAAAAAATGTGAGGTGTCACGATCCCCCTTGCTGCGCTGAATGTCCTTTCGGACAGGACACTCGGCGAGGGGCAAGCCAAGAGTTCCATGGCAAATTGTGCCAGCTCTGGCCACAGGTCAAGCCTGCACACCTATTAGTCCAGGGGTTCCTCGTTTCTCAGAGTGTCCACATCGGCCGCTAACCCGATGTAGTTGGACACCTGTCAGTCTAGGCATTCCCTGAGGCTAGATCCAGAGGGCAGCTGTCGATGGGTTGGCTGCAAGAATGATCTCATATCCGAGGTGACCAACACCTCTTCAAACCGCCCTCTTTTTGCAGGCAAGGTGGGTTTGGTACCCACACCTGTTTCGCTGTGGGTGGAAACTCCTCTGCCAGTGCCCACAACAGCAGAATGCAGCATCTTTCGCAGCAAGGCTTGGAAATTCTGCATTCTGACAGCCCTTTGTGATGTTGGTAACATGTCCACCATTTTGTGTTTGTACCGGGGGTCTAAGTACGTTGCCACCCAGTACAGGTCCTTGACCTTTATGCTTTTTATACGGGGGTCCCTCTTTAAACACTGAAGCATGAATGCCTCCATTTGCACTAAATTGGAAGCGGTGGAGCGGCCTGGCTCCTCCTCATCACACAGGAGAATGTGGTCCATGGTCCCCCCCAGCCACAGACAACACCAGGGATCCCCAAAAAGTTTAAAGCCTGCTCTTCTTGCTCCTCCTCCTCCTCACCCCAGACACCATCTTCCTCTGACTCCTCTTCAGACTCCTGCTGACTTGTCTCAGATGGAGTAGCCCCCCCTTCCCGGGAATTCATTCAGCATTGCGACTTTCTCATCTTCCAGCTCCTGCTCCTCTACGGCTTGATCAATGACACAACGCAATGCATGCTCCAGAAAGAAGGCGTAAGGTACGATGTCACTGATGGTGCCCGGCTGCGACTGACCAGTTTGGTGATCTCATTAAATGGCTGCATGAGCAGCCACTTATGCAGTAAAAAGAAACAAAGCTCCCCAGAACCTGTCCTGCTGTAGAGTTCATACAGGTAGTCGTTAATGGCACGTTTCTGCTGGAGCAGCCTATCAAACTTATAGGTGGAGTTTCAGCACGTCGGGAAGTCACAAATCAGATGTCTGATGGGCAAGTGGTGTCGCCGCTGAACCTCAGCAAGGAAGATAAGATAAGAAGGTAAGATCTTCTAAAATGGCCAGAGATTTTCCTGGGCTGCCGCAACACATCCTTGACACCGGGGTTTTGGCAACGAATCGCTGCACGACTAAGTTCAGGACGTGTGCCATGCACAGCATGTGTGTAATTTTGCCCTGTTTCAGTGTGCTCAGCAGATTAGCACCGTTGTCTCACACCACTTTACCAACTGTCAAATTGAGCGGGGTGAGTAATCGGCCTGTGACTGCAGAGCTGAAAGCAGACCGGTGTGGCTCTTGGCTTCCAGGCACAACAGCTGCAGCACAGCATGGCAACGTCTCACCTGGCACATCAAATAGGTTCTGGGGAGCTTGAGGGTGCAACGGAAGAGGCGGTAGCAGTGGAAACGGAGGAGTCAGCCGAGTAGGAGACGGAGGATGGAGTAGGAGGAGGAGAAGAGGCAGGCCTGCATGCAATCCGTGGCAGCATCACCAAATCCACATAGGTGCTACGGGTTACATGCTTGACGGCCGCCAGAAGGTTCACCCAGTGGGCAGTAAAAGTTATGTACCTTCCCTGCCCGTGTTTGCTAGACCACGTGTCTGTGGTCAGATGTATCTTGGCACCGACACTGTGTGCCAGAGATATATTCATTTGCCGCTGAACGTGGCCATATAGTTCAGGGATGCCCTTCCGGGAGAAATATTTCCTTCCGGGGACCTTCCATTGCGGTTTGCCAATGGCCACAAATTTTCTAAAGGCCTCTGAGTCCACAAAATTATATGCCAGTAGTTGGCGGGCTAGCAGTTCCGACAAGCCAGCGGTCAGCCGCCAGCGTGCGTTGGACGCATACAATGCTCTGTGCACTATCACAGAGCATTGTATACGTCCAACGCTAGCACCTTACAACTATAATATTACAAATATTGCTGCATCCTAATATAGGACAACCCACACCTTCAGGAATACCCTCCATCTGTGATCATACAGCATACCTTACATAACACACATTTTAACTTTTACCAGCATAGAAGATCTTTCTTGTTTTTGTTTTTTTGTCACTAATAAATACAATTTTATTATAACCAAAGATACTCATTTGTATTCTATTTTATACCACATGTGAGTGTGCCATCACATCTTTATATAAAAAAATATACATTATTTGGCGTTCATCGGTGTAGTAATATGTTCTAAAGCCTTTAGTAACATGAATAAGTGGAACAAAATAAGGGCCTATTTGCCGTTCAGCAGTACAGTTATATGTTCTAAAGCCCTTTTTGGCATGTATTAGTGTAAAAAAAAAGGGCTTATTAGCCGTTGTGAGGTGAAGTGAGAAAATTACAGATTTTTTTTGGGTGTTTTAAATTCCTTTTTATTTATTTTTTTGATCTAACAATATGTCAGACAGAGAAATGCCAGGCCATGCACAGACGAGTGGCAGAGGCCTAAATGTATCTGGCGCAGGCATAGGTCGCAGCAGAGTAATGGGGTGTGGCAGCAGGAGTCGCAGCGAGAGGCCTGAGCTCCTAGTGTCATCTAGCGGTCATGTCTTGACCAGCAATCCAGCGGTTCTTGAATGATTGAGTCTGTCATCCACTTCATCCCAAGTGACATCAGACACCCCCAGCCAAGAGTATGTGATTTGTCAGACACAACCCTTAGTTGGAATGGCCCGGGAGCAGGCCATGTCCCTCACCTGTCCTCAACCTGTCTCTGTCCTTTTCTGTTTCCTCAGCCAGAGAAGTATCATATGCTGTGGGGTCAGCTCCACTATACACCGAGGACGAGCTACTAGAGGACAGTCAGCGGCTACTGGCCAGCCAAGATGTGGAGGAGACATCTGCCGCTTCCTCCGGTAGGCGGGCAAGTAGTGATGAGGAGAATGGCATGGGAGCCGGTGTTACGAGCGGTCAGGCTCCTGACCCATAGACCGTTGAGGAGGATATAAGTGAAGTGTAGACAGTACTCAATGATGATGATGTAGCTGATTGCACTTGGGAGCCGGGTGAATTAGGGGCTTCATCATCATTGGGAGAAGAGGGGGGCAGCTTTCTCCTGAGGCAGCGGCGGAACCAGCAAGTCGCTAGCGTGGCCGGGAGTTAGCAGGGTGGCAGCAGTGGGAGGTCTGGAGCCAAACGTGCCTTGGGTAAACCACCCGCACGGAAATCGGTGGTGCAGGGGTTCACGGAAGAAACGGCAGTAGCAGTGCAGAGTGTTGGGGGTAAAATTACCTACTTGGTGTGGCAGTTTTTGTTAATCCGCAGGAGAAGGTGAACATTGCCATTTGTAAAATCCGAGGGCAGAAGGTGAAGCGTGGCCAGGGTGCCAATGTTGGCCCTGTGTCAACATATGCAGCGTCACCATAAAGTGGCTTGGGAGAACCGTTTGCATGCACTTCAGCCACTCATACACCGCAAAGCACACCCTCCTTGTGCTGTAGCGGCAGAACGGCATCTTCCAACTTAGGCGGATATGCAACGTTTCCACCCGTTGGAATTCCACCCTCCATATGTTGGACAAACCATACGAACAGAGAAAGGCCATAAATGATTTCTTGATGATCCAAGTGGACAGGAGTACTCCACTGTGTAACTTCGATGTCAGCAAGTGGCAGCTCATGTGTGACACCTGCCGTCTGCTCAGGCAATTTGAGGAGGCACATTATTTGTCAGTCGCCAGGACTACGGTATGAACAATGTCATTCCACTGCTTCATGTCCTAGAACAGATGCTGGTAAATCTGAATGGTCAGGGGACTAGAGACGTGGCGCCTAGATTTCATGGCCACATGAACCCTGTGGGGGCTGAACTGGAGGAGGAGGACGACATTGGAGCACAAGCAATGTGTAGTGAAATGGGTGGTTGTTCTACACAGGTGACAGGAGAGGAGGAACAGGAGCAGCCAGAGGAGCTACAGGGCAATAAGGAAGATGAGGCAGAGGACCCAGGCACACCGTGGCAGTATGCAGTGGAGATGGAGGCAGGGAGTCCCTCCGAGTCACTTGCACAAAAGGCCCGATGTCTGCTTACTTGCTTGCGTAGTGACAGCCAAATTGTCACCATTCGGCAGAGGGATGATTTATGGCTTTCCACCTTGTTGAACCCTCCCTACCAGTCTAAAATGGGGGCCTTTTTTACACCCGCTGAGAGGGAGAACAAACTGAACTACTATAGAGACATCCTATGTAGTCAGTTGGCCGCTGCCTATCTGCGCCATCATCCATCCTCTCGCAGGTCTGACTGGGAGACCCTCTACGCTCAGGTTCCTCTTCCATGGCTGCTGTGGCAGGGTGGGGGGGTAGGAGCAGTTCCAGCTCCATCAGCAGCAACTTAAGTAGAGTCGCTGATAAGCAGCTTTCTTCACCTGCCTAGTGAAGAAACTACTCACCAGCAGCAGTAGCAGCTAGACCAGGATAAGGACCTGAACCAGCAGGTGGTGGCATACTTGGACAGCACCCTGCCACCCCACATTGAAGATCTGCTGGACTACTTGGCAGCCAAACAGGATTTGTGACTGCAACTTGCCGAGTTTGACCTGGAAAAGCTGTACTGCCCAGCTATTAGTGTGGCATCAGAGTAGTTACCCCAAGAATAACTCTCCTGTCCACACAAAATGTGGAGAGACTGACCTTTTTCAAAATGAATCAGGCGTGGATAAGCTAGGATTTCCACCCACCAATGCCTGATGCATCAGACTAGATCATCCATGGTTCCACACCAACACTTTGACAAAAGAGACCGGTTTCTTCTGGCTACCTGCCTGACCTTCTATTCTAATGCTGCCACCCACCTGTTGCCACACATCTGATGCCAAGTGCTTCTTTTTTCACCCACCATCTTCAGCTGGCACTGGTATTGCCACCCACCTCCCCACTTTGTCAACGGGTCACTCAGTGGCCTCCTGATGCTGCTGCTGCTACCTCCACACTGTCTTTGTGCCACCCTGTAGCCTCCTCCTGATGCTGCTGCCACCAACTCCACACTGTTATTGTGCCACCCTGTGGCCTCCTTCTGATGCTGCTGATGCCACCTCCACACAATATGCATTTAATAGAACAGTTTCTGTAGACATCTATGTGGAATCAGCTGACGACGGTGTAAAAGGAGTGCGCTTTTCTTGACGCTAACATTGACCTGTAAGGTTGAGTTCACACTTGAATTATTTGGTCAGTTTTGGCCCCGTAACTGCCCAAATACGTAAAGTGTGCAGTGATTCTAAGAGCAACGCCTATCATCTGCATGTCATACCGACTCACAGTATTGTTTCACTACCACAGCAGACTCCCTATGCGTGTTACTGCTAGTGCTGATCGTGAATATACTAATCGCGAATTTTTATCGCAAATATTGGCACTTTGAGAATTTGCGAATATCTAGAATATAGTGCTATATCTTCATAATTGCGAATATTCTAGATTTTTTTTCAATAGTACCCATGATCCCTCACTGCTTCTTGCTTGTGGGCCGTTGAGAAGGCTGCAATATCTTTGACTTTAGGAGTAGTGTTGATTGCAAATTATTATTTTTTTATCGCATTCCGTTTGACGTTTTTCGCAATCAAGAAAATAATGACTGGAGATCATGAATTCTTGAATTCGTGAATATATAACGAATATTCGCGAAATATTGCAAATTCGATTATTGTCCCTGTAGTTTTAATTCGTATATTCCCAACCACATAGACATTAAACCTATTGAAAACTGGGAAGTGGTTTCATTTGAATGAGCATAAGATACGCACAATTTCCCTGCCTTTTAAGTGACTACTACTGTAAACTTTCCACAGTTCAGAGGATTAAAAAAATGGCAAACACAACAACAGCAAATGCTTCAAGACCATCTGTAATCCAATTAAATGCAGAAACTTACAACATCATTTGAAATTACACAAAGAATCTCAAAAGACCAAATTAAGACCAAGTTAACTCATTGTTATGCATTTGTAGAAATGTCTGTTTATTACTGCTAAGTGATTCAAAACTATACTAGGCTCAAGAAGACTTGACATGTTTTTATAGCATGTGCAAGGGTCACGCTCAGTAATTTATCCATTTCACTTCATCTAAAATAAAACACCATTAGCCTTTCCACTTAATGACACTAGTATGTCCAATAATTACTATTAATGGTCAATCTGTGCCACGACAACAGTGATTACATGTTAGAAAGTGATGCTTTTGCTGCCCTATTCCAACCCCCTTCTTATTATTTGTATTTGTCTGGTTTGCATTAAATTCATTTTCTGCAATCCCAGTAAGTAGAAATGACCATTTGTTATAAATTGATGCAATACACAGCATAGCATGAACGAAGTAAGACTATATTGAAAAAGGCTTGGAAAACAGATGGCAAGCTCTCTTGATACATTACGATCATTGCTTAAAATGATAGGTTTGCGAAAGTGATACGCACTGTGCAGAAATAAAATTAGGAAAAAATGTTTTTTATTTTTGATCGACTATAAAATACCAAACTGGGGTGGTGGTACTTAATATTTCCAAATTACTTTCAATTTACAGTAAATAAACAGACCTAATATATAGAGAGTTGAGTGAGATGTGATATAAACATGTCCATTGTATACGGGCACCTTAGTGATGAGCGACTTTAATGTTATGAAATTTGTTCACGCTTCGTTTGGTGGTAAAAGCAGAATTGCGTTATGGATTCAGTTACCACGGACTATAACGCAATTCTAACGGCATAACGGAAACGGGACAGATCCGTTATGCAGGCCATAGACTTCTATTATGATGGAATAAATAACGGAATGCCTCTAAAGGCATTCTGTTATGAATTCCGTCATAGAATTGCGTTATGGTCCGTGGTAACGGAATCCATAACGCAATTCTGCTTTTACCACCAAACGAAGCGTGAACAAATTTCAAAATATGAAATTCGCTCATCTCTAGTGCGCCCATTTTAAAAGAATGAATAAATTTAGGCACTCGATGTTTACAATGTGAAACGTAAGCCCCACTGATTTCTCAGTTCCATTAGTCAGCGGCTCTGGGATCATTCATGGTGTCTGACTGTTTTATGGCCTAAGCATTTTTATGCTTAAAAGGATAATACATTTTCCTGTAACACACTACCAAGTAGTCATGTCTCAGAAAAGGCTCCAAGGGCTGGTGTACCTTTCATGATCGGTGCAGGTTTATAGTCGTTGATGTATCTGTCTGAAAGCATACTCTTCAGAAAAGTTCCAAAAAATAACCTTATAGGAAAAATCCTGCATGATCTTGTCTGGTTTGTGAGTTTTTATTTGAACAGGTTTCTTACTCTTTGAATTCAGGAAATGCCACACTGAGCACTATTAATCTCCTGAAATCAACTGTCACATCGAGTTAATCTAATCTTCATGTATCCTTGGCTGACGTGATGGATTACCAGAAGTGTGAGCTCAACCTGGCAAAAGAAGCTTTAGTAGCAGCCCTGAGCCTTTTGTTCACATCACACTCTTAAAATGTTTGCATACAGGTCTAGGTTAGGTTCACACATGGCAAATGTGCTGCAGATTTTGCACCTGGGAACTGTCCAGCTTATTAAAATACTAGCCAAATGATTGAGAATGAGCTAAACCTCATCCACATGCTTTATGAAAAAAAAAAAAAAAAAAAAAAATCTGTGATGCAGATTTTAAATATGGAGCATATCAAGTTATGCTGCAGATTTCCACTGCAGAATTCCCCTTTGGTAATGAGTAGGATGAAACCTGCTGCAAAAGCAGCAGCAAATCTGAATGTTGAATGGGTCTCAGTCCGTCCCGGCCACCGCACGGACGTTGCCCGTGCATTGGGGGCCACAAATTGCAGTCCCCAATGCACGGAACAGAACCACAACAGCCGTGTGAATACGCCCTAACTTATACCAAAAACCTATTTGTTAAATGGATGCCATAAAGTGGCACTCGTGCATCATAGAATTTCATTGTAAAAACGTGTTAAGGTGTACTTTTTTCCGCTGGTCTTGCAGGATAGAAAAGTGCGGTGTGGTACACTTTTGTATCTTTTTTCCCCAATAAATTAAACGGATGGCAAAAATGTGATGTGATGTGAACCCACCCTATGCCGTCTCCAGATATTTGGTAGAATTGGTAAATAGGGAATCACCTAGTTTACATTTGATAGTTTTCTACCCATACATGTCATCAGCCTAGAAAGAGATCAAGGAGTACAAGAAGATCAGCCCAAATGTGATGGTAATTACCCTTTTTTAGCTTTTTGTTTATAGCCTGCCACCTTTAGAGGAAAGTAATGTGCCTGCTTTGGGACTACTGAAGGGAGCCCAATATTGAATTACCAGTCCTCAATTCAAGACTCTACATTGGGATAGAAACATTCTTGCTTAGTTCGAGGATGCAGCAATGTTATTCCTCTCAGCTAGTAAGCATTCAGAGACAGTATTTTATAGTGTTTATTATGCACTCTACAATTCATTTGCTTGCTTCTAATAGGGCATCTATATGGACATTTCATAGCACAATGTCAGGGATTGTAGATTTCTGAATTCCATTCACAAATTCCATTTTGTTAGTTTTTAAGAGTTTTAGACATGCATCACTTTTATTTTCTTCATATGCAGTATTGTAGAAAGTGAGCACTCAGAGCAGCATAGATGCATTTTAGGAGTTTAAAGGAGTTGACCCATGTGGGACATTGCCGGTATATTGCTAGGGTATGCCATCAATCTCAGATAGGTGCAGGTCTTACCTCTGGGACCTGCTCCTTTCTAGAGATTGGGGCCCTTGAAGTGTGCGAGGGAGGACTTTTCTACAATCAGCTGTGGAGGGGGAGAGAAGCGCTTTTCTCTTTCTGTTTCAGACTGTAAATTGCCTGATGTCTGACATCACTTTGCATGAAGCAGAGGTCCTCAGCAACTCTGTGTTTCATGCCTCTTCTCTTCTTTTTTTTCCCCAGCAGCGCCACGTTTCCAGGCGCCTCCATTCTCTCTCTCTTTCTCCTCACCATTTACACCAACGGCCTGCCATTCTACCAAGTCAAAACTCTTCCAGGCTATCCATTCCTCCAGCTCCAATCTTCCCTCTTGGCGCATGTATGGCAGGCTCCCAATTCATCATTATGGGAATTCCAAAAACAGCCAAGCTAGGACATTCAGCTATCTTCTAAAGTCCCATAGCGGTGAATAGAGGTTCCGTCATGGAAGGGCAGCATCCTCTTCATTCACTGCAATGGAACTGTGGGAAATAATTGAGCTTGCACTTAGCTATTTCCGAAACTCCCGTAGCAGTGAACAGGGGTTGGCTGTGCATCTACAGCTGCTCTCTGTTCCCTTAGAGGGTCTCATTCTGAACCTTTCAGAGGATCCCAGACGTGGAACCCGCACCAGATCTTGATGGCATATCCTCGTGTGACTTCGGGCTAGACGAAGTTTGGCTACACGGAACTATTACATTTTAATGCTGTATGGAACTAGCATTGACACTGAAGTTTTTGAACAAATCGACATCGGATCTATGATTCAAAGCTCAATTCTCTCTTTAATAGTGAATCCTCGGCCACAACCTTCCAGCCCCACCATCTAGCCTCCATATCGGCTGCTTTGGCTGCAACTGTTCCCATGGTTCATGATAAAAAGAGAACAAAAGATAAGACTTGTCTGCCTGAAATAGGAGGTGATAAAGTAAGCATGATATTGTACACTGACATATTTGCAATTATACAGTATTGTAATTATGTGTAATTATCTATAATCACAAATAATGTTATAGATAACAACAAGGCAAAACAAATATTCTGAAAAAAGCATCCGCTTCTACACTGCACTTCTGAAGGTATTTCTAATGCTATTTTTCTTACAAACATGTCCTTGCAGATCCCTGAACCAATGCACCATTTCTTGGCACTTGATTACATGGCCGGAAAACAGCTTCAGTTGCTACATGCATTTAAATGAGGTCTCAGATGCTCAAAATGCACAGGCGTTATCACATAAGAAGCACAGCAGACACCTACAGAGGACAAAATCACGACAACGTTTAACCATTGTTTACATGCGTTTTACTCAATACGACACTTGTCGCTTGATAAACCTGGGATTCTAAATATGAATGACATGTTTCCTCATTTGATTGTTACCAATGGTCAGAAATCTGCACATATTCTACATGGGAAAAATCAGAGCCTAAAACTAGAATAAGTGAGCAATATTGTAACCAAACCACTTCAAGTGTTTGTATAGTGTAGCTTGGAAATATGTCTTCAGGAGCCATTGCTGAATTATAAAATCCATACTGTATGCCAGAGCAGTATGACTTCTATTAGGCTGGGTTCACACGAGGCCTTTGTGCAGTGTTTGTCCAGTGCAATATACTTATTCTACAGCATGACCCTTGTAAGCCCGGTTCACAAAGGGCAATTATGTGATGTTTGTCTGCTGCAGTATATTTGTTTTACAGCCTGTTACAAGAAAAATAATATAGCATTATATATTTCTGCTCACACGTTGAGGAAGTGCACAATATGGGTTTTTTTCAGCGCATTTTGTACAGCAGAATTGTTTCAGACAAAGCACTATTTTTAAAGGCAACGTGTCACTTGAACATTGTGCCACATCTGTTTGCAGCATGATAGAAAGCAGGACGATCTGTGCAGGTTGGTATATAGTTCTGTGACTGTTCATACAGAGATTTCAAAGTAGGACCGCCCACTGGACTCCTAAGAATAGAATGGATTTAAATGAATAAATTCCAAATCATAATCAATCTTCTAGTTTCTCTGCTAGACTATTCATACAGAGATGACAAAGTAGGACCGCCCACTGGACTCCTAAGCATAGAAGGAATTTAAATGAATAAATTCCAAATCATAATCAATCTTCTAGTTTCTCTGCTAGACTATTCATACAGAGATGACAAAGTAGGACCGCCCACTGGACTCCTAAGCATAGAAAGGATTTAAATGAATAAATTCCAAATCATAATCAATCTTCTAGTTTCTCTGCTAGACTATTCATACAGAGATGACAAAGTAGGACCGCCCACTGGACTCCTAAGCATAGAAAGGATTTAAATGAATAAATTCCAAATCATAATCAATCTTCTAGTTTCTCTGCTAGAAAATTCATACAGAGATGACAAAGTAGGACCGCCCACTGGACTCCTAAGCATGGAAAGGATTTAAATGAATAAATTCCAAATCATAATCAATCTTCTAGTTTCTCTGCTAGAAAATTCATACAGAGATGACAAAGTAGGACCGCCCACTGGACTCCTAAGCATAGAAAGGATTTAAATTAATAAATTAAAATCATGATGAATTTTCTACCACAAAATTATATATTAACCCCTTAACACTATAGGACATACCTGTACATCATGTGTGTTAAAGGGTGGAGAAGGCTCACGCGCTGTGAGAGCTCCATGCATGGCAGGTGCCAGCTGTATAATACAGCCGACACTGGCTGGCAGTGACCAGAAATGGAGATGACCCCGAAACCGGTCTTTTAATCCCTCAGATGCCGTTATATTTAAAAATATAAAAAAAAAAAAACAACAAAAGTATTAAAATTCAAATCACCCCTCATCCCCAGTTTTACATATATATATATATATAAAAAAAAAAAAAAAAACAGGTATCAACATGTCTAAAAAGTTAAGAAATAATGAAATATAAAAATATTTATCATGCGTGGTGAACACTGTAACAAAAAATAAATAATGATGTAATGATGTATGATACAGCTGATTTGCTATATTTTTGTTCACATTGCCCCCGCAAAAAATTCCCAGGAATACAGACAGATTTCAAAATGCTCGTATAAAAGAGGCCTAAAAAGTGATCTAAAGGTGTTATGTATCTCAAAATGGTACCTGGTCTCTTGTAATAATAATATCCCCCCACTAATGTTCCTATAGCGCCCACAGTAATATCCCTATAGTGCCCTTCCACTGCCCCCAGTAATGTCCCTTACTGCCCCTAGTAATGTCCTTCTCCTTCCCCCAGTAATGTCCCCCACTGCCCCCAGTAATGTCCCCCACTGGTCCTGCTAATGTTCCCCACTGCCGCAGGCACTGTCCCCCACTGCCCCAAGTAATGTCCCCCACTGACCCAGCAGGTAGTGCCCCCACTGTCCCTAGTGATGTTCCCTTCTACCCCAAGTAGTGTTCCCCACTGCCCCCAGTAGTGTCTCCCACTGTCCCTAATAATGCCCCCCACTACTCAACTCACCTGCATCATATGCGCTCCAGCATCAGGCCCCGGTGCTGTCCTACTAGAATTAGTCACAAATTAAGCAGGTGGGCGGAGTCTAGTCAATGTTAGTCAGGCTCCGCCCACCCATTTAATTTGCTACTAATTCTAGTAGGGCAGCGCTGGGGACTGATGCTGGAGCGCATATAATGCAGGTGAATTGAGCGCTCTGACAGGACCCAACATGAAGTACAGTGACTGCGCCCTCTACCGGGTACGATCACGGTCACAGAGATCGTTATGCCCCTGATTACATTAACACGTGCCTGAAAACTTGTTAATCAAGCTTTATGTATGTTGTAAAAAAGAAGAAGCAGCTACTTCCCATCAGTAGCTTCCATGCTGACAATATCCTTGTCAGGGCCGGAATAGGCCTATCGGGATACCGAGAAACTTTAAAGAGGACCTTTCACTAGATCAAAAAATCTAAACTAACTATACAGACATGGAGAGCGGCGCCGAGGGATCCCCCTGCACTTACTATTATCCCTGGGCGCCGCTCCGTTCTCCCGGTATAGGCTCCGGTAGCTTCATATGTTCAGTTCAACTGGGTGGAGCCTGCCGGCGTCTCCTTCTGCCAGGCTGTAGCGCTGGCCAATCGCAGCGCTCAGCTAATAGCCTGAGAGAAAAAAAAAACCTCTCAGGCTATGAGCTGAGCGCTGCGATTGGCCAGTGCTACAGCATGGGAGAAAGAGACGCCGGCAGGTTCCCCTGGGTGGAGCCTAACATATGAAGATACCGGAGCCTATACCGGGCGAACGGAGCGGCGCCCAGGGATAATAGTAAGTGCAGGGGGTTCCCTGGGCGCCGCTCTCCATGTCTGTATAGTTAGTTTAGATTTTTTAATCTAGTGAAAGGTCCTCTTTAAGATGTGCCTGCACTTTCAGCGGGCCGAAAGCTCTGATGTAGTGGAGCTGAGCAGGCCGGCCTCCGTGGGAGCGGCACTGCCTCCCTCTGACCACCTGGTGTCGCTGTGATTTGCAGGCGTCGCCCGTTCACTCGTCCCTTTCAGTCCCAGAAGCCCGTGATCCTGGCCCTGGCTGGCGGTCCTTTGTGTGGCCACCCCTCTCTTCCTGCGAGTGGCCTCCCGCCGCCTCCCTGATCCGGGGCTGTGGGGCCTAACCTCCAGATTCTCAGCAGCTATGCCGGGCCCGCAGACCGGAAGCAGAGCCCACGTGTATGCCGTCGCCAATGTAAACAGCCTGAGGAGTCGCGAATACTGGGACTACGCACGTCCCGAACTGGGGGTAAGAAGGGCCCAGGCTGTGCCCACATGTGACTGTGCAGGCTGTCAGGGTTATGTAGTGTATATTAGTTTACATACAGTCTTATAAATTATAAGACTGTATGTACACTAATATACACTACATAACCCTGACAGCCTGCACAGTCACATGTGGGCACTGCCCTGGCATCCAATACATATCATAGGGAGCTATACTGTGCATTATAAGTTATAATGCACAGTATAGCTCTCCCTGATATGTATTGGATGCCACCGCGGATCCTGCATCAGCAGCTGTACCTGATACTGTATGCGGTCTTACTCAGGGTTGAGAAGGGGCGGACACATTCTTTGCAATTTGTGATCAGCAGGACTATGTGTGCGCCATAAGTACAAAGAACTTGGAAACCAAAATATTTCAGTTGGCGGATAAGGAGGTGAGACTCTTCTGGACCATTGAGTCTCTCAAATCTTACAAAGAAAGCGGACGGGTCCCTCGAGGCCTGCGCTTGTTTAAAGAAATTGTTCAGTACGACGATGATCCCCAGTTCACAGGGGAGTGGAAAGCTGCGCATCAGCGCTTTTCTTCAGAGCTCATGGAACTCGTATTGGCTCGTGATCAGCGGGAATATGTGGCGGTCACAGAGGAGCTAGCTGAGGCACGAGAGGAGCTTCAGAAACGACTCCTAGAATCACAAATGGCCGGGTTTGATAAGAGATTGAATAAAAAACTACTCATCACACAGGCAGAGATTAAAGACCGCAAAAGGGACAAATTTATCCGGGACAAAAATGACTATGATTTGGACCGTGTATTTGACTGGGGCAAAAGAAGGATCCGCCCCAAACGTATGCCACGTAGAGGACGCCACAACTTCTGGGCCACTGACTCTGAGTCAAGCCTATCCGAAGGCAATGGAGCCAATTCGGGTGAGGAAACAACCCCTTTAGAAAAAGCACGAGAAGGGGGCGTGGCCGACACTCAAGGAACAGCAAGAGAAATCCGAAAATCCACGAGGAGGAGACGTCAAGTTACTTGGCGGCAATAGAGAGTGATGAACCGGACTGTTGTGTACCCACCCAGAACATTGTTATCAATCTCATGGGCTCTGAACTGCCACCGGGCTGTATCCCACTCCTCAACAGAGGGCTGGGATACAGCCTACCTGGACAGTTCAACCTAGTAGATTTTGAGATTGACCTTTTTCTATTAGTTTGCAAGTTATATCTTAAAAAGGCGTTTGCTGAGACCCCTGTCCGGTGTCATGATCTTTCACCGGGAGATGTCCCAGCCACCATGTCTCTTACTGACTTTCATCTGTCGGGCAGATTCACTGAGGAAGAAATTGCGTGCATACATTTCCTGTCCAATACCGAACCAGAGGAGCCCGTGGCCACAGTTGGTCACTTGAACAAATACACAGGGGGCGTCAGGTCCACCTTCCTTCCTCCCATGCCGGCCGGCTCTGCCATAGACCTCTTCCACAAACGAGTATTAAGAGAAATTCGTGCGCTGGTGTACCCCGCAGCACCTTCTAATCTATCAATAGAAGAATCTCGTGCTCTTCTGTGGTTGAGTAAACAGACCAGTATGGTCATTAAGCCGGCCGACAAGGGAGGAAATGTGGTCCTGATGCCCAGGGAGTACTATTTGGAGGAGGCACACCGGCAATTGGGAGATAGCACGGTGTACTCTAAGCTCAGGGGGGACCCCATACCCGGCATATCATCTAAACTGTTTGTTTTAATTAACCACTATATTTTTAGTGGTTTTTTACCAAACAATATGAAAGAGCGACTTATACCAGCTTTTCCCAAAATTCCCACATGGTACTTCGTATCAAAAGTCCATAAATCACTGACCCGACCCCCAGGTCGTCCCATCATCGTGGGGATCGGCTCAGTGACCGAGCCCCTGTCCGGTTATATTGACTGGCTCCTCAGGCCTTTGTTACGTAGTACTCCGACCTATCTGAAGGACACGGGTGATTTTCTTCGTGCGCTCAGTCATCTTGAGTGGCAGGAAGACTTTCACCTGGTCTCTCTAGATGTCGAGAGTTTATATACTCGTATTCCACATGACCTAGGCCTCCGAGCAGTCAAGACGGTTTTGCATAAAACTGATAAGAGCGCAACATTTATTGATTTCATTAATGAGGCTTTGGATCTTGTCCTCAGCAATAATGTTTTCCAATTTGATGGTCTCTGGTACCGCCAGGTACTAGGTACTGCAATGGGCACGCCTGTCTCGTGCACATTTGCAAACCTGTACCTGGCGGTATTTGAAGAGACCTACATCTTTTCGACGGATAACCCCTATCTACGCCACATTCATCTGTTTCTGAGGTATGTGGATGGCATTTTCCTGGTCTGGTGGGGGAGTGAGGAGTTGTGCCATGCCTTTGTTGACCATTTAAACGCACACAACCAGATGAACATGAGGTTCACCATCAAGTTTGGTGGTGATTCTTTGGACTTTTTGGATGTGCAGGTTACCGTAAAGGATGGCACGGTACATACCAGTGGACATCATAAACCCACAGCAACTAACTCCCTCCTCCACCAGACCAGCTTTCATCCACCCTCAGTCAAAAGTGCTATCCCTTATGGACAGTTTGTCCGATTGCGTAGGATTAATGACACTGATGAAGGCTTCTTCAGGCAAGCTAGAGAGCTTCGCAATAGGCTCCTGGATGGGGGTTATCCGTCGAATGGTGTTTCAGCGGCTCTCTGCAAAGCCGCTAAATTGAATCGTACCTCCCTACTTAGGGAGAGAGGAATCAATTCCACGCAATCACGTTTCGCATTTTCGTTCCAATACAGTGCTGCCGCAGATACAGTTAAGCGGGTGATTAATCAAAACTGGGACCTCCTGAGAGGAGATTCTTCTCTTAGTAGTGTGACGGACGAAAAACCCTTGATCGCATTTAGGAGATGCCCTACACTTAAAAATAAACTCGTCAGGAGTGTTTTTTCTACACCCAAGGGCGAGACTTGGCTAGGCAAGCCTAAGGGCAACTTCAAATGGGGTCACTGTTCGTTCTGCTCACTTAATGTTTGCAGCAAACATTTACTTTTAGGGGGGGTAACACATACAGTGCGGGAATTCATCAACTGCCGCACATCCTACGTGGTGTACGTGGTCTTCTGTCCCTGTGGACGTTTTTATATAGGTAAGACCATCCGTCCTCTTTTTGAGCGTATCCGCGAGCATGTTGGCTCTATACGGTCAGGTAGAGGTAGTCCACGCCTTATCGACCATATTCGCACCGCCCATGATGCTCATCCGCGTTGCCTCTCCTTTGCAGGGGTGGAGCATGTCCGTCCCATCCCTCGTGGGGGTGACCGGCACCGCCTACTCCTGCAGAGGGAGGCAAGGTGGATAATGCAGACGGGCGCTATGGGCCCAGCGGGCATGAATGACAGGAATGATATGTCTGTCTTTCTGTAATCTACATGCGCTCATTATATTTGCAAACACATCCACAGGCTCTTGTCTCTCCATACTCTGCTATCCCCCGCCTTTATGTTTTTTGCCTTTTACTCAGTATAGTGTGCTTATGCCCATTTTGCTTTTAGTCATATGCTCGTCTTTGACCGCGCTAATATAAAGCGCTCCCTTTATTTACTACAATATCGTATGCACTGTTTTTGTATTATACTTACGCCACCTATCCATGACCTTGTATATATGCCCCACTTTGTGTGGGCACTAGCAAGTGAATTATGCTTGCTTTACTGCCTATATTTGTATTTGATTGCATCCGCATTAGTTACTGCTGTACGCATGTTTTTAATATATGTCATTTCATCCTAGGGGCGCACAGCTGTGGCTGACGGCGTCGGCCGTCCCCTGTCCGCCTCTATAAAATGCACACTTGCGTCATGACGTATTGAGCGGCCTGAGGAAGCGTGATCTGACGCGCGAAACGGCCGTCGCCTCTTGCAACATTGTGTCCGCCCCTGGATCCCTAATGTATCGACTTCCAAGGAAGCTTCAATAAAGATACTTATCTACATCCTGGTGAGTGCCGCAACCTTGCTACTTTCTTCTCTTCATATCGTGATGTACACTAATATACACTACATAACCCTGACAGCCTGCACAGTCACATGTGGGCACTGCCCTGGCATCCAATACATATCACAGGGAGCTATACTGTGCATTATAAGTTATAATGCACAGTATAGCTCTCCCTGATATGTATTGGATGCCAGGGCCATGCCCACATGTGGCGAGTGGCGGTGCATTTTACATAGCTGCACGGTGTCCGGTACTCACACGAAGATGTGATAGACAAATGGTCTCTCCAGTACGTTGCACAGGTAGTTCTGCAGCCTCCGGTACTTCGCGTTCCTCCGACAGCTCTGACTGCTGTTGTACGACAGCGGCTTCCCCAATAAGCTCATGCAAGCTCCCTGCTTCCCCCGGCGGCTCTCCTGCAAGCCCCCTCCCGGTCCCACACCGCTGCCCCTGCCAGTGTCACTGGTGCCCAGGAGAAGCAGCCCATCCCCTCTACTGGAGATCAGCAGCACCCTGTTGCCCCAACCCAACTCCACATCTTTCATGCCGTAGTAACGGTCCCTGCCCCTGCCTCTCCCTCCATAGCTGCTTTTTATCCAGAGCCCAGAGCCTCCCTCATCGCCTCAACTATGGTTGCGGGGCATGGCATCACCGGCGTGGGCACAGAGTGCAGAGCAAGGTGCTCTGGGTGCATGTACAGAGCAGACCTGGGGACAGGATGGCAGCGCTTCCTGGCTTTAGACTGTCAGATCTGATCACAAGTTGGCACCAGCCATACATACATGAAGGCTCTGTTTGCAGGGTGCCAGGTGGGTCCAGCAGTGTCTGTGACTTGGACATGTCAGGGGCCGAGCTCCTGGGGACATGACGTATCCTCATCCACACACACATCTGTGCGATTCCTCTGCTCTGTCACATGAAGCCACATATTCTTCTCCAAAGTACAAGCCCTCCTCAGTCAATCTGATTCCCTGCCCTCTGTGGAGGCACCATGCCCAGCAGATCCTGACAACCTGTGTGACACCCTTTCACAAAGTGCTACCTCCAGCCAGAGCCCTGCTGTCAACTGCCCCAATCTCCTTGCTGTGATGCATAAAGAAGCATGTGAGGGCTACAGAGTGCCCATGGATCCCAGATCCTAGAAGCTGATCTGCCCAGCTGATGCCACTCCTGGAGATTCCCTTGCTGCTCTCTGTACAGGAGGGGCCAGTGATCACACAGCTCTCTGCATCCAGCAGGCTGCTCAGCCTCCACACAGGCAGCTCCCAGCAGTCTACTGTGCCTTAATACATAGAAGCCTGGAGGTCACTTCCAGGCAGCTGAAACTCTATGCATGATGGTCAGAGTGGCTGTGAGAAGCTTGGAGTCCATCACTTCCAGGCAGCTGCACTTCAACAATTTTTCCAGGAGAATCTAGAAACTCTGTGACAGCAGGAATGGGTTGCCAGTCACTCACTTGTCCCTGTGCAGCCTGCAGCTCCAGTCCTTCTCCTGGTGCTGCTGCTGACATACATTCAAGGGGGACAGAAGGGGAGGGGGGATGAGGTAGAGGGGGGAAGGGGAGGGGGGATGAGGTAGAGGGGGAAAGGGGAGGTGAGGAAAGGGGGGTGAGGAAGAGGGGGAAGGGGGAGTGAGAAAGAGGGGGACAGAGGGGGAAGTCCAGGTACTTACAGGAGGACTATATCTGAGTATAAATTAAAGGGGTTGTCCGGGTTCAGAGCTGAACCCGGACATAACTCCATTTTCACCCAGGCAGCCCCCCTGACTTGAGCATCGGAGCAGTTCATGCTCTGATGCTCTCCTTTGCCCTGCGCTAAATCGCGCAGGTCAAAGGCATTTTCTGGAGATCCGGTGACGTACATGCGCGATTTAGCGCAGGGCAAGGGAGCACATCGGAGCATGAACTATTCCGATGCTGAAGTCAGGGGAGCTGCCGGGGTGAAAAATTGAGGTATGTCCGGGTTTCGCTCTGAACCCAGACAACCCCTTTAAATATGTACTAAGTTGGATTAACCTAGGCATCATCTGGATATCATTATAAATGTACAGCTAACAGCTGGCATAAATTATAAATCTTTAACCCCTTAAGGACTCAGCCCTATTTCACCTTAAGGACTTGGCCATTTTTTGCAAATTTGACCAGTGTCACTTTAAGTGCTGATAACTTTAAAACGCTTTGACTTATCCAGGCCGTTCTGAGACTGTTTTTTCGTCACATATTGTACTTCATGACACTGGTAAAATGAAGTCAAAAAAATTATTTTTTTTGCACAAAATAATACCTAATTTACCAAAAAAATTTCAAAGTTTCAGTTTCTCTACTTCTGTAATACATAGTAATACCCCCAAAAATTGTGATGACTTTACATTCCCCATATGTCTACTTCAAGTTTGAATTGTTTTGGGAATGATATTTTATTTTTTGGGGATGTTATAAGGCTTAGAAGTTTAGAAGCAAATCTTGAAATTTTTCTGAAATTTACAAAAACTAAACTTTTAGGGACCAGTTCAGGTCTGAAGTCACTTTGCGAGGCTTACATAATAGAAACCACCCAAAAATGACCCCATTTAAGAAACTACACCCCTCAAGGTATTCAAAACTGATTTCACAAACTTCGTTAACCCTTCTGGTGTTGCACAAGAATTATTGGCAAATGGGGATGAAATTTGAGAATTTCATTTTTTTGCCTAATTTTCCATTTTAACCAATTTTTTCCACTAACAAAGCAAGGGTTAACAGCCAAACAAGACTGTATCTTTATTGCCCTGACTCTGCCGTTTACAGAAACACCCCATATGTGGCCGTAAACTACTGTACGGCCACACAGCGGGGCGTAGAGTGAAAGGTGCGCCGTTTGGTTTTTGGAAGACAGATTTTGCTGGACTGGTTTTTTGACACCATGTCCCATTTGAAGCCCCCCTGATGCACCCCTAGAGTAGAAACTCTATAAAAGTGACCCCATCTAAGAAACTACACCCCTCAAGGTATTCAAAACTGATTTTACAAACTTTGTTAACCCTTTAGGTGTTGCACAAGATTTAATGGAAAATAGAGATCCAATTTCCAAATTTCACTTTTTTGGCAGATTTTCCATTTTAATATTTTTTTTCCAGTTACAAAGCAAGGGTTAACAGCCAAACAAAACTCATTATTTATGGCCCTGATTCTGTAGTTTACAGAAACACCCCATATGTGGTTGTAAACCGCTGTACGGGCACACGGCAGGGCGCAGAAGGAAAGGAATGCCATACGGTTTTTGGAAGGCAGGTTTTGCTGGACTGGTTTTTTGACACCATGTCCCATTTGAAGCCCCCCTGATGCACCCCTAGAGTAGAAACTCCAGAAAAGTGACCCCATTTTAGAAACTACGGAATAGGGTGGCAGTTTTGTTGGTACTAGTTTAGGGTACATATGATTTTTGGTTGCTCTATATTACACTTTTTGTGCGGCAAGGTAACAAGAAATAGCTTTTTTGGCAGTTTTTTTTTTTTTGTTATTTACAAAATTCATCTGACAGGTTAGATCATGTGGTAATTTCATAGAGCAGGTTTTCCCGGACGCGGCGATACCTAATATGTATACAATTTTTTTAATTTATGTAAGTTTTACCCAATGATTTCATTTTTAAAACAAAAAAAAAGTTTTAGTGTCTCCATAGTCTAAGAGCCATAGTTTTTTCAGTTTTTGGGCGATTATCTTAAGTAGGGTCTCATTTTTTGCGGGATGAGATGATGGTTTGATTTGCACTATTTTGGGGTGCATATGACTTTTTTATCGCTTGCTATTACACTTTTTGTGACGTAAGATGACAAAAAATTGCTTTTTTTACACCGTTTTCATTTTTCTTTTTTTACGGTGGTCATCTGAGGGGTTAGGTCATGTGATATTTTTATAGAGGCGGTCGATACGGACGCGGCGATACCTAATATGTATACTTTTTTTTATTTTATGTGAGTTCTACACAATGATTTCATTTTTGAAACCAAAAAAATCATGTTTTAGTGTTTCCATAGTCTAAGAGCCATAGTTTTTTCAGTTTTTTGGGCGTTTATCTTAAGTAGGGTCTCATTTTTTGCGGGATGAGATGACGGTTTGATTGTTACAATTTTGGCGTACATGCGACTTTTTTGATCACTTTTATTACCTTTTTTTGGGAAGTAAGGTGGGCAAAATTTCAATTTCATCATAGTTTTTTTTTTTTTTATGGCGTTCACCGTTCGGGTAAAGTAACATGACCGTTTTATAGATCAGGTCGTTACGGATGCGGCGATACCAAACATGTGTAGGGAATTTTATTTTTTTCATTTTTATTCAGTGATAAATGTGTTTTTTGATTTTTACTTTTTTTTACTTTTTTTTTTTACCCAGACCCACTTGGTTCTTGAAGATCCAGTGGGTCTGATGTCTGTATAATACAGTACTGTACTCTATATAGGGTAATGCACTGTATTTTACTTACACTGAACAGATCTATGCTTTTAGCACAGATCTGTTCAGCACCATGGACAGCAGGACGCCTGAGCAGGCGTCCTGTTGCCATGGGAACCTTCCCCGTCTGCTCAGAACTTCGCAGACGGGGAAGGGTGAGCACGGGGCTTCGGGGGGCTGTCTGGGGGCTCTCTCCCTCTCCATCGGGGGGCTGCAAAGGCACTGCAGCCCCCCGATCGGAGAGGGAGGGAGCTCCCTGAGCTGTTAACCTTTTCCATACAGCGGTCCGTACGGACCGCTGTATGGAAAGGGTTAAACGGCTGACATCGCATCACCGATGTCAGCCGTTTATACCAGGGTGCCAGCAATGTGCTGGCACCCTGGTATACCCACTGAACACCAACGATTATTCAATGGGAGGCGGGCGGGGGATCGCGATCCCGCCTGCCGCACCGCCCGCCTCCCGCAATGCCCCCACCGCCCGCAACCCCCCCCCCTACACCGGGCTAAAATCATTCAGAGGTGCATGGGGGGGTGATAAATATATATTTTTGCAACACTAAAGTTTCTGATCGCCGCGGTCAGGGACCGCAGCGATCAGAAACTGCAGAAAGCGCAACAAACCGCAGGTCTGAATTGACCTGCGGTTTGTTGCGATCGCGGACATGGGGGGGTCACGGGACTCCCCCGTGCATTTAGCCGAGGTGCCTGCTCAATGATTTGAGCAGGCACCGGGTTCCGATCACTGCCAGCCGCACGGCAGTGATCGGAACAACACATGACGTACCGGTACGTCATGGGTCCTTAAGGACTCGGGAAACATGCCGTACCGGTACGTCATGCGTCCTTAAGGGGTTAATGGACCATACTGGTATAACCTGGGTACCTCCTGTATATAATGATATATGTACAGTTAGTATAACCTGTGCATCTCCTGTAAATAATTATATGTGTAGAGCCAGTATAATTTATACATTGTATACAAGAAGATGTATCACTTATACCAGCTGTACATATATAATTATATACAGGAGAAACCCAGGTTATACCAGCATGGTCCATATCACTATATACAAGAAGATGTATAACTTATACCAGCTGTACATATATAATTATATACAGGAGATACCCAGGTTATACCAGCATGGTCCATTGAAGTTTTATAACTTATACATCTACTTGTATATAGTGATATGGACCATGCTGGTATAACCTGGGTATCTCCTGTATCTAATTATATATAATTATGTATGTACAGCTGATATAAGTTGATTATTCTTAGTTCTGACCCAATTGGATGTAATAATGGTCTACTGTAGTGTTTCCCTACTAGGATGCCTCCAGCTGTTGCAAAACTACATCTCCCAGCATGCCCTGACAGCCAAACGCTGTCGTTTTGCAACAGCTGGAGGCATCCTGGTTGGGAAAAGCTGGTCTACCGTGATAATATGAACAATGGGGGTTCTACAAAAGAGCTATTGTGGGGCAAAGTTCATATTCGTGTTTACACACGTGTTTTTAAATGAACGCTTTCCCCTTTTATAAACAAGTAAATAATGAGGCAATGCTGTGGGGCTGGTATGCAACTTTTTCCAGGGCTGGTTTTTATCCCCAGTCCGGCCCTGATCCTTGTCACCCATTCACAGACAACCAGTACAAATCTGGGGGTGTCTTTATTCCAGTGCATAGCTGACCTACTGTATGTCTCTAGCTACAGCTGGGTTAAGCGATGGAGAGCAGTTCCAGCGAATTATTTCGAGGTGAATCTCATTTTCTCAAAATTGAAAACAAGCTGAACGTGTATGTAAATGAAATGTACCATAAATAGGAATGCATATGTCTCTTACATTGATATACTCCTTCTTAGTCGTCGTGAAATGGAAAATATAAGGAAGTAGAAATGTGTCTGTTCACACCTGTTTGCTGGTGAATTTCCTTTATTTGCTATTATGTCACCATATTTCAGTTCTAAAAAATAGATGATTGAAAAGTAAGCAAAATAGGCAATTATTGTAATTTTCTATATTTTGCTCATTGCTAACTCTGAGCAGGTTATTATTAGTACATCCTACATGGTTTACTTGGACTTGAAGTTTTACAGTAGCTGCACAACATTGATTTAAATGAGTAAAATAAACCGTACATCTAGTGTTGAGCGAAGCATTTGAAGCAGAATTCGATCGAAGTTTAGGAAAAATTTGATTTGAAATGAATCTGAATTTCCTTGTGCTTCGTGGTAACAAATCAGATTTTCCTAAAATGTCAGCTGCATGTAATATAAATTGAAACTAAGTGTAGAGGAGACAAGCCCAGGAACACAAGATCAACCATAATGCTATTCATCCAGCCAATCCAAAGATAGCCATTCCCTGTGATGTCACAGCCCTATAAAACTATCACCCTGCGCCGTCTCGGCCATTGTCCTGTAAGCTGAGCATAGGGAGAGACGTAGCAAGCGCTCATACACTAGGGACAGTGTTGCTGAAAACGATTAAAAGAAGAATATTGGAGAGGGAGACTTCAGGAACAGTGCAGGGAGACTTATTCTGCATCAGTTTTATTTATTTATTCCTACATTTACTTATTACTTCATCAGCCGTAAACTAAGATATGTAATTCAATACCAATAAGATGGAAGCCTTTATTATTCCACGGCCAGCATGCCAACCTATACCATCCAGTCTGCCAGGTCTTAATGATGACTATCCTCATCTTTTGTTGGCTTTACTTCTTCCAAATCATTCTTTAAAGTCTCCATGTCCTGGAAAAGTCAGCAAGATGCAGAGAGAGGAGGGGCTGGATGTTCCTGATGACATATTCTTATTGATATTAGATTATGTGGAAAAGGAGGGAAAGCAGATGGGTGAATAAGGGCTCCCACCTGTAGGGGAGGTTGGAGAAGTGGATATGCCAGAGCTGATTAATGTTCTGTGTTTACTGTCAAATACCCTGAAGGAGATTGCAGGCAAAAACAGCAATAATATGCATATTGACCCCCAACCTAACCAACCAAACCCCATATCAGCCCCTGTTTAGAGGTGCATTAAAGGTACAGCGCGGCCATTAAAAATTAAGATTGACTATACAGTGTGGTCTTCATTATTAAATGAAAGGCAGCTGCGGGGTAATTGGCCACACGGGTCTTCACAGCAGCATGGCCACAACCTACCCACAGCACGGCCGTTCTGTATGGCTGTACCCTAAGGCAGAGTGACCTAAATATACCTGATTTATAGTGATTTCTGTCGAAATGGGGTGCTTTAAAGGGGTTCTGCAGGAATTATATAAAAATGTCCTCCAGCAACTTGTCCTAGAATGTGATTTGGATGGGTTTCCTCCACTTATAGAGCTGCTTAGGGAAGTGAGGGTGCATGGCCTCACTAAATCGTGGTCCAGTGCCGGCAACTACCTTCCCTTTACATTTCTGAGACTTGCTATCAGACTGATCAGCCTAATGGTATATATCATCCACGATCACTCCATTACTATCTATTGTAGAGCAGGAACACTGCTGTATAATTAATATGCCGACATAGCTAAGCAGCCTGATAGGAGCAGTGAGCAGGATCGCATCATTACTATTGTTACATTGTCAGTCTGTTCCTGCTGCTGCCCCACATCCCATCTTCTGCAGCTAGGGTGTATCCTTCATTTGTTTCTGTATTCTTTTATCTTTTTGCAGCACTGCAAGAGTTAATGTTCATTGGTTTCTGTATGCACATGCTTGTCTAATGAGCTTATCAGCCCTACTATATACTTTGTGCTGTGTGTCCCACTCCTTGGCTGAGCATCAGGTTCTGTCTGCTCTTTCTAGTCTGCTGGATCTGCTAAAATGTTTGTCTGTGGATCGCATTCCGCCTGACTATTGAGTATAATTGTTTGCCATCTGAGCTGACCCGTGCCTGTTAAAATGGTCTGTTCATCTGCCTGTGTTCCTCTTCTGCCTGTTGCCTGGATTCTAACCTCACCCTGGTTCTGTGTATTTTGCCTGATCGTCCTATTTCTCCCATTGGTGTCTCTGACCCCTGTGCGTCAGCTGCCAACTACACCAGGACTATTGCAAGAGGTAGCAGCTCCCCTGCAGAAATGATCTACAACAGATAGTAATGGGGAGATCCTGTGAGTAGTATGCAGTCAGGCTGAGCTGCCTGGCAGGAACATCTACCAATGTAAAGTGAAGGCAGACAATGACGATTCTAATACCATTCTTGCAGAATGTGTTTAAGAATCTGCTGATTCAGCAAAGGAAAATTGGCATTTTCCATTATATAATCTACATTCAAAATGTCATAAACAGCTTCCCATTTGACATCAATGTAAAAAACCTGACCATGTGCACATGGTGGAATGCTTAAGAACTGACATTTTAGTTCTTTAAACCAGATTTGATGCTGATTTTCAAGAAAAGTAAATGGGAAATACATTGATGAGTAGGAGGTGTATCTGGATTGTAATTGCTGGCGCCTATTTCACCAAAAATACCTTTTTTTCAGCTGATGATTCTGCTACTGATTTTACCTTTTAAAACTAGCCTTATGGAGGTCCTGAACTTTTATTTCATTTAACGATTCTGTGTTCATCTTTTTCGATACTTTGGCACTCAAACATTTGACTGCCCATCTGGATATCCTCTGTCCAAAATCTTTACCACCCCTGCTGTAGATTTACCCAGTAGAAGTAATATGAAAAAAAAGGTGTAATGGAAACCAACATGTTGATTTTATTTCTAATTGTATAGACAAGCAGGAAATGATATGTGTGGCAGCTTTCCTTTGGCATACTAAATGAGAAGTATGAGGAGAAAAAAAAAAGTCCTGGAATGGTGCCTCAGTTTGGCTCAAGGTAGAGCTCGGGGGAATTATTGCTCAGTGCTCCTTTTCAAATCATGAGCACAGTACAAAGCTACAAGTAGTAGGCTTAATTTGCACAACAAAGTCCTTCTGTTTCCAAGTGAATACAAGATATCAAGAGCGAACACTGACATATCATCTTACAGATTCATTAAATTAATGTAATTACTGCAACTTAGCAGACCACTTGATTTAATGATCCGATCTAAAGGAGGATGCCAGAGGATTGTAGAAAATATATATTGCACCAACATACACCAAATATAGAATGTATTAAATTGAAGCCTGCGGGGATTGCTCAACTAATGCAGTCGCTTTAGTATACAGTCATTACTGGAGCAGCATATTTTGCAAATCAACACACACATCCCCATTTGTTATAAGCTATTAAAAGTCAAGCTTTCCAGCTCTATCTAATCACATGATGAGAAAAAATGCTTTGTCAGTAATGTATTCCTAATGCCCTTGATGACGGATGTGATCAGAATCTTAGATTCTGACACACTAGCTTGTTCATTAAACAACATTTGGGTAGAGGGGATAGACACATTTTTGTTTTATTTTTTTGCAAAGTGTTTGCCGTTTTTCAGATTTATGCAGTTTCCTGTCGCTTTCTGACACTTCTCACCTTAAAAACGGCTTTTTTTTGACAGCCCAAGCATATTATTCCATGCACAACCTCTACTGACACACCTGTCCTGATCAAACAGGTGTCAGCCAGGGTGTTGTCAAGTCAAGTAAATTGGAGTTGTGTAAGTGTCATGAATCAGCAGAGAGCTAAAATAAGCAACAAAAAAGGAGCATCATTTTGAATGTGTTCCAATTTATTTTACAGTAGCTTCTTCAATCTCTTTTTTGCTGCTGTAGGGATTATGGTGTCCAGGTTGGAAGATATTCTTTCATTAATATATGGAATTCATTATTTTACGGCATTTGACATGGGTATTGTTTCAGTGACATTCACTACTTTTGTGTCAGTTAAAATTTTTGGCAGTGGATTGCCGTAGTCTTTTGGGTTTTCTTCAATAGCTATAGCTTATTATCCTTGCATTCATTTTACATTTGAAAATATGACTTATACTTGGGTACATTAATATAATTACTAAAAAAAATAGTCTATGACTATAAATGACTATAGTCATTTCTAAAATGCTTGTCTTAACTTTCTAACTTATGGCATTAATGATATATATATATATATATATATATATATATATATATATATTATCTGAGGCCAATTTCCCAATTTATTTGGCCTTCAACCGCAAGATACATGGAGTCTAATACAAAAAGTGCAAACATATTGCTGGTTTCCTCCACAGATTGCAGCTGATTGCTGGTGTCACAGCATAAAAAGGTATAGTAAGACTAGATCACCCATTAACATCATTAACCTTTTTTGCAGTTTTCCTTTGATTTCCATTTGTTTTGTTTGTTTTTTTACCTTGGAAACTATAAGCAAGCTGGTGTTTACAGATCTGTATGGCATAATGATGTTTCACTGTGAAGAAACTATGGGTCTGTCTGGCTTATCAACACTTCTGCAGCACAGCCCATAAAAGTCGTCTGCACACCAGTGGATTTATGTGTATTTTTGTACCACATGCACACAAAATCTGCAATATCTAACAGCATTCTTTGGTGCAGATTTGATGTGGTTTTGCCACAGATCTCACCTTTCATTGATAAAGGGTGAAAGGCAATGCATCAATTTGCAGAAAAGTCCATTTTAGGGCTCATGCACCCAAACATATTTTTTGTGTATATATATATATATATATATATATATATATATATATATATATATACACTGCTCAAAAAAATAAAGGGAACACAAAAATAACACATCCTAGATCTGAATTAATTAAATATTCTTCTGAAATACTTTGTTCTTTACATAGTTGAATGTGCTGACAACAAAATCACACAAAAATTAAAAATGGAAATCAAATTTTTCAACCCATGGAGGTCTGGATTTGGAGTCACACTCAAAATTAAAGTGGAAAAACACACTACAGGCTGATCCAACTTTGATGTAATGTCCTTAAAACAAGTCAAAATGAGGCTCAGTAGTGTGTGTGGCCTCCACTTGCCTGTATTACCTCCCTACAACGCCTGTGCATGCTCCTGATGAGGTGGCGGACGGTCTCCTGAGGGATCTCCTCCCAGACCTGGACTAAAGCATCTGCCAACTCCTGGACAGTCTGTGGTGCAACGTGACGTTGGTGGATAGAGCGAGACATGATGTCCCAGATGTGCTCAATTGGATTCAGGTCTGGGGAACGGGCGGGCCAGTTCATAGCATCAATGCCTTCGTCTTACAGGAACTGCTGACACACTTCAGCCACATGAGGTCTAGCATTGTCTTGCATTAGGAGGAACCCAGGGACAACCGCACCAGCATATGGTCTCACAAGGGGTCTGAGGATCTCATCTCGGTACCTAATGGCAGTCAGGCTACCTCTGGCGAGCACATGGAGGGCTGTGCGGCCCTCCAAAGAAATGCCACCCCACACCATTACTGACCCAATGCCAAACCGGTCATGCTGGAGGATGTTGCAGGCAGCAGAACATTCTCCACGGCATCTCCAGACTCTGTCACGTCTGTCACATGTGCTCAGTGTGAACCTGCTTTCATCTGTGAAGAGCACAGCGCGCCAGTGGCGAATTTGCCAATCTTGGTGTTCTCTGACAAATGCCAAACGTCCTGCACGGTGTTGGGCTGTAAGCACAACCCCCACCTGTGGACGTTGGGCCCTTATATCACCCTCATGGAGTCTTTTTCTGACCGTTTGGGCAGACACATGCACATTTGTGGCCTGCTGGAGGTCATTTTGCAGGGCTCTGGCAGTGCTCCTCCTGTTCCTCCTTGCACAAAGGCGGAGGTAGCGGTCCTGCTGCTGGGTTGTTGCCTTCCTACGGCCTCCTCCACGTCTCCTTATGTACTGGCCTGTCTCCTGGTAGCGCCTCCATGCTCTGGACACTACGCTGACAGACACAGCAAACCTTCTTGCCACAGCTTGCATTGATGTGCCATCCTGGATAAGCTGCACTACCTGAGCCACTTGTGTGGGTTGTAGACTCCATCTCATGCTACCACTAAAGTGAAAGCACCGCCAGCATTCAAAAGTGACCAAAAATCAGCCAGGAAGCATAGGAACTGAGAAGTGGTCTGTGATCACCACCTGCAGAACCACTTCTTTATTGGGGGTGTCTTGCTAATTGCCTATAATTTCCACCTGTTGTCTATCCCATTTTCATAACAGCATGTGAAATTGATTGTCACTCAGTGTTGCTTCCTAAGTGGACAGTTTGATTTCACAGAAGTGTGATTGACTTGGAGTTACATTGTGTTGTTAAAGTGTTCCCTTTATTTTTTTGAGCAGTGTATATATATATATATATTTCCATATCCGCTCCGAATTTTTGGCAGATCAGAGGCCTTAACATATGCGGACAGCCCACCACGTGCTGTCTGCATTCATATGTCCGCTCCGCAGCCCTGCAAAAAAAATAAAAAATCCCTCATTTGGCCACATAAATGGACAATTTAACCCCTTCCTGACTGCAATACGGCTATATAGGTCCTATCTGCACATGCAGATAGCATGTATATAAACTTTATGGCAGCTCTTTAATCCAAGTGCTGCAAAGCGCTTGAATTAAAGGTTCTGGCCCTGCACTGCCGCTGTCACAGACAGTGTACAGTCCAGTAATGCCGGCAAGGGAACAATCACAGACTAACCAAGCGGATCGCGGCAGTGTAAAAGTGCCTGTTTCAGGCTCTGATCTGCATTCTGCAGATGAGAGCCTGAAATCAGGTCGTATGTGCTTTGTGCACCCGATCTGTGGGCCCCATCTGTGCCCTCTTTATTGATCTGTGTCCACCCCGCCCCTCCCATGCACCCTGCCTCCAACCTTTGTCTTTGCCGGCCATGCGCTCTCCCTGCTGGCATCTGTGCCCGCCTGCCCCCATCCATGTGGTCTGCCCCCATGAGTGTCCCCTGCCCCTATCGGTGTCCCCCATCCCTCACCTGTGCCCCCTTGTGAGGTTCCCCTGCTGTATGTGATAGCGGCGGCTCTGTTGCTAAGCCACCGCCATCAGCAGCGAGTGTCAGCTGTGTGCTCCCTCTCTTAACCATTGGGCTGCTGCACTTTGATAGCAGCCATGGCAACTGGACGCCTTGCATTCACTTGAATGGGTCCGCAAATACGGAGGTGCGGTGCAGAACGGAAGCATGGAATGGAACCCCACGGAAGCACTACAGAGTGCTTCCATGGGGTTCCATTCTGTGCTTCTGTTGCGCAAAAAATAGAACTTGTTCTATCTTTTTGCGGAACGGACGAATCATGGACCCCATTCAAGTGAATGGGTCCGCGATCCACATACGGCTGCCCCACGGTTGGTGCCAATGCATTGCGGACCACAATTTGTGGTCTGCAGCACAAGTATGGAGCCCGTGGGCAAGAGGCCTAAAACTGATAGTATTATACTTTGCAATGCAAGAGCATTGCAAAATATAGAACAGGCATCAACCCCACTGGATCTTTAATATCCAAGAGGGACTTGATAAGCAAAAACAGTGCAATTTTTTTTTTAAAAAGTGCAAAAATCAAAAAGAAATTAAAAAATCTATATAAAAAAAAATGTAAATTAAAAATAAAATGAATAGACTTTTCCCATATCCACTCTTTTATAAGAGATAAAAAAAAAATTTAAAATTAATAAACGACACATAATTGGTATTGCCGTGACCGTAAATACCTGATCTATAAAATGATCATGGTACTAATCCCGCATGGTGAATGCTGTACCAAAAAAAAAAAACTATGGCGGAATTGCAGTTTTTTTTGCCTTATCTCCCCAAAAAATTGAATATAGCGATCAAAAAGTCATATGCAACCCAAAAATCATATCAATAAAAATTACAGCCCGTACTGTAAAAAAACAAGCTCTCACACAACTACATTGACAGAAAAATAAACAAGTTTAACAAAAAAGTGATTTTATAATATAAAAGTGGTACAATATGAAAAAAAAACTATACAAATTTGGTGTCGCCATAACCATATTAACCCACAGAATAACATTATTAAATCAAATATACCACATGGAGAAAAATAAAAATAAATAAAAAAACACTGATAGTAATGCAATTTTTGCCAACTTCACCTCCTACAAAATGGAATAAAAAGCGTTTAAAAAGTCATATAGACCCCAAAATTGTACCAGTAAAAATTACAGCCTGTCCTGCAAAAATCAAGCTCTCACACAACTACATTGACAGAAAAATCGAAAGGTTTTGGGTCTTCAATTTGGTGATGTAAAAAAAAAAAAAAAAAGTTTAATAAAAAGTCATTTTATGATATAAAAGTGGTAGAAAATGAATAAAACAATTTAAATTTGGTATCACCATAACCATATAAATCCACAGAATAAAATTATCTTATCAAATATACCACATGGAGAACCTCATAAAAAATTAAAATAAAAGAACACTGGCAGAATTGCAATATTAGCCCATTTCATCTCATAAACAATTTAATAAAAAGCAATCAAAAAGTCATACAGTCCTGATCAAAAGTTTAAGACCACTTGAAAAATCATATTTAGCATGGCTGCATCTTAACAAGGTTCCAAGAAGAGCTTCAACATGCAACAAGAAGAAATGGGAGTGAGACAAAACATTTTTTTGAGCATTCAATTTAATGAAAACAACGAATAAACTGAAACATTAAACATCTCACTAAATTCTTTGAGGGGTGTAGTTTCCAAAATGAAGTCACTTTTGGGGGGTTCCTACTGTAGGGGTGCCTTAGTGTGCCTTTAAATGTGCCTTTAAATATGACATCTTAAATAAAACACCTAAAAGCCTTTCCAGCAAAATCTGCCCCCAAAAAAACATATGTTGCTCCTTTTCTTCGGAACTCTGCCATGTGCCCATACAGATGTTTATGAACATAAATGAGGTGTTTCTGTAAACTGCAGAATCAGGGTAATAAATATTGAGGGGTTCATTTTTCTGCTAACCCTTGCTGGATTCAAATTAAAAATCTGAACAAAAACAAAATAAATTAAATTTCACCTCCATTTTCCTTTAATTTTTGTGGAACACCTAAAGGGTTACATAGTTTGTATAATTTATGGGTGGTTTCTATTATGTAATGACCTCAAAGTGACTTCAGAACTGAATTGGTCCTTGAAAAAGTCGGTTTTTAAAATTTTATAGAAAATTTGAAAAATTGCTTCTTAAAGAGGACCTTTCATCTGTTTTACTTATAGGAGCTAAATACCTGTACTTATGGGGTACCCCCATTGATGCTGTCACCCATTTTTTTTAAAAAAACATCGCTCCTATGCCCCACTGCGCCCTCCTTTAGTTTTTGTGCTCAGTATATAAATACTGAGCATCAGAACATGGAGGAGGAGACGCCAGGGTTTCTCAATGGGCATCTCCTTCTCCCTGGATGTTCCGCAATCCAATCACATCGAAGAGCATCACAGCAGGCATACTGAGCGCGATAACTTCAGGCGGGCGCATCGGGGAGTAGGGGAGATGTTTAAAAAAAAAAACCTGGGTGGCAGCATCAGCTCCTATAAGTAAAACAGATGAAAGGTCCTCTTCAAATTCTAAGCTTTCTATTGTCCTAAAAAAATTAAATGTAATTTTCAAAATGATGCCAACATAAAGTAGACATATAGGGAATCTTAAGTAAAAACTATTTAATGTGGTATCACTATCTGCCTTTAATGCGTAGAAATTCAAATTTAGAAAATTAAATTGTTTTCCAAATTTTCTGTAAATTTGGGATTTTTTATAATATAAAGGTAAAACTTATAAACCCCTAACATCAAATACGAGATGTCATGAGAAAACAATCTCAGAATGGCTCGGATGAATAAAATCATTCCAAAGTTATTAACACATAAAATAAAGTGACACATGTCAGATTTGCAAAATTAAGCCTGGTCACGAAGGTGAAAATAGGCTTGGTCTTGAAAGGGTTAAAAAGTTATGGCTCTCGAAAGGTGGGGAGGAACAAAAGTGCAAAAACAAAAATTGGGCCAGTTATTAATGGAAATCTCCATGTCAAAGATATCTTGAACTATTATCTGCAATATCTAAGGAGTAGTACTAGAGATAAGGAGCCAAGATTGATATTTTCTATTTTCCTTTAGCCTCCGTTCCCCTGCTATCAGTGAAGAAAGCTACACTGAAATAAATTCTAATGGGTGCTTAGAATAGGGATCCCACCCCAACTATAAATCAGGAAATTCTAGCACTCCAAAAGTCCAAATGCAAATCAAGACTGTATTTAAAAGTGCCTGCACATCTGACGTTTCAGTCCGGAAGGACCTTAATCAAACTATTAAATAGGCAGAAAGAAAGGCAAGAGGCAACAGTGTATCCCCACTATGTTGTGCATATAACGTTTTCCCTGCTGTCATTTTTCTTAGAATGGCAATAGTTTGATGAAGGTCCTTCTGGACCGTAACGTCACACGTGGAGCCGTATTTAAATAAAGTCTTGATTTGCATTTTGACCTTTGGAGTGCTAGAATTTCCTAATTTCTGCCTCTCTATTATTTTAGCACAGCAGTCTGGACTGTGTATTTCAGCTCTGTTTTCATGGCTTACAGTGAGGGAACGGGGGATAGAAGGAAAATAAAAAGTGATCTGGACTCCTTACTCATGTATTACTACAGATAATAGTCTGAGATTGTGATGATAGAATCCTTTTAGGGGTTAAAGAGTAATCTATACTATAATATATAGTACCAATCTAACCATCACCTCATCCCGCAAAAAATGAGCCCCTACCTAAGACAATCGCCCAAAAAATAAAAAAACTATGGCTCAGAATATGGAGACACTAAAACATCATTTTTTTTTTTGTTTAAAAAATGCTGGTATTGTGTAGAACTTAAGTAAATAAAAAAAATATACATATTAGGTATCGCCGCGTCCGTAAGAACCTGCTCTATAAAAATATCACATGACCTAACAGCTCAGGTGAATACCGTAAAAAATATATAAAAACGGTGTAAAAAAAGCAATTTTTTGTCACCTTATATCAGAAAAATGTAATAGCAAGCAATTAAAAAGTCATACGCACCCCAAAATAGTGCCAATCAAACCGTCATCTCATCCCACAAAAATCATACCCTACCTAAGAAAAACTGAACTCCAGATTATATGATTTAGGACTCATAGATATATGGAGGTGTTTTAACCCGACCTGCATTGATTACTCCTTTTATTCTGCTCCAGGACATTCCTATAGCAGGATTGACTACATTTTTGTTCCTAAGGACCAAATACCCCTTTTTGCGGAAGCGAAGATTGGTGATATCACCATCTCAGACCACTCCCCTGTCTTCTGTACTTTACGTGCGTCATCTCAATCAGGTAGGACTCCCATCTGGAAACTGAATGAGTCCGTGCTGAGCAACGATGGCCATAAAAAATATTTCAAATCCCTTTTAGTTGAATACTTTTCTATTAATAATAACCCTGACATATCCCCCCCAAGTACTATGGGATGCCCACAAAGTATTTATGAGGGGTCACTTCATTAGCAAATGTTCCTTCTTAAAGAAACAAGCAGACAAACATCTCTCTTCACTTCTAGATCAGATTTATGTTTTAGAATCACTCCATAAAAGATCCCTTGCCGTCCATCACTTGTCAGACCTTACCGCTCTTAGGACAGAGCTCAAAAACCTTCTAAATGCAAAAACAGCTAAATACTACTTATCCTCCCAACACAAATTCTTTGCTCACGGCAACATGGCCTCAAAATTCATGCAAGACATGTACCCTCTATTAAATTTCCCCAGGGGCTGCAACTTTATTCCTCAGCGGCTATCGCCAAACAGTTTAGACTTTTCTATGAAGCTTTATATAACCTACCACACCCTAGTGGAGATCAAAACACTCTAAATAGAGATTCATCTGTCAATGCTTTCTTAGATACATTAAAACTCCCAATACTATCCCCCAACCAACGAGTTGCCTTAGCAAAACCTTTTTCACTTGCTGAACTCACTACAGCCCTTAAGACCACCCCAAAAGACAAATGCCCTGGTCCAGATGGCTCCCCAGCTGTTTATTATACCTCCTTTGAAGACTCCCTACTCCCTCACTTACTTCCCATTTGCAATCTCGCTCTTCATAACCAACCTTTATCAGCTGATATGACTAACACACTAATCACAATAATTCCCAAAGAATACAAAGACCCTACCTCTTGCGCAAACTACCGCCCTATATCCTTATTAAATACAGACTTAAAAATCCTTGCAAAAATGTTGGCCACTAGACTACAACACTTCCTTCCTAACCTGATCCATCCTGATCAGGTGTGATTTGTAAAAGGTCGCGAAGGAAAAGATAACACCACTAAGGTCCTTGATGCCCTCTTCTACACCCCACATAAGAAATTACCTTTGGTGTTACTCGGCACTGATGCCGAAAAAGCATTTGATCGAATAGACTGGTTCTATATTAAACATACCCTGCACAAATTCCACCTCCCTACTCCCTACATTAACGCTGTGTTTGCGATGTATGCAAAATCCTCTGCTTCTGTCTTAGTTAATAACCTTATCTCTGCCCGTTTTTCAATCAAGAATGGAACGCGTCGGAGATGTCCCCTTCCTCCTCTCATATTTTTTTTAGTAATGGAAACCCTACTACAAGCCTTGAGACAGGAGGAGGGCATTATTGGATTAAAGATAGGATCACAAGAATTCAAATTAGCTGTTTTTGCTGAAGACCTCTTAATCTTCACTACAAACCACATTAAGTCTATGCCCTTAATAATTTCCCTTTTAAAAAGATTTGGCCTTTTCTCTAATTTTAAAATAAACCCTCAAAAGTCACAAATCCTACAGTCGTGGCCAAAAGTTTTGAGAATGACAAAAATATTAGTTTTCACAAAGTTTGCTGCTAAATTGCTTTTAGATCTTTGTTTCAGTTGTTTCTGTGATGTAGTGAAATATAATTACACGCACTTCATATGTTTCAAAGGCTTTTATCGACAATTACATGACATTTATGCAAAGAGTCAGTATTTGCAGTGTTGGCCCATCTTTATCAGGACCTTTGCAATTCGACTGGGCATGCTCTCAATCAACTTCTGGGCCAATTCCTGACTGATAGCAACGCATTCTTTCATAATCACTTCTTGGAATTTGTCAGAATTAGTGGGTTTTTGTTTGTCCACCCGCCTCTTGAGGATTGACCACAAGTTCTCAATGGGATTAAGATCTGGGGAGTTTCCAGGCCATTGACCCAAAATGTCAACGTTTTGGTCCCCGAGCCACTTAGTTATCACTTTTGCCTTATGGCATGGTGCTCCATCGTGCTGGAAAATGCATTGTTCTTCACCAAACTGTTGTTGGATTGTTGGAAGAAGTTGCTGTTGGAGGGTGTTTTGGTACCATTCTTTATTCATGGCTGTGTTTTTGGGCAAAATTGTGACTGAGCCCACTCCCTTGGATGAGAAGCAACCCCACACATGAATGGTCTCAGGATGCTTTACTGTTGGCATGACACAGGACTGATGGTAGCGCTCACCTTTTCTTCTCCGGACAAGCCTTTTTCCAGATGCCCCAAACAATCGGAAAGAGGATTCATCGGAGAATATGACTTTGCCCCAGTCCTCAGCAGTCCATTCACCATACTTTCTGCAGAAGATCAATCTGTCTCTGATGTTTTTTTTGGAGAGAAGTGGCTTCTTTGCTGCCCTTCTTGACACCAGGCCATCTTCCAAAAGTCTTCGCCTCACTGTGCGTGCAGATGTGCTCCCACCTGCCTGCTGCCATTCCTGAGCAAGCTCTCCACTCCAATCCCGCAGCTGAATCCTCTTTAGGAGACGATCCTGGCGCTTGCTGGACTTTCTTGGACACCCTGAAGCCTTCTTAACAAGAATTGAACCTCTTTCCTTGAAGTTCTTGATGATCCTATAAATTGTTGATTGAGGTGCAATCTTAGTAGCCACAATATCCTTGCCTGTGAAGCCATTTTTATGCAACGCAATGATGGCTGCACGCGTTTCTTTGCAGGTCACCATGGTTAACAATGGAAGAACAATGATTTCAAGCATCACCCTCCTTTTAACATGTCAAGTCTGCCATTTTAACCCAATCAGCCTGACATAATGATCTCCAGCCTTGTGCTCGTCAACATTCTCACCTGAGTTAACAAGACGATTACTGAAATGATCTCAGCAGGTCCTTTAATGACAGCAATGAAATGCAGTGGAAAGTTTTTTTTGGGATTAAGTTAATTTTCATGGCAAAGAAGGACTATGCAATTCATCTGATCACTCTTCATAACATTCTTGAGTATATGCAAATTGCTATTATAAAAACTTAAGCAGCAACTTTTCCAATTTCCAATATTTATCTAATTCTCAAAACTTTTGGCCATGACTATACATATAGGCCTCTCCCCTACCCTAACTTTGGCTCTCCAGCTAAATTCACTATTTAACTGGTCCTCCCGACCAGTGATGAGCGGGAGGTGCCATATTCAATTTCGCGATATTTCGCGAATATTCAATTGAATATTCGTATTATATTAGTCGAAATCAAATATTTGTAATTATTTCATTTATTGTGAATAATATGCGATTAAATTAATCGTACGATTTATTATTATTTTTTTTTCTGTATAAGACAACGTTCCTATGACTATGGCTAGGCTAATATGTGTATTTTACGAATATTCTTAATATTGCTCTAACTTAGTCTTTTAGAATATTCGTAATATTCTAAAAGACAAAGTTAGAGCAATATATTACGAATTTTCGTAAAATACACATATAGATTGTAATTTAGCTAATATAGTGCTATAATCCTTTTTTTTTCTCTAATTTTTTTTGCCTCTTCTGAACTTCAGTTTTGGAAAATATGTACACTATTAAAAAAAATTACTATAGCAGTATATTAGCTAAATTACAATCTATATGTGTATTTTACGAATATTCTTAATATTGCTCTAACTTCGTCTTTTAGAATATTCGTAAAATATTCTAAAAGATGGAGTTAGAGCAATATTACGAATATTCTAAAAGACGAAGTTAGAGCAATATTAAGAATATTCATAAAATACACATATAGATTGTAATTTAGCTAATATACTGCTAAAGTAATTTTTTTAATAGTGTACATATTTTCCAAAACTGAAGTTCAGAAGAGGCAAAAAAAATTGACAAAAAAAAAAGGATTATAGCACTATATTAGCCAAATTACAATCTATGTGTATTTTACGAATATTCTTAATATTGCTCTAACTTCGTCTTTTAGAATATTTGTAATATTCTAAAAGACGAAGTTAGAGCAGTATTAAGAATATTCTAAAAGACGAAGTTAGAGCAATAATATTCCACTTTGGCATACTGCTCCCCGACAAGCGTCCCCATCACCATGGGAACGCCTGTGGGTTAGAATATACCATCGGATCTGAGGTTTTACGATCTCAGGGAAAACTCAAATCCGATGGTATTTTCTAACCCACAGGCGTTCCCATGGTGACGGGGACGCTTGTCGGAGTGTTTGTTGTATGCTGAAGTTGATTAAATACAGATTTTGTCATGCGCTCGGGCACACGTATTAACCATTACGATTTTTCTGTTGTAATATTCGTGAACTCGAATATTATAACCGAGATTATTGGCTTCGATTAGAATAGGACGAATATTCTAAAATTGAATATACAGATATATATTTTTTATTTCGAATATTCCGGTCCATCTGAAAACGTGATTCCTTCCAGCTTCAATTCAGTTGCTTGTGGGCCAATGGCTCATTGACCCACAAGCAAGAAGCAGGGAAGAATCATATATTTTCAGGAAAAAATAAAAAATAAAAAAAATATGAATATTTGATTTAACGAATATATGGATCTATATTTTAAATATTCTCGAAATTGCGATATTCGAGATAAAAATTCAAAATTCAAATATTCGCGCTCAACACTACTCCCGACACCTAACTTATTTGGGCATTAAACTAACCTCCCATCTCCCAGACTTATTCCACCTCAACTATATTCCCCTCTTGGCAGCCATTGTTGCTCAGCTGGACTCTTTAGACTACCCATACCTGTCTTTGTTTGGTAGAAAAAATTTGTTGATGTCCTTGGTGATTCCTAGACTCACTCTCCCAATTGCTATTCCAAGGTCTTTCTTTAGGTCCTTGAACTCCCACATTAATCAGTTTATCTGGCAGGGTAAGAAGCCTAGAATAGCCTTTTCAACCTTAACAAAACCTAGACACCTCGGCGGAATAGGTCTTCCTGACCCTGAATTATACATGAAAGCTATACATTTAAGTAGAGTAATTGATTGGCTCAGACCCTCACATCACAAACATTGGCTATCACTCGAAAATGTATTTTTCCCCTCCACTCTCAGGGCCCTTTTGCTGGCAGACAATCCATTTCCCGTCATCTAATCTATCCCTAATCCCATAATATGCCCCACTATAAAGGTGTGGGAATGGTTCTCCCCCAGTCATCGTGCCCTGACTCTACCTTCACCTCTCCTTCAGGTTGGAGATATCATTTCACTAGCCCCAAGGGAACTGAGGGACTCCTGCCCTCTTGAGATTAGATCATCTTCCAAGCTAATAACAGATTTACTCGACAAAGATGGTTGCGTTCTCTCAGGACCTTATCTTAAAGAGAGTCTTGATATCACTACCTCACACACTCTATTTTTAAATTTCCTTAAAAAAGAAATTGCCCTCAGAGCTAAGTCTCTGAACACACAGAAACCTCCAGAGTGCTTTGAGAATCTGCTGACCACCGCCAAATATCCTTCTAAACTGATATCCACTTTGTACAAAAAACTCATCCTCTCCCCTATGGATGTCAAACCTGCTGTAATAGGCTTATGGGAGAGAGACCTGGGAAGACAATTTTCACAAACAGAGTATACCAAACTCTTTAACATCCCACATAAACTTTCATGCTGTGTCCAGGTACAAGAAAATGGGTATAAAATATTATCTAGATGGTACAGAACTCCGGACAAGATTTCCCTTTTTTATCCCAATATTTCAGATCAATGTTGGAGATATGAAAAGGGTAGAGGCTCGTACTTCCATATATGGTGGGAATGTCCTCCGATACTCTCCTGGTGGAAAACAATTTTCAGTCTAAGCAATAATATCTGTAGATCCAATTTCCCTTGCTCTCCTGAAATTTCTCTCTTATCTTTTGTCATCCGTGGAGTAGATACCCATAAAATGTCCCTCTTCTCCTTCCTGATTTCAGCAGCCTGCCTCATTATCTCTACATTCTGGCGCTCACCAGAAACACCTACCATCGATCAATGGATTAACAAGGTTGATCAATTTTATCGCTTGGATGAACTCTCCCATTGGGAACTTAAAACCAGAAACACTTTCCTCCATATCTGGTCCTTATGGAAAACTTACAGACACTTTAAGCAATATTTTACATATATGCTCTCTCTCCTTGTGTTTCCCGAGTTTTTTATTCTAACTCTTTGAATTACTTAAAACAATATCTGTACAATGTGATTACATAATGCCTACCATTTGCTCAAACAACTGTAGCTATATATGTAACTAGTCCTTTCTTTTAAGATGTAATATGTTTACAATCATCTTTTGTACGGATATATTAAAACAATAAAAATGGTTTACAAAAAAAAAATACTGTGGCAGAATTGCTTTTTTTTCCAATTCCAGCACGTTTGGAATTTTTTTTCTGCTTCCAACTATATCATATGCAATATTAAATGGTGACACTGGAAAATACAACTTGTCCCTCAAAAAACAAGCACTCATACGACTATGTGAACAAACATTTTTTAAAAGTTATGGCTCTGGGAAGGCAGGGAGCGCTAAACGAAAACACAAAAATGAAAAAGATTTTGATTTGATTTAGAAAAGGTGAAGTGAAGTGAATGCTTTGACCCAACAAGCATTTCATAGAATTTAGAAACACTTGGCTGTGAAAATGAAAAATTACATTTTAGTTCTAATAAAATATTATTTTAGCCCCAAAATTTTCATTTTCACAAGGCATAATAGGAGAAAATGCACCCCATAATTTGTTATGTATTTATTCCTGAATACAACAACACCCTATACAGTATGTGGTCATAAATTGCTGTTTGGGGAAACAGCAGCATTCAGGAGGGGAGCAGCATCAATATTTTCTAACATGGAATTTGCTGAAATTGCTTATAGGGGCCATAACATTTTAATTTTTTCACCAATGTAACCGTGTGAGGAGTCTTTTGCAGAATGCGCGATAGTTTTTATTGGTATCATTTTGAGGTATATATTATTTTTTGATCACTTTTTATACAATTTTTTGAGAGGTGATGTGAGCAAAATTGCAATTCTGTTAGTGTTGTTTATTTTTATTTTTTATGGGGTTCCTCATGATAATTTTATTCTGTCGGTTGATAAGGTTATGGTGATACCAAATTTATATAGTTTTCTTTATGTTTTACAATTTTTTCAGCAAAAAAATCACTTTTGTGTTAAAAATAAATTATATTTTGCATTGCCATATACCACATATGCCACATTTATAAAATTTGAATTTTTTCACCAATGTAAAAGTTGGTTAGTCTGCACAGACTAACAAATCAGAGGGCTCGTCTGCAAGGGCGGCTCTGATTGGCCGCTTGCTTGTTTCTCCCATGTCTCTGCTGTCTATCTATCTATTTATCTATCTATCTATCTATCTATCTATCTCATATCTATCTATTTATCTACTACCTATCTGTATTTAAGGTGGATTTTCATTTAGTTAACCAAAGGTGAATGTATGATGGAAATGCATGCACAGAAATCTCATCAATAATTTTTTGGTCTGCCTCAAGAGGTAAAGAGAGGTAAAGATTGTCAAATATAGTCATTATTTTGAAGAGACTTCAGAATTGAACTTCTTTTAACTTCCCTGCCTTACATTTGGATCATTCCTGCCATACAGTATATATACAGTAATTCCTTAATATGAAACCTTTCACCCACATATGAACCCACACTTAAATGCATCATTATAAATTGTAAATAATAGCACTGTCAAGAATTCTGCACAATGGAAATATTTCACAGTCCCTTGAAATATTAGATTTATTAACTTTAAATGACACACAGTACTTGCTGGTTCAAAAATAACAGAGATTATATAATAAAACCACAAGACAACAAAAAAAATCCCATTTCATTGTAAATCCATTAATTAAAGTAAAATAGATTTTTATATGAATATTTAAAAAATCATTTCAGAGCTCCTTAAATGTAAAAAATGGGTAAAGGAAAAGGCAGCAGTTTGGCACTCATGCGGTCTTCATGCCCCAGGCAAAAATAAAAATCTATATTAAATTCCCCAGCATAAAATTTCCAAGATTTCCTTTTTCCTATTGACAAGTAAGGAAATTCACATACAATATAAATATGAACTTTCTCAATGGTTTCTCTACTTAACAATGAAAGTACAGGGAGACTGCAGGGAGAGTGCAAGGAGAGTTATACTGCATCAGTTTTATTTATCTATTCCTACATTTACTTATTCCTTTATCAGCCATGAATATAATTTAATACTAATAAGATGGAAACCTTTATTAATCCAGTGCCAGCATGCCGTGACCATCCTCATCTTTTGCTGGCTTTTCTTCTTCCAAATCATCCTTTAAACTCTCCATGTCCTAGAAAAGTCAGCAACATGCAGAGAGAGGAGGAGCTGAATTTTCCTGATGACATATTGTCATCAATATTGCATGATGTGGAAAAGGAGGAAAATAAAATGGCAGAAGAAGGGCTCCCATCTGTAGGGCAGGAGAGAGCTGGGTTTGGAGAAGTGGGTATGCCAGAGCTGATTAATAGTCTGTGTTTACTGTCAAATAACCTACAGGAGATTGCAGGCAAAAACAGCAATAATAAGCATATTGTCCCCTCACCTGACCATCCAAACCCCTTACCAGCAACAGCCCCTGTTTAAAGGTTCCGGGTGGCCATTAACAATAAAGATGGACTATACAGTGCAGTTTTCATTATTAAATGAAAGACAACTGTGGGCTAATTGGCCATGCAGTTCTTCATAGCAGCATGGCCACAACCTGCCTGCAACATGCCCGTTCTGTGTGGCCTTACCCTAGAGCAGAATGGACTGGGTATATCTGATTTATAGCGATCCGTGACAGATAAATTTTTAACTAATGAAATTTCTTTTCTAACTTCAGCAAAATTTCCAAATATAATTTTTCAAAACTTCGCTCATCTCTAATGTACACAACTACACAAAAGTAAGTTAAACCAACACCTCCAAAATATTTATATAAAAAGGGACAAAGGTGCATGCTACCATGGCTGCAACATAATATGTACAACTATCATTAGCAGCAAACATTTTAATGTACAAAGTCATAGGTGAATGGCGAATACATGAAAGTGTACTGTAGGATTCATTACACCACATTCCAGAGTCAAAATAATGTATTTATGTGTAAGGCTACTTTCACACTGGCGTTTATGGGTCTGCTTGTGAGATTCATTTCAGGGCTCTCACAAGCGGCCCAAAACAGATCAGTTCAGCCCCAATGAATTCTGAATGGATAAGGATCCGTTCCGAATGCATCAGTTTGGCTGTGTTTGGTCTCCGTTCCGCTTTGAGGCCGACACTAAAACGCTGCTTGCAGCGTTTTGGTGTCCGCATGATGACGCAGAGCCAAACTGATCCGTCGTGACTTACAATGTAAGTCAATGGGGACGGATCCATTTTCACTGACACAATATGGTGCAATTGAAAACGGATCCGTCCTCCATTGACTTTCAATGTAAGTCAAGACGGATCCGTTTTGACTTAGACTTTTTTTTTTAAGAATAATGCAAACAGATCCGTTCTGAATGGATACAAGCGTTTGCATTATCGGTGCGGGTCCATCTGTGCAGATACAAGACGAATCCGCACCAAACGCAGGTGTGAAAGTAGCCTAAAACATATATTTACTGCATTTCTGTATGCCAGGAGTTAATAAGTCACATACACAGCCACCACAAAATGGGGCTGTTGTCACCCTCGATATATATAGAGAGAGAAGGAAAGAACATTCTAGTCAGTCTAGAGTTAGTAAACAGAACAGATAAAAAGATGTATAGCTTACAATTCAGACATTACCTAGACCGAGATACCAGCTAGGGAGAGGCCAGAACAATTACAAAAGCAGACCAGATATAAAGAAGAAGGTGTAAAAAAAGTTCAGTGGAAATAATCTGCTTCAAAGGACTTATTGGCTTTATGGCACATGCTTTCAGGAGTTACGCATTTAAGCAGATTGATCACCTGCATAAGAATCTCCACATTCCAAGGTGGATTTCATTGACATATACGTGAGTACAGCAACCTGTTCAAAAAAGTAGAACAGTTGTTGCCTGCCACAATGAGGAATCACCCTGTGGTTGCATCACATTGCCTAAAGTGCTCACCCTATGCTTGGTTGCTCATGTCAAAATCAGCTAGTGAAGTGCAGAGTAAAGAAGACTACTTTAAAGAGACATTTTTGCCTGTCAGCTACTTCTGTTGCCGTGAAACCTGTAAGATCCGTGGAAAGTGCATTTGTGAACAACTGCTAGTCCACTGCATACTAAAGAACTGCCCTGATCTGTTTGAATTTAAATTGTTCTGTAAAGAACTGTTCTTCTGCATGTTTTCATTGCTTCCTGCATTACTACACTACAGAGTGTTGGTTTCATGACAACCGGGATCCTACCTTGCTCCTCAAAATCAACAAGGGCACCTTAACTATCATCAGTTGGAAGAATATCCGAACCAGAGTGTGTCCCAAAAGGAAGAAAAGGTATACTCTTTCAAATCTCTTTAGAAGCCCAGAACCGTGAGTACTAATAAAGCTCCTATCTAGCAACCCACACTCAGGCACATCCATGTGGCATGTTGGCATGTTGCAACATGTGGCATGTTGCCTAATGCCTGCTTCATACAATGTGTTAAGCAGGCCATATACATTAACTGGGTTGTCCAGGGTTATAAAAGCATGGCTACTTACTTACAAAAACAGTACAACATAGAAACATAGAAACATAGAATGTGTCGGCAGATAAGAACCATTTGGCCCATCTAGTCCGCCCAATATATCTGAATCCTATGAATAGTCCCTGGCCCTATCTTATATGAAGGATAGCCTTATGCCTATCCCATGTATGCTTAAACCCCTTCACTATATTTGCAGCTACCACTTCTGCAGGAAGGCTATTCCATGCATCCACTACTCTCTCAGTAAAGTAATACTTCCTTATATTACTTTTAAACCTTTGCCCCTCTAATTTAAAACTGTGTCCTCTTGTGGTAGTTTTTCTTCTTTTAAATATGCTCTCCTCCTTTACCGAGTTGATTCCCTTTATGTATTTAAAAGTTTCTATCATCTCCCCTCTGTCTCGTCTTTCTTCCAAGCTATACATATTAAGGTCCTTTAACCTTTCCTGGTAAGTTTTATCCTGCAATCCATGTACTAGTTTAGTAGCTCTTCTCTGAACTCTCTCTAGAGTATCTATATCCTTCTGGAGATATGGCCTCCAGTACTGCGCACAATACTCCAAATGAGGTCTCACCGGTGTTCTGTACAGCGGCATAAGCACTTCACTCTTTCTACTGCTTATACCTCTCCCTATACATCCAAGCATTCTGCTGGCATTTCGTGCTGCTCTATTACATTGTCTTCCCACCTTTAAGTCTTCTGACCATGGGTAGTGGCTCAGCTGCATTGAAGTGAATGGGGCTGTGTTTTTGGAAGAAAACAGACATGTGTTTCTAGCCCTGGACAACCATTTTAATGTTGGACAAATTTTTCCAAAAGCGGACAACCTTCCAAAATGAATGGGGTGTACAAATCTTTCCCAATGGCAGATTTCTGTGGGAAAAAAAATATTGGACTAATGGATTTCAACATGACTGATCGTAAAAGTCGTAAAATGGGCCTTTTTTTTTCCTGCATTTTGACACCACTCCAGTTTTAAATATGGGTGGGAACACAGGTGTGGTCAGCTATGTTATTGATCAATCTCACCTCAGAAGGAGGGTGGAGTAGGAAATCTAGCTTTTCTATTCCAGTAGAGTAGCTTTTCTGGACAAAAGTGTTAGGTTTAAGGATGAGACAAATTTATCAAACATGCAACATTTCATAAATGTGGCATAAAGTACGCTAAAACAACTCCAAAAAAAACATTGATGGTCATCTCAGTCTGTTTGTCTTCAAACTGGAAACCTGAGTGCAAACCTGGACCAGACACCGGTTTCTAGAGAACTTGCAGAATAATACATCCACTTCTCCAGCACTTACATAACAAATATCTTATTTATACTTTATTTACTATAAAAACATCTTGTACAAAAGCAAACAGTAGCCAAAATGTTTCTGACTCTATAGTCTAGTCCATGCCATGACTAAGGACTAGGCTCGTAACTGAATAAAGAAGATATGTTCATGGAAGTGCTGGATAAGAGGATGTAATTTTCATCAAGTATGCCCACACAAACTCGAGCAAAACTGACTTCAAATATTACCCTCGTAATAAATCCCCCCATAACTTTAGTATCCAATTCTCAACTTCAATGAGGTGAAAGATCAGATGTAGCAATACTTTGCTTGACACTTAACACATTAAATAAAAAATTGCTGCAAACCTTAAATCAACATTTAGTAACATAGTAACATAGTACATAAGGCCGAAAAAAGACATTTGTCCATCCAGTTCGGCCTGTCATCCTGCAAGTTGATCCAGAGGAAGGCAAAAAAAAAAACTGTGAGGTAGAAGCCAATTTTCCCCACTTTAGGGGAATAAAAAATTCTTTCCCGACTCCAATCAGGCAATCAGAATAACTCCCTGGATCAACGACCCCTCTCTAGTAGCTATAGCCTGTAATATTATTACACTCCAGAAATACATCCAAGCCCCTCTTGAATTCCTTTAGTGTACTCACCATCACCACCTCCTCAGGCAGAGAGTTCCATAGTCTCACTGCTCTTACTGTAAAGAACCCTCTTCTATGTTTGTGTACAAACCTTCTTTCCTCCAGACGCCATTGCAAGTTAAGTTAACGGGGTTATGCCTCAAAAAGTATTATTATGCAATGCCTAGGGCATTTCAAATGAAGTATTATTGCAATATACTGTACATGCAATAAAAACATGCAGAGGAGTGTAGCTAAAAGGGGTACAAAGGTAATGATCACAATTAGGGCTGGAAGCCTGAAGGTCCATCCATCTGCCACATTTGAAGATATCAGTATTATAAACAGGGGCCCTGTTAAAGATTTTGAATTAGGTCCTGGAGCTTTATTTTAATTGTTTGGCACAATTTTAAATGATATTTCAGATATTTAAAACCAAAAGCCAACCTGTTAAACTTTAGTTTTATAGACTTCTGAAAGTTTGACATGGGTGTAGATATCGTAGTAGAAGGCATAGTAGTTAATGATTACTACGGAGACTGCAAAAAGGTATTACTTTTTGCATAATTTTTGCTTTGTGACATCACTGCATTATCCCAATAGTGTGACATCAATGTGTGCATTATCCCTGTGCATCAGTGAAACCGAAAAAATCCTAAGCATTTCCTTCTGTGAACTTACTGCTGAAGGTGGTCAATCATGGTGGAGTATGGCTCCTTTCCAAATTTGGCCATGGAACCCATGATTAATTGATACGCCACAGACCCTTTATTTTATGTTTATCTGTGAATCTATATTAATTGTAGAAAATATTGAACTTTATAGAGAATTGCGAGTTTCACACAGTCATTGTTCTAAAACAGGATAAATTGACACACAGCTACAATTTTGCTTATGTTCTTAATTTCACCTCAAATCATTTGTCAGGTTCCTATAAGGCTGTGAAAGGCATTTTATCAGTTTCGCCGAAATAGCGTGCACTTTTCAGCAACATCTCATATCTCTCCATCAGCTCTGCATGACTAAGATAAAATCTCTATTTTCAAGTAAAACTTAGGTGTATACCTGCCAGAATTCCAAATGGAATTGGATGGATTGTACAACAATATTGTAGGAATACTTTTTATCTGAAGTACTTATGCTAAAGTGCCTCATATACCAGTAATCTCACAGAATATCCTTCAGTAGTATGGTATGTGATGATATTCTTCAAAGAGAATATTTTTATAGGTTTGTTTCACTATTTGTATGAAGTCTAGAGTCCTTTTCTTTCCAATTCTCCGTACTCATGCTTCCAATGAGATGACTATGCTTTAGAAATATGGTCCAGGTTCCATTCTTTAAGATCAGTATGTTACATGTACATGTAGTTCTACTAAGCAATAGATAAGGGCATGTTAAAAAAAGCAGGCTTAGCTGACTTTCACATAGCGTTTTTCTTTTCCGGTGTTATGTTCCGTCCTAGGGGCTCAATACCGGAATTTTTTTAATCAGTTTTACCCTAATGCATTCTGAATGGAGAGCATTCCGTTCAGTATGCATCAGGATGCATCAGTTCAGTCCCTCTTACGTTTTTTTGCCCAGAGAACATAGAGCAGCATGCTGCAGTTTTCTCTCCGCCCAAAAAAACCTGAACACTTGCGGGAATGCCGGATCCGGCATTAAATTCCATTGAAATGTATTAATGCCGGATCCGGTACTAAGTGTTCTGGAAAATCGGATCCGGTTTCCCGACCTGCGCATGTGCATCAGTTCAGTCCCTCTTACGTTTTTTTGCCCAGAGAACATAGAGCAGCATGCTGCAGTTTTCTCTCCGCCCAAAAAAACCTGAACACTTGCGGGAATGCCGGATCTGGCATTAAATTCCATTGAAATGTATTAATGCCGGATCCGGTACTAAGTGTTCTGGAAAATCGGATCCGGTTTCCCGATCTGCGCATGTGCAGACCTTTAAAAATGAGAAAAAAATAAATACCGGATCCGTTTTTCTGGATGACAACCGGAAAGACGAATCTGGTATTGCAATGCATTTGTCAGACGGATCCGAATTAGGATCCGTCTCACAAATGCATCCGTTTGCATCCTCTACTGCAAGTGTGAAAGTACCCTTAGCTAATGATTAGGGTGGGTTCACATCACGTTTTATGCCTTCGTTTGATGTATATGTTACAAAAAAGAAAAAGGATACAAAAATGCAGCAGATCACGTTCTTGTATACTGCACAGTCCAGTAAGAAAAATGTATACTTTTTTTTACAAAGGTAAAAAAAGTATATATATATATATTTATATTTTTTTTTACAATGGAACTCTATGGTGAACAGATGCCACTGTATGGCATCAGTCTGAGGCATCCGTTTAATGTATATGTTTTTTGTACATGTTAAAAGGATGGAAAAAACATGATGTAAACCCATCCTAAGTGAAAAAATCCTTTAAAGAATTGTTCCCTTCTCTCTACAAAGCAACTTTACAGTGACTTCACTTTCATAGTAAGCACTTGGTTGCAATATTACTGTTAAAGTGACATATCCAAATATTAGGCTTCAAGGAACAGTCACTTTTACACTTGGCTTACTGTATATGGTTGTTGAATAAATGTCTTCCATAAGTGGGTTGTCCCAACTAGACAACCTGTTCGAAATAGATAGTTACCCTTGTGATCAGCCACTGGGTCTGCTGCTGCAGCAGTCAGCTCTCAGTGCCATATAGTGTTTCCCTTAAACTGGAGACTACAGTGGAAATGTAATATGGCATGTCCCCCCCCACATTCAAAATGAATAAGTGATCATACAATAGTTGGATAAATGAATATTGAGCCAAATTTTGCAGTGTCTCTCCATTCTAGCTCATACAGAGCAGCCCTAAACTAATCAGTTCCTCTTTCCATATTGTGTCCATATATTGTATGTATTGTTGGTTTAACCCTTTGGTGATATATATAGTGCTGCCTCCGAGAAGTTCACGCAATCTACCATAAATGCAGAGTACTGTGATAGCACAAGCTCTCCAACTGAACCTGTTACAGTTGAAATTCTGCTGCAATGGCTGGAATAAGAGATAACTTTGATCCCAGGTGGTGCTGCTAATAGCAAAAAACAGCATCTAAGTGACTATATGGGGTGTTGATCGGTTGTCATGCTTATTAGGCCCTGTCAGAGACAGGACTTAAAAGGATGCTTCTCAGCATTAGGCCTCCTGCACACGACCGTATGGCTTTTTCAGTGTTTTGCGGTTCGTTTTTCACTGGTCCATTGTTCTGTTTTTTGTTTCCGTTGTGTTTCTGTTCCGTTTTTCCGTTCCGTTTTTCCGTATGGCATATACAGTATACAGTAATTACATAGATAAAATTGGGCTGGGCATAACATTTTAAATAGATGGTTCCGCAAAAAACGGAATGGAAACGGAAGACATACGGATGCATTTCTGTATGTGTTCCGTTTTTTTGCGACCCATTGACTTGAATGGAGCCACGGAACGTGATTTGCGGGCAATAATAGGACATGTTCTATCTTTAAACGGAACGGAAAAACTGAAATACGGAAACGGAATGCATACGGAGTACATTCCGTTTTTTTGCGGAACCATTGAAATGAATGGTTCCGTATACGGACCGTATACGGAACGCAAAAAACGGCCAGTAAACGGGGGGGAAAAACGGTCGTGTGCAGGAGGCCTTACTCTAAAAAGTATATTACAGGAATCAAGCTCATTTATGTTCAAGTCACCAAGTGAGGCCTAACAAAGTTTTAAAAAATAATTAAAAAGTACACTGAAATATTATACTCCAATTAAAAATGCTTTATTATGTAAAAAATGCACACATATTGTCACATACATAACCATTAATATTGTAGAAATGTAACTATAAACCAATAATACAATACCAGAATTGCTGTTTTTGTCCACCCTGTCTCCCAAAAACTGGAATAAAAAGAAATAAAAAACTTGCATGTAACTTGAAATGATACCAATGTAAATTGACAACTCATTCCACAAGAAGCAAGCCCTCACAGAGCTCTGTCAAAAGGCGAATAAAAAGTTATGACTCTCACAATGGTGACACAAAAACAAATGATTTTCTAAAACTTTTTATTGTGTAAAAGTAGTAAAACACAAAACACTATATAAATATCTTTCTAATCAACTCACAGAATAAAAGTAGCATGTAATATACCACACTGCAAATGCAGTAACAATGATACCCCCCAAAAAAATCCCTAAAAATTGTGGAAGTGATGCTTTCTTAATTCATATTTTCAAAGCAGTATATGCACAACAAAATGTCTCTTTAAAAAAAAAAATATACAAATCATTCTGCAAAGAGCAAGCCTTCATATCACTGTCGAAGTGGAAATGAGAAGAAATTGCTACGTCCAAGACAGGCTATGTTCTTAAGGGGTTAAAAAAGCTAAAAATTTTGAAAATGCGAAATAGCTATAAATATCTGTTCTTCCTTTCTAATGTTTTCATAGCTGCCTCATCCTTCCTGACCTACTACAAAATTACCCAAAGCTAATAATTCATTACTTGCCAGTCCACAATACTGAAATATCTAAGAAGACCCTAGAATGAAAAAAGTTAAATTCTAAAAAATATCTCCTTTAGGAGAAACTATTGATTTAAGACTCAAACTTAAACTTAACCTTTTTTCACAAAATAACATAAAAGGCAAGATCGAGACGATGTATGTATATTAAGAACATTGGGGAGTGTAGTGTATGATTAATAATTTAAGAAAACTGCTATGTGATCTCGCATACAGTGTGTGCCTAATACAATGTACTTTTCTGTGCTTTTCTATCTAAGAGATTTAAATATGTGAGTACAGTTGGGGCCCAAAGGAAAATTCAGATTTCCTGAAATCACAATGTGGAGATTGTTAAACTAATACATTTGTAATGACAGAAATATGTCCCAGAGAATCATTTCTCACTATAGGGACATGCAGCGCTGTTTTACTCATTATATGCTCCCTAGTTCTGACTGTCAAGCTGGCTCTACATTTCAGCACTACCACAACACTATAAATTTCCACTTTACTAAACCTGATTATCCTGGTAATCTAAAATTCAATACAAAATAGTTCTAGCGTCAGATTTGTGGTGGTATGCGACTTTCAGCAAAGATAAGATTAAAATGAGTGGGAACCAGAAAAAACACCAGGAAAATGTTTGCAGGGACTTAATATTTCTCCTTAGAGATAATCTGATCAAAAAATAGTGTTAAAATTAGACATAGGCTTAGACATCGGTTTATCCTCTTAGATGCTGCGGTCAGTAGCCACCCACGGCATTCATGGGGTTAAGAGAGGGAGTGAGCTCTCTCTCTCTTCCATCGGGTCGCTGCGATGGCAGCGGCCCGATGGTTACCATGGCAACCAGACGCCTTACAAAGATCTTGAAGGCGATTGTCGGGAAGGAAGCTACCAGTGTTAGGTTGTATGTAATCTAGATTATTCATGACAATGTACCGAAGACCTTAAAAATACCATATTAATTACTTGTGCAGTAAAGTATATAAATTAATACATTGCAATTTTTGAAATTTTGCCTAACAAGGCAATTTTATTTTAATGATCATATGATTTTGAAACTACACAAATGTTAGGTGGATTTTACGTCACCTAATAAATATAAGGTACTGTCGCTCTTCATTCTTAAGTGTCATGCACCTTAAATAGTTGTCAGCGGAAAGCTTGTTCAGTTGACTGCCATCCTTTCCAGCTCTAGCTCACACGGTACAGTTTGTTCAAGCAAGAGAGGAGAAAGCTGCTGCCATATACCTCTGATGGCACCTAATCTGCCTGAGCAAAAAGACTTGGTGTTGAAATATAACATGTCTGATCTAATGTGCATGTATGTCTCCTGACTCTCTCCCGACAGATGGGGACTCCACATACATTACATAGCTGGCCTGATGGAAAACTGTAGGTTTGCCCTACAATACTATAAAGTGTATTGGGGCCTCTACTTTATGTGCAATGACCTAGAGTACCCAATACTGCAAGAAACATTGATGGTCAGCACAAAAGATACACTGCTGCTATACCGTTACATGCACCTTTGCTCGGTACTAAAACAATACATGGTCAGTTCAACACCTCCAACACCAATAAATATTTCTGTTCTAGAAAAATTATAAAACACAAAGCCCCATATTTCAGCTAACTCTGCAATATTTTAGGAGGATTTGGAGCCCGTTTGCAAATTAGAAATACATGATAATTCTGAAAAGTGCTAATTATGATTAGCTCATGTCTTTAGCTTGTATATCATTGGTAAATAATACGCAATAACTGAAATACCTAAAAACTACTGTAACTCTCATTAAAAGACACCTGCAGAACCACTCCCCAAGTTCTGTGTTACTAGGAAGATGTTAGCTTATGGAATGAGAGACTTATTTTGCTGTGAAGCAGGAGGTACATTGTCAATGACAAGAGACCGACCTAAAGCAGCTGTCTCACCATGACATCCCCTTTTCCTGTTTGATTGATGCAGATTTAGAATTAGAAATCCCTGGCAGTCAGCTGTTACTGCTTTAGAAACCTGAAGTTTCCCTGTAGTGAAAATAATCAACAGTCCTTCAAATGAATGACTGTTCATGCAATACATATATGGGCTGGGTCTGCTGGAGAAAGACCCAATCACTGCAAGTAGCTTCCCTCTGTGGCTCATGGAGGGATGTTACAAACAAGGGATAGGGTATATAAAAAGGGGAGAGAAATAGATGGCGGGAGCTTGTCTGGGAAGGTGGAGAAGAGGGAAAGAATGAACTGCAGATATGTATTAAAAATCCCCCTAATAGAAATAAAAGTATATCCAAGCCAGTAAGGGGCGAGCGGATACAGATGAAATAGGTTATATATATATATTACCATAAAGAATGCAACAGCTCAAGATCCTCAAAAGAGAGTAAACTCACATATAAAATGCACCAAAATAGACAAGAAATATAGTACCTAAATCTGGCTAGATGAGGGGGTGGTAAGTGAAAACCCTATGCGGATCACTAACTCAATTGGCTTCACTATATATTATATAGTATATAATAATCTCTTTATAAGAAAGCTAGAACAAGCCCTGTACCTCACATGGAACCAGAGATAATTGCTCCAGTTGATGTGCTAAATTTATTTCAGGCTGGCAGTTCAAGGGAGTGTCCTTTCTGCTCAAAATAGCAATTTGAATATTGTGGGTGACCACCTGGAACAAACAGAGGAAGTAGTATGTGGTCAGAGTAAAACTTAACGTTTAATTAGAGCAATTAGAAAAATAGGTCCCAAGATGACAGATAACAACAAATTATATGTATACATTCGGAGCAACACGGCGGTATACCAAACGGATGCAAGAAGTGCCAATATCAGATAAATGATGCTCGGCGGCACCAAATAAGTAACCGGTTGGTCCTACCACACAGATGAGACGCTCCAGAATCAGCAATTGTCCGGCAGGTGTTGATTGATGTGCACACCGTTGCTGGCGGCAATTGCGTAACACAGGGTGGTTGGCAGAACTGGCTGGCCCTAGAATTACCCTAGGAACCTACGCTGGCGTCATTTATAAGATCACTTGCGCCTGCGGTTTGGAATACGTGGGAAAAACTAAACGTGAGCTGCGTAGACGCCTGGGTGAGCATCTTGGCGACATTGCCAATAACAGGGACACAGCAGTGTCAAGGCATGTCCACGATCACCATCAGGGGAATCCAAATTGCCTCAAGGCAATAGGAATTGAGCAAGTTGTCCGTCCGGCCCGTGGTGGAGACTGGGACCGCACGCTACTCCAGAGAGAATCCCGCTGGATTTTCACGCTGGGCACAGTCTCACCCACGGGGCTTAATGAACAGCTTAATTTCAGCTGCTTCATATAGCTCAATGATGGGTCACCTATAGTGTATCTTGATGGTGCCTCTATATGTCTTTATGCATATTCATAGTGGTGTATGCATATTCACTGCTATACCCCTTATCTGGGTATATACCACTACCTTCCCCTTCCCCCTCCGTCCTCGTTTACCTGTCCCTTCTCCTGATGTCATTTCCCTTATGCCCCTCTTACATGTGTTCGTATACTGCCAACATAGCCTTGATTCTTATATTTGCTTTATCTACATGCCATTAATACCTTATCTATATCAAAAGCGCAGCAACATATCTGGAGCTGTGCGGTCCGACGGTGCCTGGGAATAGCGTCCTGTTTGCTAGGCAACCGTCGCGTCATCTCGCGTGCATCTGCGAGTTGTGGCGTGGTGACGTCATTCCAGTCACTAACGTCCGCTACCCTGCCTTCCTCTCTCTGTGCGTAGCATCGTTCCGCGCATGCGCGGACGTCCACCGCTCGCTCCGACTGAGGTGGGTGTGTCTTTAGCCAAGCCTCATTTTGAAGCTGGCTTTCACTTTAAAAGGTATCGTCTCTCAAGTGCTACCTAGGCTACATCAGTCCATGCGTCTCAGTGAGCTGTTAGGAGAGGGTTCTATATCTTGACCCCCCCCTTTCCTCCTATAGCTAATTCGCCCACTTAGATCCATATCTGGATCGTGGGGTATTTTGTGTCTGTGTAGAGCGCACCATTGACATTATTGTCAGTGCACCCTGCACAGGTCCAGCCCAAGCTCCCATGTTTCCCCTGATGAGCTTGTTACTCATCTCTCCTAGCGAAACATGCATGTAGGGACCAGGTAAGCAAGGGCTTTCTAGGGCGCATAATTCCAGGGTGAGGTTCCTGTTGGTGACTGGTGGCGGGTTCCCGTCATCCGGTCACATAGGCCAGCGTAGGTTCCTAGGGTAATTCTAGGGCCAGCCAGTTCTGCCAACCACCCTGTGTTACGCAATTGCCGCCAGCAACGGTGTGCACATCAATCAACACCTGCCGGACAATTGCTGATTCTGGAGCGTCTCATCTGTGTGGTAGGACCAACCGGTTACTTATTTGGTGCCGCCGAGCATCATTTATCTGATATTGGCACTTCTTGCATCCGTTTGGTATACCGCCGTGTTGCTCCGAATGTATACATATAATTTGTTGTTATCTGTCATCTTGGGACCTATTTTTCTAATTGCTCTAATTAAACGTTAAGTTTTACTCTGACCACATACTACTTCCTCTGTTTGTTCCAGGTGGTCACCCACAATATTCAAATTGCTATTTTGTACTCAATTTTTCTTGGTATGGCAGGTTTCTTGTCTGTTGGTCTCAATACGGACACATGGTTGGATGAGGCAAAGGAGGTCTTCTGTGACAAATCATATGTGCAAAAGAAATTTGTTCCCTCTTTCAAAACTGCTTTCAAGGAATTGAACAAACTTTATAAAGAACATTTATCGAGCTGGTGGGAGGTGCAGAGCCTCGATAATTATATTAAGCATGGCATTGTTCCCAGGGGCCTGAGGATTTCAATCACCCCTGTCAGTCGACAGAGAAGTCCTGGCTTTAGTAACCGCTGGGAACAATTAGCCACCGCCAGCTCCCTTCAGTTCATGGTTTTGTTATTAGAGGAGGAGAAGTTGAATCTTGCGAGTCTGGGGGAGCGATTAAAGGCTCAGATTGAAGTTACTAAAACCTTCACCCAGGACCCCGACTTCACTAACAAAGAGAAATTATTGCAAACGTCTATAGAGAAATATCAATTTTATCTTAGAGAGCGGAAACACCGGCAATTTACCAAGGATCTTGCCGAATTTAAAGACAATAAGGCGTATTCCGTTCTCAAAGATAAAGTCACTGTCAGGGAGGTGGCCTCCGATTTATCCACTACGGAGACTGACCACTCTGATAGTGACCGTGAGCAAACAAGCTCAGTATCTAGACGGAAGACTCAAACTAGGAGGGGCGGGGGGCGTGGAGGTAGGGGAAGGGGTTTACCCCAGAGTTTTTTAGATCAGGCTATCCCCTATCCGTTGAGGAACAGGTCGCGGACACGGGATCAGCAGGCCCCCAGGTAATTAATCTGTCCCAGCGAACATTAAATACAACTGAGATGGCTGTCCTCAGCAAGGGCCTATCTTTTGTCCCCACTCGCCGTTTTGACACCTTTACTTGGACAAAGGATTTAAATTTATTCATAAGAAAATTAAGGTGGCGTAAGTTCTTTAGACACAAGGATGAACGGCAGTGTTTGGAACTGGGTATCCCCTTAGATATTTTATCTGATGTCAGACTGCTGTACAGTTTGGAGGAAACAGTTGGAGGTCCATCTGGTCTGGGCCCCTTTACGACCCTTAAAAATAAAAGTACCAGAATGCCTCCTTCTAGCGATATATCGTGTTTGGATATTTTTCTCCAACTGGTATCAGCAGATCTGAAACAAATCACCTCTCTTCCCTCCTGCAACAATTGCACTAGGGAAGAATGGGAAGCCATCACTTCACTTAAAAATGACTCCACGATCACCGTCAAGCCCTCAGATAAAGGGGGCAACACGGTGATCCTGAACACAGCTGATTATAAGGGCATGTGCGAACAGATCCTCCGGGACAAAAAAAGCTATGAGGTTCTGTCATATAATCCAACTGACGTGTATTTAGTTGAACTCTTGGATATTTTACAGGACGCTAAAACCAAGAAATTAATTTCTGCTGAGGAACTGGACTTTCTTTATCCCAAGCACCCGGTGATCGCCACCTTTTATAGCCTACCGAAGGTGCATAAGGGGACAACCCCCCTTAAAGGTAGGCCAATTGTCTCGGGTGTTGGCTGTCTCAGTCAAAACTTGGGTATCTACATCAACAAAGTCCTTATGCCCTTCGTGGTGTCCCTGCCATCTTATGTGAGGGACACCATGGACCTGCTTAAAAGACTGGATGGGGTGAGCATTGATCCACAGGCCATACTGGGCAGCATCGACGTCGAGGCTTTGTACTCATCCATCCCTCACACAGTTGGTCTCAAGGCAGTTGGACATTATCTTAGTATGAGGGGCTGTCAGTACTCCGAGCATAACATCTTTGTCCTGAGACTGCTTGAATATCTGTTGACGCACAACTTTTTCCTTTTTGGCACAAGACTCTACCACCAGCTCAGGGGCACGGCGATGGGTTGCTCCTGTGCGCCGGCGTACGCTAACTTGCTCCTGGGCTGGTGGTAGTCTACCTATGTGTTCTCTGAAGAGATGTCGTCGAGTACCGGGCCCATAGGCCTGTGGGCCCGTTACATCGACGACGTCTTCCTCATCTGGAACGACTCAAAGTCGTCCTTCTCTGACTTTGTCGCTAAATTGAACTGCAACGACATAGGTCTGAGGTTTACGCACGAATCCCATCCAGTGAGCCTCCCTTTCCTCGATGTCTCTATATCGAGGAAAGGTGATGATGAGCTTTCTACTGCCATTTTTAGAAAGCCTACCTCTACAAATTCGGTCCTCCACTGGAGTAGTAGCCACCCTACCCCCCTGAAAAGGGGCATTCCATGTGGCCAATACCTGCGCCTCAGGCGTAACTGCTCCGAGGGATCTGATTTTAAAAAGAGGGCTAATGACCTGAGGACTAGATTCCTTAATAGGGGGTACCCCGATGATGTACTCAGACAGGCCTACCATAGGGCGACCGGCACGGCCCGCCCTGACCTCCTGGTGCCTAGGGTAAGACCGCCCCAGGATCAGAAGATCCGATTACTAGGTACTTTTGATGGCTGTGCTGACAAGATTAGAGGGATCCTCAAGAAGCACTGGCCCATCTTGTTGATGGACCCCGATATTAAAGAAGCCGTGCATGATTACCCCCAGATAACATTTAGAAGGGGCAGTAATTTGAAGGATCTTCTTGTTCACAGCCATTTTACACCTGTCCCTAGGCAAGGCACCTGGCTCGACCGTAGGCCAATCGGCTGCTTTAGATGTAGTGGATGTGTAGCCTGTGGGTTTATTCAACCAGGTAAAACCTTTTACAGCTCCAATTTGTCAAAAACGTTCCCCATCAGGGATTTTATCAACTGCAAGACGCAGGGCGTCATTTATAAGATCACTTGCGCCTGCGGTTTGGAATACGTGGGAAAAACTAAACGTGAGCTGCGTAGACGCCTGGGTGAGCATCTTGGCGACATTGCCAATAACAGGGACACAGCAGTGTCAAGGCATGTCCACGATCACCATCAGGGGAATCCAAATTGCCTCAAGGCAATAGGAATTGAGCAAGTTGTCCGTCCGGCCCGTGGTGGAGACTGGGACCGCACGCTACTCCAGAGAGAATCCCGCTGGATTTTCACGCTGGGCACAGTCTCACCCACGGGGCTTAATGAACAGCTTAATTTCAGCTGCTTCATATAGCTCAATGATGGGTCACCTATAGTGTATCTTGATGGTGCCTCTATATGTCTTTATGCATATTCATAGTGGTGTATGCATATTCACTGCTATACCCCTTATCTGGGTATATACCACTACCTTCCCCTTCCCCCTCCGTCCTCGTTTAACTGTCCCTTCTCCTGATGTCATTTCCCTTATGCCCCTCTTACATGTGTTCGTATACTGCCAACATAGCCTTGATTCTTATATTTGCTTTATCTACATGCCATTAATACCTTATCTATATCAAAAGCGCAGCAACATATCTGGAGCTGTGCGGTCCGACGGTGCCTGGGAATAGCGTCCTGTTTGCTAGGCAACCGTCGCGTCATCTCGCGTGCATCTGCGAGTTGTGGCGTGGTGACGTCATTCCAGTCACTAACGTCCGCTACCCTGCCTTCCTCTCTCTGTGCGTAGCATCGTTCCGCGCATGCGCGGACGTCCACCGCTCGCTCCGACTGAGGTGGGTGTGTCTTTAGCCAAGCCTCATTTTGAAGCTGGCTTTCACTTTAAAAGGTAGCGTCTCTCAAGTGCTACCTAGGCTACATCAGTCCATGCGTCTCAGTGAGCTGTTAGGAGAGGGTTCTATATCTTGACCCCCCCCTTTCCTCCTATAGCTAATTCGCCCACTTAGATCCATATCTGGATCGTGGGGTATTTTGTGTCTGTGTAGAGCGCACCATTGACATTATTGTCAGTGCACCCTGCACAGGTCCAGCCCAAGCTCCCATGTTTCCCCTGATGAGCTTGTTACTCATCTCTCCTAGCGAAACATGCATGTAGGGACCAGGTAAGCAAGGGCTTTCTAGGGCGCATAATTCCAGGGTGAGGTTCCTGTTGGTGACTGGTGGCGGGTTCCCGTCATCCGGTCACATAGGCCAGCGTAGGTTCCTAGGGTAATTCTAGGGCCAGCCAGTTCTGCCAACCACCCTGTGTTACGCAATTGCCGCCAGCAACGGTGTGCACATCAATCAACACCTGCCGGACAATTGCTGATTCTGGAGCGTCTCATCTGTGTGGTAGGACCAACCGGTTACTTATTTGGTGCCGCCGAGCATCATTTATCTGATATTGGCACTTCTTGCATCCGTTTGGTATACCGCCGTGTTGCTCCGAATGTATACATATAATTTGTTGTTATCTGTCATCTTGGGACCTATTTTTCTAATTGCTCTAATTAAACGTTAAGTTTTACTCTGACCACATACTACTTCCTCTAGTGTCCTTTCTGCTGCAGCTCTTTCCCTGTAACTGCCATAGCTTCTAAAAGAAGATATGGGTGGTGACATTTAAAAAGAAACAGAGCGTGTGCGACCATCAAAGTGAGGTGGATAAGAAATAAGGAAAAGAACAAACCGCATACTAAATTTTTAATTCCATGCAATTACAAATGTATTCAGATCCAGGGGCTGATTTGAAAAATCTAGAAAATGATTTGTGGTACAACCCCTTTAAACAGTAGGCCATCAAGAAGGTGAGTAGCTATGGAAAAAATAAGTACTACTTCTTTATGTTATACACAGGCTTGGACTGTCTCACAGGGAAAAAGGTGAATCCCCCTGTGTACCCCTGAGCAAGGGTGGGCCCACATTCCCTTACCCACTGCTTAAGTAGACTGCACTCCACTACATACAGATAGGCATCATACAATATCTTAACCAGCCTATGTGTTCTTTTATAAGAACTGCATAGATTAGTTAACAAATGACCCAGTTTATTAATATAGATGCATCAGGAGGCTGAGTTGACTTCTTGGCCCAGAGGCAGGTCTGCCAGGATCCTTTTTCCCAGGGGCCCACCTTCTTAAAGTCTCTGAGGGGAGACTTTAGTTGTTGCAGTTTTAGGGATTTGTGAATGGGGGCTAGGTAATATTTGCATATGGCTGTACAGTAGGCCCCAGAATGCATTGTACTACCTTTGACACCCGAGACTTACACTGTTTATACAGATGTATATAAACAGTTCTAGTGCCAGAAATGCAGATACATATCATATCTTTACAATGCTTTCATTATAATATAGGGATGAATCAGTTGGAAAAGTTTGATTATAACTTCGCACACTGGTGAGTATGTTGTAGTCTTAAAAGCACAATATGGAAAAGAAAAAACAATATACTATGATGTGCTTAGTGTTGATGCTGTCCAAAAAAGTTAAAGGGTTTTTTCTTCTAACAACACTATCCCCCATCTACAGCAATTACCATGGCTGCATTCTCATGGGGAACTCGTGGATCTAGGTTTAGTGATCAATGGTGGTCACAGTGCTCAGACCCCTAGCAATCCTGTGGAGAAGGGACACATGTTGTTAGTCAGAAAATCCCTTTAAAAGACAGTGGTGTTTACTGTTTTTGGTATTTACTCCATTCACATCAATAGTAAATGCCCATTGACATACAATAGACATACCCAGGATATCATTAAGTTTTTACTTAGATAGCAATATTGTTTGAATGCACAGCCTAGCCAGTAATCGACTGTAAGAAACAATTTTCAGAAAAGAGATTTACTGTATGAGGAGTGCTTAGCACTACACGGCTTTCAACTAAAATGCAATCCTTTGTCATGTTGCCGGAATCAGAGAGTTTACTGGGTAACCATGCTTACAGGAATCATTTTCATTAAGAAAAAAGGATACAATAAAATGCAATTCTGTTCTATTTAGCCCTATGCATAATCATAGCTAATCTAATGCATTCTGAGCAGGTAATAAGAGAGTAGAACAGAAATTGCACTGCAAAACATTCATCTTGTTTAGGCTCTGAATTAATTTGTTTCAGAATAGAAGCTGCAGAATATTATGTTCTCAGGGAATTTTAACTGTAAATGAGTAATAGTTTACATTTTCATTTCCATGTAGTTGCATCATCTGTAGACCTTAGGCATGTCAGTCACACAGCTTTGTTCCCTCTCAAGGTTGCTTAGCATTACACATAATTAGAGTAGGCATCATTCCATTCAATCAACGGATCTTTTATGTTCTCAAGTAAACTATAATTCTGTAAGTATTTTAAATGAATCTGTCATGGCATTTATTTGCTAAGGGTAACTGCTGACTTTGAAGTGTATCACATGGTGATTCATAAGCTCTTCCCAGGTGGTCCAGATGTGGTTCACAAGGCAATTCCTGGGTGGCTAACAAGGTAGCTCACTTGTAGTTTAGATGGTAGTTCAGGTTTGGTCCAAATGGTGGTTCAAAGGTAGTTTAGAAGTTGGTTCAGAGGTGGTTTCTGAGTTTTAAAGATGGATAAGAGTTTTCTTATAAAGTAGTCTAGATGAGGTTTACATGAAAGTTTTCAAAAGGGATTGACAAGTGGATTCAGATTTAAGGCTGTATTACACAGACTAATTCTGCAGGCGATTGTTGGGAAGGAAGTGTTTCTTCCCGGCAATCGCCTGCTCGCTAGTGGAGGAGATTGCTGCTATTACATGCAGCAATCTCCAGCACAGCATGGAAAGGAGCGATCGTTATGACATCACTCATCCCCATGTTGTCTAGTTTGCTGGAAGCAGATTGTGATTAGATACTAAGATCTGCCACCGACATACAAATGCTTCAACATGCTGAAATATCCTGATTGCCCAATGAACAAGCGTTGGCAAATTCAACAGGTAATCAAAGGCAGCATTAGACTGCCGGAACATTACTAATGAGCATTCCTACGAGCATTCCTTGTTAGCAATGATTGACCTGAGAATTGCCTAGTGTAATACAGGCTTTAGACAACTCTGTGGCTCAGGATATGGTTTAGAAAAAACAATGGTGGGTGGTTCTTAAAGGAAGTTTTGCAAACTGGAAACTCTTTCCAACTATAGTAATAAAGGAACAGTGTAAGGGATGCTGATTTGTAATTACTATCTTTATAGTATACCATTGTATTGTACTTATTTTTAGCTAAAAACATATTTTTTTCAATTGGTCTTTATTAGTGTTGATTGAGCACCAAAATGTTTGTGTTCTCGGGTGTTCTACCGAGCACAAAGGAAGTCAATGGGAGAACAACAGGCACCTCCTGCTCTGAAGATGGGAGGGTGTCGGGACTCTAGTTCGGCTTAGGAGTCCCTGCTCTGACTCCATATATAGCTATGTCCATATATGGAGTCAGTGCTTGGGACACCCCAGTGTATTTAAATCTAACTTAGCCTGTATTTCAGAAAAGTTTCTGCCAGGATTCAAACTCAAGACCTTTTGTATTAGAAGCAAGGCACTTAACCACTCAGCTATAATGGCTGCATAGCCAGTTACTTTAAAAAAAAATATTAATGAGACTTCTACTGTACTGTATTTCTACTGAGACCTATACAGTAGATGTCTCATATTTATTTATTTATTTTTATTAAAAAAAATTGACTGTCCATGCTCGGAAGCCATCAAACCTGAATGAACTAAAGATGTTTTGTAAAGAGGAATGGTCTAAAAAACCTTCAACCAGAATCTAGACTCTCATTGGAACCTACAGGAAGTGTTTAGAAGCTGTAATTTCTGCAAAAGGAGGATCTACTAAATATTGATTTCATTTCTTTTTTGTGGTGCCCAAATTCATGCACCTGCCTAATTTTGTTTAACCAATTATAGCACACTTTCTGTAAATCCAATAAACTTCATTTCACTTCTCAAGTATCACTGTGTGTGTCTCCTATATGATATATTTAACTGACATTTTTTTTATCGTAACAACCAACGATTTATACAGGAAAATCATGACGATTAACAAGGTTGCCCAAACTTTCGCATCCCACTGTATATTTATACATATTATCATATATTTAGAATATATAATATATTAGAATATATGTAAATATATTATGGCTAAAACATCAGTAGTAGTTTCCCACATATTATGCATTTATATATATATATATATCAGAAGTATGATTTTATATATATATATATATATATATATATACACACCTAAAGAATTATTAGGAACACCATACTAATACGGTGTTGGACCCCCTTTTGCCTTCAGAACTGCCTTAATTCTACGTGGCATTGATTCCACAAGGTGCTGATAGCATTCTTTAGAAATGTTGGCCCATATTGATAGGATAGCATCTTGCAGTTGATGGAGATTTGAGGGATGCACATCCAGGGCACGAAGCTCCCGTTCCACCACATCCCAAAGATGCTCTATTGGGTTGAGATCTGGTGACTGTGGGGGCCATTGTAGTACAGTGAACTCATTGTCATGTTCAAGAAACCAATTTGAAAGGATTCGAGCTTTGTGACATGGTGCATTATCCTGCTGGAAGTAGCCATCAGAGGATGGGTACATGGTGGTCATGAAGGGATGGACATGGTCAGAAACAATGTTCAGGTAGCCTGTGGCATTTAAACGATGCCCAATTGGCACTAAGGGGCCTAAAGTGTGCCCATAAAACATCCCCACACCATTACACCACCACCACCAGCCTGCACAGTGGTAACAAGGCATGATGGATACATGTTCTCATTCTGTTTACGCCAAATTTGGACTCATCAGACCAGGCAACATTTTTCCAGTCTTCAACAGTCCAATTTTGGTGAGCTCGTGCAAATTGTAGCCTCTTTTTCCTATTTGTAGTGGAGATGAGTGGTACCCGGTGGGGTCTTCTGCTGTTGTAGCCCATCCGCCTCAAGGTTGTGCGTGTTGTGGCTTCACAAATGCTTTGCTGCATACCTCGGTTGTAACAAGTGGTTATTTGAGTCAACGTTGCTCTTCTATCAGCTTGAATTAGTCGGCCCATTCTCCTCTGACCTCTAGCATCCACAAGGCATTTTTGCCCACAGGACTGCCGCATACTGGATGTTTTTCCCTTTTCACACCATTCTTTGTAAACCCTAGAAATGGTTGTGCGTGAAAATCCCAGTAACTGAGCAGATTGTGAAATACTCAGACCGGCCCGTCTGGCACCAACAACCATGCCACGCTCAAAATTGCTTAAATCCCCTTTCTTTCCCATTCTGACATTCAGTTTGGAGTTCAGGAGATTGTTTTGACCAGGACCACCCCCCTAAATGCATTGAAGCAACTGCCATGTGATTGGTTGACTAGATAATTGCATTAATGAGAAATAGAACAGGTGTTCCTAATAATTCTTTAGGTGAGTGTATATATATATATATATATATATATATATATATATAATATTTTTAATTTTTAGTAATTGCACATTTATTTTGTGCCACAAATTTTTTACAATTACAAAAAAAAATGAAATATATAAATCTAATTTAACCTCTATTTCTGAAAAAGCTTGTGACGGGATTTGAATTTATAGCATCATAGCCCATGACTTTAACCTCTACACTATATAGCTTCATAGCCAGTCACTAAAATAAAATAAAATAAAATAAAATATGAGACTTCTACTGTATATGTCTCAGTAGAAGTAGCAGTACAGTAGAAGTCTCTCTTTTTTTTTTTAAAGTAACTGCCTTGCCTCTAATGCAGAAGGTTGTGAGTTTGAATCCCGGCAGAAACTTTTCTGAAATATGGGCTAAATTAGATTTAAATACACTAGGGTTGTCCCCAAGCACTGACTCCATATATGGGCATAGCTATATGTGGAGTCAGAGCAGGGACTCCTAAGCCACGGACTCACACTGAGGGATTCCCTCACTGTACAGCAATCTTCTGCATAGAAAAAGAGGCTAAATTAGATTTAAATACACTGACTCGAACTGGTGTTCGGCCAAGCATGCTCACTCAACACTAGTCATTATTAAAAAATTATGTAAACTTTTTTTGTGTACATAGCTGACATGCTGTAGTAGCAGCCTCTGGATTTTCTGGATTTTCCGTCATTTGGGGAGTTGACGGGCTCCTTATCTGTGCTCTCTGACATTAAAAGCGCTCATTATAGCTCAGTTCTTATCTTACTGATAAGAATGTGGCTTAAATAAGTGTTTATCACCCCTTAGTAGTTTAGAGATAAGGTTTATTAGATGACAGGCACAAACTGAAAATGAAAGTACCAGTCACACAGTTAGAAAAGCAGTCAACCCTTCGTGACAAAATGGCTCAATAATTTTAATAAAGGCCAATTGAAAATATGAGTTTTAGCCAAAAATTAGTAAAATGCAATCATAAACAAAAATTGCCTGCAACGGTGTACATAGCCTTTAAAGATCTTAATTTGTATAGGAAAGAATAGAAAGGGGCAAGACAATTGAGACATTTAATATGTTAAAGATTTCAATAAGGTTCAAGAGGGAAGCATTTTAAATAAGCTAAGTGTTAGAACAAGGGGGCACAATCTAAAATTAGGTGTGTGGGAATCATAACCAATGTCAGAAAATATGATATAACTGAATGAGAAGTACTGTAGATGCTTGGAACATAGCTAGAGAGTATGTGGTTGGAAATTAATCAGTAAGTAAATTAAAAATTTTCTTGGATAAAGATACATCTGTTCTATGAAGAAATTAGTTAAGGGCAGAGTAGATGGACTATGTGGTCCTTGTTGTTGACAAGGTTGTTCTGCATTAGTCTAAATGGTGGTCCAAAGGGGATCCACAAAGTGCTTTAGAGGAGGCTCGCAAGATGTTTCACACACTGGTTGCTGAGGAGTATTTCACAAGGCAAGGTAAAAAAAAACATTCATATTGGAATTTACAGATGGTTTACTAGGTTGCTCAGATTTTGGTTCACGTTGTGGTTTAAAAGTGAATCACCAGGCATGTAATATACAATGTATTTATAACACAAAACAGCTGCTAAAATGTCAAATTTGTAGTTCAAGTCATATGCATTTAAGAACCATTCACTGATGTTGTATGGTGTTTGTTTGCTCTGGGTACAAAAACTGAAATGACCATAAATAAATATATTTAAAAAAAATCAAGACCTGGGTATCTTGTGGAAGAAGAAAAAAAGAGAACACATTTCACATTGCCCTTTATGGGGTAAAGTTTTGATACAATAGCCAGTTAAAAAATATTTCACAGAGTTGCAGTTCAATATACAGGGAAACAAAGTAAAAAGTAGTTTAGTGAAAAAAAATGTATATACTGGTTTTTTTTTTGTAGCTTTGACATGCTGAAGCACAAAAACGTGTTATAGACAAAGAAACTGCTGTTGATAAAAGGTTTCTTTTTGTTGTGGCTCATCCTGAGATGTTATTATTTAACCTCATACTGTTAATGCTGCTGACTGTAGAAAGGAAAATAAAAGCCAATAATGGATTTTTGTAGCAGTTTTACTGATATATTTTTTTAATATATATTATTAAAGATGGGAGCATTTTTTAAAATTTGAATTAGGTACGATTTGTCCAAATTAGCCTAGTGATTCGATTTGAGTCCAAATGTACTCTACCCGAATATAGGTCTTTACTGAGACATGCTCTTTGCATGAGTAAGGCGGCATATCCCTTAAAACATCATACATGATGAGGAAACGCTGAGGACTTGGCATTCTCTGTGATTGCTACCAATCTATACTTGATGTTGACCTCTCTGTATCTTGGATAATAAAAGAAGGTATTGTTATACCAAAGCAAATGTGAGTATTATTTTATTGCTCATTGTGTGATTTATAAGTTGGCTATTGATCTGCACAATTCTAAGCTCCAATGTAGCGTCCAATTGTGTTCTGCTCTCATGATCCCCAATTTCATTGTGGCCTATGCACTTTAGCCCTACAGCTTCTCATCTCATTGCATGACCTACTACACTCTATTCCAATGATTCAATGGTCTTGTCATCCTTCTTAAAGACTAAAGCTGAAATATGCCTAAATTAGGCATATTTCATGTTTAGTTGGCGGGATAACAGTTAGTTGCGCCGCTATCTGCATATTTGCCCCGCTCATATCAGTTGTAAAATTGTGGGCTTGGCATGGGCAGGGAAGGGGACGGACCTGTAGGCCCATCTCATTCACCATTTTGTAAGCCTGTTTTAGATTAAAAAAATTATCTAAATATAAGACAACTCGGAAGCTGTTTTACAATTTGAACTGCCGTAAAATTGTCCTGTGAGTCCATATCTCTTTGAATATAAGACAAAATTATGTTGGCCTTAGAGGCAGCCAACTGGCATTGTATACTGTTTAGTTTATGCTATACTAATACACCCAGATCCTTCTCAGCAGGTGACTCTGTCAGTTTTACTCCCCCTAGGATATATGCTTTGGTGCATAACTTTACATTTATCTATATTGAACCTCATTTGTCAAGTGGAGGTCCAAACAGTAAGCTTGTCCAAGTCAGCTTGTAACTTATTAACATCTTCCATAGACTGTACCGTATTACAAAGTTTGGTGTCATCTGCAAAAATAGAAACAGCACTATTAATCCCATCCTCTATGTCATTAACAAATAAGTTAAATAATAGAGGACCCAGCACAGAACCTTGGGGTACAGCCCTTATAACGGGGGACCATTTAGAGTAGGAATCATTGACTACAACTCTTTAGATACAATTGTGAAGCCAATTTTCAATCCAATTACAAATTATATTTTCTATACCAATAGACCTCAATTTTCCCATTAGGCATCCGTGCGGGACAGTATCAAACTCCTTTGCAAAGTCCAAAAACACAATACCTATAGCCTTTCCTTTATCCAGACTTCTACTCACCTCTTAATAAAAACAAATCCTAGTGTCATTTTGTCATTACAGTGTCAGGAGTATGCACAGCACTATTCATACCATTATGCAGTTCATATCAAATAGATTACTTAGAAGCTTTGGTATGGTGGCAGGTTTTATAGAAAGTCCTGGCATGTTTTCCTCTTCAAGCTCTTTCCATAAACCTTGGGATAATTATTCACTATTTTGTCAGCAAAAGATGCAGGACCTCTGGAGAGAGGTGTCCTGCATAGGTTCTCAGGTGCTGACATAGAAGAGGATGGGACCAACTAGGGCTAAGACTCCTCTCTCCAACCATCTTGTAGAAATCACATGGGGTGCCTACATGATATGTACGTTCTGGATATCCACTTAAAAAGTTTGAGTAACTGAATACAGTAATGATTTCAAAGAATATTGAACATATCATTCTAAGGTGAACCATACTGAGTGACTTTAGTGCTTTTCAAAGCTATCTAACACTTTCTGATTGCCTGGAATACAAAGGATGGAAACAACAGCTTACACATCATTATGCATTGTACTTGGTTTCGATTATGTTTGAAACTATTATACAAATATAGCCATGTTCCATGCTGCAGATGATACACACTGCATTTTTGTTAATGCCCTCTTTGTGTCTGTATTTATTGGAAAGAAAGTCACACAAGGACTAATATTCTTTAAAAAGACAGAAACTCCCTAGGCGGTATAATAAAAGTCAAAATTTATTGCTTATCTAATAAAAAACATTAAAAGGAAGAACTGTGGAGATCACAATACGCTTGATGCATCTCTCAAGGATAACCATAGTTTCACAAGGATCAAATGGTCAAGCAGCTCTGGCTAATGATTTTAGCTAACTGGCCATACAATACAGAGGTGTCTGTTTTAAAACATATTACAATAAGTAATTGCAAGTGTGTTCTATGTTTCTCTACTCATTTGCATAAAATGCATACCCAAAGCATGGTCCATTTTCAAAAGTCAAAAACTCCAAAAATGCCACAGACCAAACTGTTCTGCAAGTAGGGACATTCATATGTTCCCACAGGCTAAAAGCAAACATCTGGATGCTTAATTGTTAACAGTTGCCAGTACTACACATGCTCTGTTTGTGTCACTACATTTTACATTTGCAGGTTTTAGAAAAATACCAAAACCTTTATTTTTACAAAGGTCATGGTGGCTAAAGGGACTTTATTTGCAAATTTCAAAAAGCAGGAGACATTAGTAAGTTAAAACTTACCAGGAAAGATTAAAGGACCTTAACATGTATAGCTTGGAAGAAAGACGAGACAGAGGGGATATGATAGAAACTTTTAAATACATAAAGGGAATCAACAAAGTAAAAGAGGAGAGAATATTTAAAAGAAGAAAAACTTCTACAAGAGGACATAGTTTTAAATTAGAGGGGCAAAGGTTTAAAAGTAATATCAGGAAGTATTACATTACTGAGAGAGTAGTGGATGCATGGAATAGCCTTCCTGCAGAAGTGGTAGCTGCAAATACAGTGGAGGAGTTTAAGCATGCATGGGATAGGCATAAGGCCATCCTTCATATAAGATAGGGCCAGGGGCTATCCATAGTATTTAGTATATTGGGCAGACTGGATGGGCCAAATGGTTCTTATCTGCCGACACATTCTATGTTTCTATGTTTCTATGTTCTATGTAAGTTGCATCAAAAATTGTCTCAACTGTTTAATAAATGTGGATAAAGTTACCTGGTACGTTAATAGCACATACTGTACTTTTGGCACATTAGCACTGCAATTTTTTTTCTTCAGTATGATTTTTTTTTATTTCTGCAAATTGATGAACAAGTTTATCTCATGGAAATGAATAGGATCTGTTCACTGGTATGAAAGCATGTAAAGATGTGTCCTTGTACTGTATTCAAACTATTCCGCAAAAGCATTACAAGAACTCAAATTCTGAATGTGTGCTTTCTCTTTTGCGTCAGTTTTTCCCAGTTTCTTTATTTCCCATTGCCTGACTGACAATGATCAGCGTATTTCTAAAGTGTTCTCTATTGTGATTGTGCTAGATATATGGGGTTCTTTAAAAGCACAAGGATTTATCTTTTTTATCATATGTGATTAATAATCATTTTCTGATGATAGATCTTCCTGTGGATCATTTAAATAAGATAAATGACTGATTTTAAGGAGCGGTAATTCGCAAGGTGTTAATAATTGCTGCTTGACCCAGAGAATGCCCTTACTGTCCTTGATATCGTATTTATCATGTTAAGCATTGCGTAGCTTCTGTGCTAAACGCTTTCACATGGAAAACTCTTTGTTGAAGCTGAGTATAACACAGGTTTCCATGTTTGTGAATGCATTTTAGATCTCACACGTGTACTCCTCTTTCCCTTGGCAGCTTTTATCTTTGATGACACTGTAGATACTGCGTAGTTGTTCATCACAATCTCTCTATGTGAAATACTAAAATAGGAAAAACCAGCACCATGCAATGGATATATAAATGTTGCCAGCCTCAACTCCAATGCCGCTTTGCAGAAAAAATAAAAAAGTGTTAGCACTCGGCATTTACGGCGGATATTACCTTTATGCACCCATACAGTAGCAACATTTCAGCTCCTCTCTGGAGCTCATTCAGGCTTGAAAAAGGCTCAGAGGAGGAGCTGAAATTTTTCTTACTTCAGACATTTTTGGTTCACTGTAAATGCTGCCAATTTTTGTATTTTTCTTTTTTTCATGTAAAATACTATCTGTCACTCACATCATGTATGGAAGTCCATCTTCTATATGTCTTTATTAAATGGAGATTAAACAGCAGAACAATTAAGAGGGAAAATATTCCCTAAGGAAAATGTGGAATTTCTCCTGTTTTCCCTCTTCCGTGTGCTATGTATGTGGTGCACTGATGATGTTCTCCTGATGTAGAGAACAGTATGTTCATGTAAAAAATTGTGCCCATTTTTGTATAGGTATCCCACAGCATTGAAAGGCATAGTTGTTCTTTTCAACACAATTGTATACAAGAAACTTTTTTTTATAATTCTTGTTTTTTAGCAGCAGTATACAGCCAGTTTATGCAGCTTTAAACATTGAATTTGGTGTGATATTAGCCTAATTCATACATATATAAAGGTTTCATGATTAAAGCCCCCTCCAATCTAGCACTGCTGCTCCATTCTCTCAACTGGACTGCAGCCATGAAGTACAGTTTTTGCTGTAGCAGTAATGTACCTGTATACCACACGTCACTGTCGCAGCCATTCATTGGCCTCAGAGGTGTACAGCATGTGACTGCTGAGGTCACTGACTGGTTGCAGAAATCACAGTTGCAGGCAGCTGAGAGGCAGGAGTGGTCGTGTTGGCTCGGTGGTGATGTTGTAGTTTGCCCCCAAAAATTTTAACTAAAAAAACTTCTTTAAGTTTGGCCAAATCCACCAATCATTGGCAGATGTCAGGTGAAAGACCAATCGGGCTGTTGGATTCCAACATGCCCAAACTTTAGGTTCTCTACGGAGATAATCTGCCATCAGAGGTGCCTGGCACTGGCATGGTCCTGAACACATGCAAACTGGTTTGATGGCTTTCTGAAATAGTTAAACAGGTCTATATAGAAAATAAAGAAACACTGTATGGGGGAAGGAAACACAAAGGGGGTCATTTATCAAACTGCCGTAAAGTAGAACAGGCTTAGTTGCCCATAGCAACCAATCAGATTCCACCTTTCATTTTGCACAGCTCATTTGGAAAATGAAAGGAGAAATCTGATTGGTTGCTATGGGAAACTAAGCCAGTTCTACTTTAGGCCAGTTTGATAAATAACCCCCAAAGACTTCAGTGTCAATGTAATAAAGTCATGGAGCCGTAAAAGTTTGGACTCAAGTACAGTATCTGGTATGGAGAACAGAGATTTAAGGTGATTATTGCAATAGATTTTTACAGTGTATTGTTATTTTACTATACAGTATGTACTGCAGTCAAGGTCTTTATCAGCTTAGAGCTCCTGAATGATTGAGATTGCCTTTATTATTGCAGAGTTATGCCTCACCGTTCACTGCTTTTATTATCTCCAAAATTGACCACTACATTTTAGTGTTGGCCTGCTTTTTTACCTCACTACCAAAGATGTTATTACTGCAAAATACTGTTGCCCAAGGACTCATATTAAATCAAACCATCCCATTACTCCTGTGTTTTAGTCTGTTCATTGGCTTCCTCTTAAAGCTTTTATTGATTTTAATTTTTTCCTTTTGACCTGTGCAGCTTAACATGGCCCTTGTCCATCTTAAATTACTCTCCTGTAGTCCCTGGTCACTCTTTAATATCTGTAGGAGGTAGTTTATGCCTCATTATCTATTTTTGAATGAATGTTTTCATTCTGATTAAATAATCCGCTCTAGCAGTATGAAGCCTTTATAATATTAATTGAAGAATAAGAACCTAGAGCAGTTCATAACAGCCCTGCTGAGTATAATATCTTGCTTGGAAAAGTCTAAAGAAGAGACGGCCGTAATACAGAACTACTGTGCATATATATATATAGTCCGTGGTCTGCTTCAAGGAATTGCACCCTTGTGATTTGTGTGCTGCTCATCTTTTTTCTTTTTCTATATATATATACATATATATATACTACTCAATAGAAAAGATGTTGCTAGAAAGTTCAGTTTAACGCTACATAACAATCTGCCTGTGTATTAGGTTATATTTAAGGCTAATGATATTCAATAACAGGCATTTTCCAACACATTGAGGTTAAATTGATGATGATGACCATTTCCTTGTCTCAAGTACAAATAAAAAGCACAGGACTTTAAAACTGGGGCAGAGGGATCTTTGGAAAACAGAGATGTGTCACAAATAGGTGTCAGTGGCATTTCACTAAGTATGGTGCCCTTATCTGCAAACTAATGGGAGATGTGTATGGGCACTTTTATAATATGGAATAAAAAATAATTATCTAGCCATTCTCAATGTTTCTATTTTTTTCTATTTTTTAAACAGAACTTCTTTAACTAGTTTTACCATTTGAGTTTTATAACAAAGCATTATAGAACAGTTACCTTAATAATAGCAAAACAAACCCTTCAGATTAGGCTACTTTCACACTAGCGGCAGGGGAGTCCGGCAGGTGAACAGTCTGTCGGATCCGTCCTGCCGCTAGTTCACGTGTGCCCCCGGACTGCCGCTCCGTCCCCATTGACTATAATTGGGGCGGAGTCCCGGCGACAGCACTGCAGCGCACGGCGAGAGGCAGCCGGACTTGAAGTACTGCATGTCGCACTTTTAGTCCGGCTGCCTCTCGCCGTGTGCTGCCGTCGGAACTCCGCCCCACCCCCATTATAGACAAGCGGGATGGAGCAGCGGTCCGGGGGCACACGTGAACTAGTCGCAGGACGGATTCGACAGGCTGTTCACCCGCCGGAACAGCCTGCTGGACTCCCCTGCCGCTAATGTGAAAGTATCCTTACAACTCAACAAGTAATACAATGGTGCATGCCCTGAAAAAAATGAGCAGAAAAATCATAGTTTAACTTTCTAACAAAAGATCATTTGAGTTAAATCAGAAACAATGACATCTATACAGTGCTGAACAGGACTGCAATGTGAGATGAAAGGTTTCTCCTTTCCCACATCTTCTCTTTAAGTGCTATTATTTATATACCCCCCCCCCCCCATGATCTTAAAAGTTCCAAGCCAGAGAGGCAGCTAAGGATCCATCTATTATAAAGCATATAGATGTATGGTTTCCAATTACAGTTAGAGCCAGTACAGGATAGAAGTGTTCAGATCAGATGAAATCAATAGAAAAATAAACTCAAGAATATATTGAAAGATACAGTAGGTCTTGTAGCCATTGTATAGAAATGAATGTGTTTTTAAAGCCGCTTCCATAGACCATGATTCATTAGAGCCATTCAGTCATGGCCATTGTTACACTATTTTCTACACTGTGCTACATAATAGTAAAAGAGAAGTAATTAATCTTCCAACCACTGAAGACAATGCATATCATAATTAAAAATAAAATAGTCGCTGAATCTTTTCATCCAATCATGTTGTTTAAACTATCTCCAAGCACCAATTAATTTTTTCTATAAGCTTTGACACTACATCTGCATACAGTGTAATTAAATCAATTGCAGAAATCCTATTATAATAATGAGGATTTTGTTTTGAATTTCCGCAACAGTTTAAAACCAAAAACTGTCTTTACTTTCTGCATATGGACAATGGTACATGGTAAAAAGGTCCCTTTACATGGGACAATATTACAGCAGATAGTCAATCCGACAATCTGTGGATCTTTAGCGGAGGAGACTGGTGCATTTACATGCAGCAATCTCCTCCAGAGTATGGGGAGGGGCGATCACTAATGCCATTGCTCTTTCCCATAAGGACTCGTTGTTTTGCCGGCAGGAGATGGTGTTTACATGGCACGATCTGCTGCCGGTAAACAATCTTTTTTGCAGACAAGGTACATTTACACCTCCTGATTAGAGTTGAGCGAACACCTGGATGTTCGGGTTCGACGAGTTCGGCCGAACTTTCGAAAAATGTTCGGGTTCGGGATCCGAACTCGACCCGAACTTCATCCCGAACCCGAACCCCATAGAAGTCAATGGGGACCCGAACTTTTGGGCACTAAAAAGGCTGTAAAACACACCCGGAAAGGGCTAGAGGGCTGCAAAAGGCAGCAAAATGTAGTTAAATCCCCTGCAAACAAATGTAGATAGGGAAATGATGAGTTAACATAAAATAAATAAAAATTAAACAATATTAATTGGAGTGAGGTCCCATAGCACAGAATCAGGCTTCAAGTCACCCACCAATGGAGAAGGTCACTTACTATTATTTTGACCACAGCACCCAGACAAAGGAGAGAGGTCCCACAGCAGAGAACCAGGCATCATATCACCCACCACAGGAGTAGGCCACCATTTAGTTACTTTGACCCCTACACCCAGACGGAGGAGAGAGGTTACACAGCAGAGAATCAGGCATTTAGATCACCCACCACAGGAGTAGGCCACCATTGAATCAGACCCCGGCAACCATGTCAGATGGCACAAGCATAAGCTTTATATCAATCAGCACAGGAGAAGGCGACTTTGACAGACTTTGACCCCTACACCCGGACGGAGGAGAGAGGTTTCAAAGCAGAGAATCAGGCATTTAGATCACCCACCACAGGAGTAGGCCCCAATTTAATGGGACCCCGGCAACCATGTCAGATGGCACAACCATCAGCTTCATATCATACAGCACAGGAGAAGGCGACTTTGAAAGACTTTGACCCCTACACCCAGACGGAGGAGAGAGGTTTCACAGCAGAGAATCAGGCATTTAGATCACCCACCACAGGAGTAGGCCCCCATTGAATCAGACCCTGGCAACCATGTCAGATGGCACAACCATCAGCTTTATATCAATCAGCACAGGAGAAGGCGACTTTGAAAGACTTTGACCCCTACACCCAGATGGAGGAGAGAGGTTTCACAGCAGAGAATCAGGCATCATATCAACCACCACAGGAGAAGCCACCATTTAGTTACTTTGACCCCTGCACCCAGGAAGAGGAGAGAGGCACCACAGCACATATTCTGGCATCATATCAGCCACCACAGGAGAAGCCACCATTGAGTTACTTTGACCCCCGCACCCAGGAAGAGGAGAGAGGCACCACAGCACATATTCTGGCATCATATCAGCCACCACAGGAGAAGCCACCATTGAGTTACTTTGACCCCCGCACCCAGGAAGAGGAGAGAGGCACCACAGCACATATTCTGGCATCATATCAGCCACCACAGGAGAAGCCACCATTTAGTTACTTTGACCCCTTCACCCAAACAGAGGAGAGAGGTTCCACATCAGAGAATCAGGCATCATATCAACCACCACAGGAGTAGGCCACAATTTAGTTTATTTGACCCCTGCACCCAGGAAGAGGAGAGAGGCCCCACAGCACATATTCTGGCATCATATCACACACCACAGGAGAAGGCCTCTTTCAGTGATTTAGGCCTTTGGACCCAGACAGAGGAGAGAGGTCAGAGATTAGCTTCATATCCCCCAGCACAGCAGAAGACCGCTTTATTTGACTTAGGCCTCAGCACCCAGACAGAAGACAGAGGTAGCATGGCAGAGGTTATGGCTTCATGTCACCCGTTAGTTTAACCGGCCACTTTCATCTGGTTAGGCCCCGGCGCCCAGACAGAGAAGAGTTTCATTCAACTGTGGGTTTCATAAAATTTGTATCAAATAAAGAAGTGGCCCGTAGCACAACAAGACATGTTTTAGGCAGTTAATAAGGACTACTCTGCACAAGGGAGGGACAGGTCCTGTGGGATCCATGCCTGGTTCATCTTTATGAAGGTCAGCTTGTCCACGTTGGCTGTGGACAGGCGGCTGCGCTTGTCAGTAATGACGCCCCCTGCCGTGCTGAATACGCGTTCAGATAAAACGCTGGCCGCCGGGCAGGAAAGCACCTCCAAGGCATAACATGCTAACTCTGGCCACGTGGACAATTTCGAAACCCAGTAGTTGAATGGGGCCGAACCATCCGTCAGGATGTGGAGGGGTGTGCAGACATACTGTTCAACCATGTTAGTGAAATGCTGCCTCCTGCTAACACGTTCCGTATCAGGTGTCGGTGCAGATAGCTGTGGCGTGGAGACAAAACTTTTCCACATTTCTGCCATGCTAACCCTGCCCTCAGATGAGCTGGCCGTGACACAGCTGCGTTGGCGACCTCTTGCCACTCCTCTGCCTTCACCTTCCACCTGTTCCCCTGTGACATGTGGGAATGCTCTCAAGAGCGCCTCTATCAGCGTGCGCGTGTACTCGCGCATCTTACGGTCGCGCTCCAGTTCAGGAATTAAAGTGGGCACATTGTCTTTATACCGGGGATCCAGCAGGGTGGCCACCCAGTAGTCTGCACACGTTAAAACGTGGGCAACTCTGCTGTCGTTGCGCAGGCATTGGAGCATATATTCGCTCATGTGGGCCAGGCTACCCATGGGTAAGGACAAGCTGTCCTCTGTGGGAGGCGTATCGTCATCGTCCACCGTATCCCCCCAGCCACGCACCAGTGATGGGCCTGGGCTGCCACCCCGCTGTGAACTTGCGTCATCCTCGTCCCCCTCCACCTCCTCCTCGTCCTCCAGTACAGTGCCTTGGCTGGCGACTTGTGAACCTGTCCTCTGCTGCTTAAACAAACCTCCCTCTGAGCCACTTCGAACAGACTGGCCCGAAAGTGTTAGAAACGAGCCCTCATCCTCCTCCTCCTCCTCCACCTGGGCCACCTCCTCTAACATCATTGCCCTAAGTGTTTTCTCAAGGAGACATAGAAGTGGTATTGTAACGCTGATAACAGTGTCATCGCCACTGGCCATGTTGGTGGAGTACTCGAAACAGCGCAGCAGGGCACACAGGTCTCGCATGGAGGCCCAATCATTGGTGGTGAAGTGGTGCTGTTCGGCAGTACGACTGACGCGAGCGTGCTGCAGCTGAAACTCCACTATGGCCTGCTGCTGCTCGCACAGTCTCTCCAGCATGTGCAAGGTGGAGTTCCACCGGGTGGGCACGTCGCATATGAGGCGGTGAGCGGGAAGGCCGAAGTACCGCTGTAGCGCAGACAGGCGAGCAGCGGCAGGATGTGAACGGCGGAAGCGCGCACAGACGGCCCGCACTTTATGCAGCAGCTCTGACATGTTGGGGTAGTGGTGAATGAACCTCTGCACCACCAAGTTCAGCACATGCGCCAGGCAAGGGATATGCGTCAAACCGGCTAGTCCCAGAGCTGCCACGAGATTTCGCCCATTATCGCATACCACCAGGCCTGGCTTGAGGCCCACCGGCAGAAACCACTCGTCGGTCTGTTGTTCAATACCCCGCCACAACTCCTGTGCGGTGTGGGGCCTGTCCCCCAAACATATGAGTTTCAGAATGGCCTGCTGACGTTTACCCCGGGCTGTGCTGAAGTTGGTGGTGAAGGTGTGTGGCTGACCGGATGAGCTGGTGGAAGCAGTGGAGGAGGAAGCCGAGTAGGAGGAGGAGGCTACAGGAGGCAGAGAATGATGCCCTGCGATCCTAGGGGGCGGAAGGACGTGCGCCAAGGAACTGTCCGCCGGGGGCCGAGGCGCCACTACATTCATCCAGTGTGCAGTTAGTGAGATATAGCGTCCCTGGCCGTGCTTACTGGTCCACGTATCTGTGGTTAGGTGGACCTTGCCACAAATGGCGTTGCGCAGTGCACACTTGATTTTATCGGACACTTGCATGTGCAGGGAAGGCACGGCTGTCTTGGAGAAGTAGTGGCGGCTGGGAACCATATACTGCGGGACAGCCATGGCCATCAGCTGTTTGAAGCTGTCTGTGTCCACCAGCCGGAATGACAGCATTTCAAAGGCCAGCAGTTTAGAAATGCTGGCGTTCAGGCCAAGGGCTCGAGCGTGACTCGGGGGGAATTTGCGCTTCCTCTCTAAGGTTTGAGATATTGAGAGCTGAACGCTGCTGTGTGATATAGTGGAGACGCTAGTTGACGGTGGCGGTGGTGGTGGTGTCGGTGGCACATCCTCTGTTTGCTGCTCGGCAGGTGGCAACATTCCTCTCGAGGCGGAAGCCGAGGCAGCAGCGGTAGAGGGAGCAGGGGGAGCCTCAGCGAGTGCCTGGTTTTTAAGGTGTGTACCCCACTGCAGTTCATGCTTTGCATGTAGATGCCTGGTCATGCAGGTTGTGCTGAGGTTCAGAACGTTAATGCCTCGCCTCAGGCTCTGATGGCAGAGCGTGCAAGTCACTCGGGTCTTGTCGGTAGGACATTGTTTAAAGAAGTGCCATGCCAGGGAACTCTTTGAAGCTGCCTTTGTGGGGCTGGGTCCCTGTTGGCGATGTCCAGTAGCAGGCGAACTCTGGGGGCGGCGGCTCGTCTGCTTTGGCCCCCTGCTCCCTCTTTGGCTTCGCTGTTGTCTCGGTCTCACCACTACCTCTTCCTCTGAACTGTGAAAGTCATCGCCACGACCTTCAGTCCATGTGGGGTCTAAGACCTCATCGTCCTCTGCATCGTCTTCCACCCAGTCTCCCTCCCTGACCTCCTCCTGTTCAGTCTGCACACTGCAAAAAGACGCGGCAGTGGGCACCTGTGTTTCGTCATCATCAGAGAGTCGGTGACTCTGCTGTGGTGGTATTCCCATGTCCTCTTCATCTGGAGACATAAGTGGTTGTGCGTCAGTGCATGGTATGTCTTCCTCCACTGGGGAAGGGCTAGGTGGACGCCCCTGGGAAACCCTGGAAGCAGAGTCTTCAAACAGAAGAAGAGACTGCTGCATAACTTGTGGCTCAGACCGTTTCCCTGATATGCTTGGGGGTGATGTGACAGACTGATGGGCTTGGTTTTCAGGTGCCACCTGTGCGCTTTCCGCAGAAGACTGGGTGGAAGACCATGTGGTGAACGTGCTGGAAGCACTGTCGGCCACCCAATCGATTAATGCCTGTACCTGCTCAGGCCTTACCATCCTAAGAGCGGCATTGGGCCCCACGAGATATTGCGGTACATTCTGCCGGCTAGTTGAGGGAGTTCGTTCCCTACTGTGTGCGCCTGGGGCCGAACGGCCACGTCCTCTACCAGCAACAGAGGCTCCACGGACACCACCACGACCGCGTCCTCGTCCCTTAATAGTATTTTTCTTCATTGTTGCGATTCAACTCGCACCACAATGAAATATATTATTTTTTATAAGCAAAATCCCCTCACTGGAATACTTTCAGTCTTTTGACTGTATGGATTACAGATGGAATGACTGTTATATGTGAGTACCGCTTTCTTTGACAGATTCTAGTATGGGTACATATATGTTTTCCCAACCCCAGCACATTAGTTTGCTAATTCCAGATGTATGAAACGCAGGCCTAACTGTATCTAGTATATTGAACGCCAGATAAACTAACTTGGCCTTTTTTAAATAAAAAAAATTCCCTCACTGGAATACTTTCAGTCTTTTGACTGTATGGATTACAGATGGAATGACTGTTATATGTGAGTACCGCTTTCTTTGACAGATTCTAGTATGGGTACATATATGTTTTCCCAACCCCAGCACATTAGTTTGCTAATACCAGATGTATGAAACGCAGGCCTAACTGTATCTAGTATATTGAACGCCAGATAAACTAACTTGGCCTTTTTTAAATAAAAAAAATTCCCTCACTGGAATACTTTCAGTCTTTTGACTGTATGGATTACAGATGGAATGACTGTTATATGTAAGTACCGCTTTCTTTGACAGATTCTAGTATGGGTACATATATGTTTTCCCAACCCCAGCACATTAGTTTGCTAATTCCAGATGTATGAAACGCAGGCCTAACTATATCTAGTATATTGAACGCCAGATAAACTAACTTGGCCTTTTTTAAATAAAAAAAATTCCCTCACTGGAATACTTTTAGTCTTTTGACTGTATGGATTACAGATGGAATGACTGTTATATGTGAGTACCGCTTTCTTTGACAGATTCTAGTATGGGTACATATATGTTTTCCCAACCCCAGCACATTAGTTTGCTAATTCCAGATGTATGAAACGCAGGCCTAACTGTATCTAGTATATTGAACGCCAGATAAACTAACTTGGCCTTTTTTAAATAAAAAAAATTCCCTCACTGGAATACTTTCAGTCTTTTGACTGTATGGATTACAGATGGAATGACTGTTATATGTGAGTACCGCTTTCTTTGACAGATTCTAGTATGGGTACATATATGTTTTCCCAACCCCAGCACATTAGTTTGCTAATTCCAGATGTATGAAACGCAGGCCTAACTGTATCTAGTATATTGAACGCCAGATAAACTAACTTGGCCTTTTTTAAATAAAAAAAATTCCCTCACTGGAATACTTTCAGTCTTTTGACTGTATGGATTACAGATGGAATGACTGTTATATGTGAGTACCGCTTTCTTTGACAGATTCTAGTATGGGTACATATATGTTTTCCCAACCCCAGCACATTAGTTTGCTAATTCCAGATGTATGAAACGCAGGCCTAACTGTATCTAGTATATTGAACGCCAGATAAACTAACTTGGCCTTTTTTAAATAAAATAAAAATTCCCTCACTGGAATACTTTATGGCTTTTCACTGTATGGATTACAGGTGGACTGGTATTAGTAGGGGTGACACAAGCACACCCAAGTCCCTGATGTAGGATTTCTATGGCACAGACCACTATTACAAGTGATTAATGGACGTTGGGAGAGATTGTGCTGCAGCACTAGTCCCAAGATGGCCGCCGCCTATCAGCCCAGTAACATGTGCCACAAAATGGTCTGCACAACCTTTAAAAAAAATAGCCTTGGACTGTGCTGCTAAATCGCTATTGGTCTGAATCCCAGGTGTAGATGTCTGACTTGTTTGGAGCTTTGGAATGCACACTGTGGCAGCTTCTGCTGCAGCACTACAAGTCGCAAAATGGCGGCCGGCGGTCAGCCCAGGTACATGTGGATGGAAAAATCACTCTGGCCACTCTAAAAATAGCCAATCCCTATCAAAAAAGCAGCTCAGCTGCAGTTGTTCAGATGAATCACAGGTGGAGGAGAGAAATTTGCTTCCAGTTATTCAATTATCCCTGCCTATTCTCGCCCTAGCATCAGCTGCGTCTATCCCTGTTCTATTCACATCGGGAGTGAGCACGTCCCGACGTGCGCACAAGCTTATAAAGAGGCTGAGTCACATGCTGCACTTGGCCAATCACAGCCTTGCCAATAGTAGGCATGGCTGCGATGGCATCTTAGGGCAAGTAGTATGATGCATGTTGATTGGCTGCTTTGCAGCCTTTCAAAATGCGCCAAAATACATGCCGAACGACGAACCCGAACCCGAACTTTTACGAAAAAGTTCGGGTTCGGGTCCGTGTCACGAACACCCCAAAATTCGGTACGGACCCGAACTATGCTCGAACTGTTCGCTCAACACTACTCCTGATCATCGCCAATGGGCGTTATCATGAATGCTCATTAGTGATAATCTGTGCGATTCTTGGCTCGTGTAAGGGCCCTTAAGGCATTTATACAAAATGTTACTAAGATGCCATTCACATTGCGTTTATAGCTTCAGTTCTCAATGGAGCCATAACACCCTTGATAGATTTTTAAATGGATTACAAAAACAAATCCCATTAAATTATAAAGGGGTCCAACATAATTGCACTGGGAAATAGGTGCTTCTGACAGAAAGAATAGTTCTAGAAACAATGCTATATATCAACTGATACTCTATAACAGTAAAAAAAACAATACATAAAAATGCGTCAACTTTGGGAAGTTGGGCTTGTGTTCTATAAAATGCCATCCATATGATTTTGTGACAACCTAGGTTATAGATTCAAGTGCCAATAAAACATTTCTATAGGTTCATAAACCTGTGCACATATGAAAGTTATTTGATTTAAATCGAAAATTGCTAATAAAATCTCCCAAGTGCATTTTTTTCCATAGCTCAATTATGATTTGTCAAAGGCAGCACTTTTAGGAGTGTAAAAGAAAAGGCAACTTAGAAATTATTGTTTGAATTTAGCGGATGTGATTGAAAATTTTGTGGACTGAAACATTCATGGTATAAATCCTGCCCACAAAGCCATACTACTTAGAAGGGTATTTGAAGTTCAGAAAATTGATGGAATATCACTTTGATATGCCATCAATGTCAGACAGGTGAGACCCACTCCTTTCTCCAGAATGGGACCTCCCAAGTGAACAGAGAACAGCCAACCTCGTCCTGAAAATAGCTCAGCAGTTGCTCGACTATTTCCAGCAGTCCCATAGCAGTGAATGGACAGATAGCCATACTTGTGCGGTACATTCTCCATTTACCACTATGGGACTTCAGAAAGTAACTGAGCACACTCGGCAGCTATTTTCGGAACTTCCAAAATGGTGAACGCAGAGTGCTCTCTCCCTCAATTCGGGGGGACCCTATTCTAGAGATTGGAGCAGGTCCCAGAGGTGGGACCCCTTATCTGACATCGATGGCATATTCTAGCTATATGTCATCAATGTCTGAGATGGGAATACCCCTTTAAACTAATGAAGATGAAGGATGCAACATTTTGTTTTTCTAGCAAAGTCTCAAAAAAATTACTATTCATTTTATAACAAAAAAATATAATATATACACTTTATATATAACATTGTTACATGGCCAGTTGTAGAAAATAGATGAATGTCCCAAGTCTAGCCATTCATTGTCTATGTATGCTGTGTCAGACTGAAATAGGCATCCCTTCCTGGGGGAAATATCAATCAGTTGGCTGTATTGTTCTGGCTAATTACTATTATTTCCTCCAAAATAAGCTGGCTGGTGACTAAACTATCTGGATCCATTAACCTTGTCTGCCTGCTTGTACTTAGATATGCGTGCCTGATCTTTTGGCACCAAGCATGTCAGGCCACAATCCAATGCTAGTGGCTAGCTGTGCTCAGATTCTGAATATTTTGTGTATTTAGGATGATATAATTTACTGCTGAAATGTTGATTTGTTTATCTTAAAGGGAATGTGTCATCAGAAAAATGACCTATTGTTTAAAACAAGTTTTTATGAAACATATTTTAAATTTTTTTTGCTGATGTTATTTTTAGTTTATCCTGTCATTACCTATACATAGAGTTTTCACACCGACCACTGAGCCTAATAATAAATGCCACTTCTTGGTCTCTACAGATTACTTTTCATCATATAATCACAGGACTACAATGACAGATATCACCTGCATACAGGGAACACAGCATACATTATTCAGAACAGGCGATGGTCAAAACTCCTTTTACAATGACTTCTGCTGTAAATCATGTCTGCAAATGCTGTTCACAACAGCTCAGGCTGCCCCTATAATCCCATTCAGGAAACAGAATATCCACAATCAGAACATAAAGAACAGATTAGAAGAAAGTATGCGTGTCACTATCTGACCCCAAAAATATTATAGGTGACGGATTCCCTTTAAGAACAACTAAATGTCTTACTTTATTAGAATGGGTTCACATCAGAGTGTGTAGCGGTATGACGTAGCGGTGTAGCTACGTAGGCGTACCGCGCGTCCGCATGGGGACCGCCCCTTCACCCACCTGCCTCAGCCTGGCGTCTCGACGTCCTCCCCTCCTCGCCTGCTAGCGAGGTATACACTGGCGTTTGACCGGAGCTTGACCGGAGCTGTCGGCACCTTGCCTGACCGGAGTTGTCGGCACCTTTCATGATACCAGCAGCGGCTAAAACAAGGCTACTGTGCTAATACCCAGCGCCGCCGGACAGAAGTTCTACTATGGATTGACGCCGGCACCCACGGGGAACCTGATAACTAGTACCCGTACCTACAACCTGCACAGCGCATTAAACCTGGTCCCTGAAGTGTCCGATGACTGGCTATACCGTGGAACGCTGAGACCACACTTGATACCACACACCTGAAGACGGTGTTTGAGGTGGGTGGGAGGGGGGGTGGGTCCTGGCCTGGCTGCGGCTGCCCTTGGGGGGCGACGGACGTTTTCTTTACAGCTCACAGCATGACTAATAACAGAGTTATGATATGGAATGTATGTGGACTGGGTGATAGAACTAAACGGGTTGTGGTCTTTGATCTGATTACTCGGCACCTCCCCGCATTAGTGGCCCTACTGGAAACGCACGCTACACCTGATATCCCAGAATATCTAACAAAGAGATGGGCAGGGCATCAGTTCCACTCCGGCTTCTCGTCATATTCCGGAGGGGTCAGTGTGTATGTACATCAAAGCATTGACTTTATCCTACTGGACCAGTCGATTGATAGAGATGGGAGATTTATCTTCCTTTATGTCCAATGGAACGGTAGAAGGTGTGTCCTTGCTTTCCTGTACATCCCGCCACCATTTGCAATGACAGTCCTAAAGCAGCTGACGCTTTTTATGTATAATAAGGAGCGGTCTCCGGTATTAATAGGCGGCGACTTTAACTGCGTACTGGACCCTGCGCTGGATAGAATTTCTGCTGCGGGGAAAAGTGCGCAGGGAAAGTACGCATTACTCCGAGGATTTTGTGACGAGATAGGACTAATAGACGTCTGGCGATGGCTCTATGGTAACAGACAGGTGTTCTCTTGCTTTAGTAAAGCATATAGTGCTATGTCCAGGATTGATATTGCCTTGGCCAATGGCGAGATGCTCGATTCCATCCAAAAAATGACATATGAGATCTATCGCATCTCCGATCACTCACCGATCTTACTGGTGATGAAGACCAGACAACAAGCTGGTATTATTAGATCGTTCAGATTGAACGAGCACTGGTTAACCATATTAAATGATTCTGTAGGGATCGACAAAGAACTCATACAATTTTGGCAAGAGAACATTGGCACAACACACGTTCATTATGTTTGGGATGCCATGAAGGCGTTTATCCGTGGGCTTTACTTTTCCAGAATAAAAAAGAAAAAAAAATGAATTCTTTGAAGAGCAAAAAAAGCTGGAAGCAAATATTGCATACCTGGAGGGTTGTATTCGAATACAGCACGATGCGAGCACACGCACTAAGTTAAAAACGGCTAAAGACCACTATATAACCTTTATGAGAAAAAAAGCTCAGAACCAATTATTCTTCATGGGGTATAAAGACTTCTGTGAGGGTGGCACCCCGGGCAAGTTATTGGTCTCTATCATAGCGAATCAAAAGCCCCCCCAATAAATTTGACAAATACTGACGGGTGATGGGCGCAGATTGGAAAGAGGAGTGGAGATGGAGGGAGAATTTTTAAATTATTTTGGTAACTTGTATCGCTCCGGTGTGGAGGATACAGAGGCCAAGATAGACGATTTCCTAGAACAGGTTAAGATCCCGGTGCTGTCGGACGTGGTCTCGGCCCCTTTGAGTGCCCCCATCTCCTTGGATGAGCTACAGGCGGCTCTACATGAGACTCGGGGCTCCTCGGTGCCCAGAGCGGACGGACTACCGTTTGGCATATATAAGAGCCATGCAGGGGTGCTCCTGCCTGGGCTGCTGCAGGTCCTGAATGAATCTAGCAAATGTGGAAAGCTGCCCCCGTCTTTGACAGAGGCAACGATTACGTTGATCCTTAAGAAAGGGGAAAAATGGCAACAGAGTTGAAGATTACCGTCCTATATCGCTGCTTAATGCAGACTATAAAGTAATTGCAAAGGTTCTCTCCAACAGGTTAAAAAAAGTAATAACTGGCCTAGTCCATACAGATCAGACAGGGTTTATCCCCGGGCGACAGATCCAGACTAATATACGCCGGACCATTCTTAACATTCAGATTGGCGGGGGGGAGGACCGCTCCATCCTGTCACTGGACGCCGCCAAGGCGTTTGATCGGGTGGAGTGGTCCTTCCTCTGGCGCGTTATGCACAAGATGAATCTGGGTCAGGAATTTATTGGATGGGTCAAATTGCTATATAGAGAAGCAACAGCCAGAATTAAGGTTAATGGGGTGCTCACCCCGGCCGTCTCCCTAAAACGGGGGACACGGCAGGGATGCCCCCTCTCTCCACTCCTCCTTTCAATTTTTATGGAACCCTTCGCCTGCAGGATACGGGCTGAACCTTGTATAGTGGGGTTTAGGGGGAGAGGGACGGATGATAAGATCTGCCTATATGCAGACGACGTGCTGCTTTATCTGAATGACGGATGGAGAAGTGTCCCAGACGTTATGCGGATAGCAGAGGAATTTGGTAGAATTGCTGGATATGAGATAAACTGGACAAAATCTGTTCTCTTCCCCCTGAATCGGATGCCTCCCTTGAATGATCTTAGGGTTAGAATTATTGCTCCAACAGACCATTTAGACTATTTAGGGATAAAAATTAGTAACACCATCAGGGATTACAATATACTAAATATTACCCCTCTAGTCGGGAAAATAAGGGAAAAAATAAGGGTATGGCAGAAACTTCCGCTTTCGCAGATTAATAGGATCGCTTTGATTAAAATGGTTTTGTTGCCTTGGATACTGTACACGGTTAGTTCCTGCCCTGCCTGGATTGAGGATAGTGTTTTTAATTTGATTGATCGATTGATAAATGATCTGATATGGGGCAGGAAAAGGGTCCGTATTAAGCTACAATACTTGCGAATGGCGGCAAGTGATGGCGGCCTAGGCCTGCCCCATTTTCAAATCTACTACTTGTGCTCACAACTACAGTGGTGCGTCAATACCGGGGATGGAGTATTATTATCCCACATTTCAGGGCAACGTCAACAGCATACATATAATATATTCAGTATACTGGAATCCGGGCTTCTCGAGCGTGCAGATATTTGTTGCCCCATTGGGGCCGCGCTACAGAAGACCTGGAATAAAATCAAGGTACTTATCCAGGCCCCCCAAATTCTGGATTTCTCCCCGCTATGGGATAACCCTGTGTTAACAGAATTCTTGACACTTAACGAAAATGATTACTGGACTCGAAGAGGTATCACGTTATTTTCACATATATACACGAAAGGGAAAATTAAATTAATAGGGGAACTGCTCCAACAGACACCAATAACTGCATTAGAACAATATAGATACTTTCAAGTACAACATGCATTAGCATGCACGCTTAAAAAAATACCTTTTATAGCAGCCACTCAGAGGTTTCTATTATTTTGTTACAATATAGTAGGGAATAAAGTTAAGATCTCACTAATATATAGGAGATTTATTGAGGAACTAAGTACGGTCACTAAATTTAAAAGTGTAGATAAATGGAAGGTGGATACAGGGGAATGTAACTCTTCACAATGGCGGGAAATATATCAAAATATCAAGAAGGCTTCGCCTTCAAGACAACACCGGTTGACACAATTTAAAATAATACACCGTTTATATGTTACCCCGAGTCTCTTATCTAAAATGTATAGTAACAAGGGACAAGAATTCAGCTGCTTGAAATGCTCCCTTGTAGCCGCAGGGTTTGTACATATTCTGTGGGACTGCCCAGTTATTAAGATCTTCTGGGGCAGTATATTCCAGGCGATGGCGGCACAAAGTGGGAATAGCCCCCCCTTTACTATCCAAGTAGTTGTGCTTGGACTTTTCCCTCCCGAGTACAAAAAAAGAACTACCAAAAACGAACTGGCTTATTGGCTGAAGGGATTTTTATTGGCCAAGGTAATAATCATGAGACAATGGGTGAAAGACAGGTCGCCATCAATAAATGAATGGCAAAGCTTAATGACACGAATAACAGATTTTGAGGGCATGAAACGGCGTGGGGTGAGCTACGCCACAGAAATGGGCGTATAGATAGGGGAAATGGCGAGAAGGAATACCCTGACTGGAACTGATGATCACCCACTCGCTGTGGCTATGTCCTAATACTAAACAAATAAATTGTCGTGCATTTTTAAATAATGAACATCACCATAACAGTCCATACTAAATAGGATTTGATATTATGAAGGTTTGAAAAATACCCAATAGAGGGGCATGAGCGCCCTAACACCCTCGTGGCGGCCGTACCAGGCCAGGTACGCTGGGTGGGGGGATGAATGGGGGGCTTTTGGAGCTCAGGGGCAGGGATGGGTCTTGGTTTTGTTATATGTAACAGAGAATTGATATTAATTGAGGGTACTTCGGGATTTAGATGCCTTTACATGTATATACGCTGTCTAGCATCGAAGCGATGCACTGCTTTAAATGTACCTGTTATATGAACCCACCCTCTGTGACCAGATAACCTTTTTACATTGGTTTTACTAAGAAAAACAATAAAGATATTTAAAACAAAAAAAAAAAAAAGAATGGGTTCACATAGTTAAGTATGTCATGCACCTGAGGTAAAACAAATTTTTCTGTAATAATTTACTTCACTCTGGCTAAAAATAAATAAAAATGATTGTAAAGTGACTAAAGCTGGTCATACATACGAGATAACTGTTGGCCAAACGTTCTTGTTCGGAATGGGGGAGAAAGACGCTGCCAGACACCTCTGCTCCAGAGCAAAATGTTGTAGTCCAATATGTCTGAACTTTTTTACCCTTCAACATCTGATATTGGCGTAGGGATCCCCATTTGCATTACATGCTTTAACATAAGGCAACAACTGACATGTGACTGAACGTGCTCCACCATTTCTATCATTATTGTCATTAATACTGTTTTAGTTCAATGTGTTACAATAACTTAGGTTCTTCACAAACTTGCCTTCAGCAACAAGCTCAGTGCAGTGAAACAAATGAATGCTTAGCTCGACATAGGATCTGTTTTCCACGGTGTTTCATAGTCTCACTTTGACAGGAGAAGTATTTAATGGGTAGAGTACAGGTGATATCTGGTGATTGTATGAGACAGGTTATATTCGATTCCAGGCGCAGTAAAACATGTACAGGCTATAATACTATGGGCAAAAACAGAAATATATGATTGCTTGATGGAGCTAAAATGTCAGTGTAAACTCCATTTACAGTTACAAAACGCTGACATGCTACCTTCCTACAAAGTACATTTAATACATAGCTCATGATAATGGCACCTGAGAATCAAATGAACAGTCAGTTCTTAATTTAGATTCGTTGGAAGCAGGAAAATGGTCGTTATGATCCAAATTGTGATGCATAGACAACCGGATCAGAGCAGCGCCAGAATGACAGGTCTTGTGGGGTATGCAGTGGATATTTATTACCAAAAGTGGTCCAAGAAAGGACAACCAGTGAATCAGTGTTATGGGCCCCACTGCTCATTGGTGCACATGACACAGAACATATTTTGTAGCAAAGCATTCTTTAGGCTGTGATAGAAACGTGTTAGAACACCCACTACATCTCAGCTTTCTAAGTATGGGAAAGCGTAGCAACACCTCAGTTCACTGCTGAACTCTTACATTGGGCATTTGAGTGTCAGAACTAGACCATGGAGCAATGGGAAAAGGTGGCTTGGTCTGATGAGTCCCATTTTCTTTTACATCATGTGGATGTACATTGCTTACCTGGGGAAATGATGACACCAGGATGCACTTTGGGAAAAAGGAAAGTTGGTGGAATCAGTGTAATGCTATGTGCAATATTTTGCTAGGAAGCTTGGGCCTTAGAATTCATCTGGATATTATTTTGACATGTGCTATCCACCTAAATATTATTGCAAACCATGTGCAGTGTTTCCTCATAGCAGTACCCCTTTTCAGCAGGAAAATCTGCTGAGGAACAAAACAAATAGGTCAAGATATTGACTCAACCTCCAACTTCCTCAGATTGCAGCCAGATCAAACATCTGTCGGGGGTTCTGGAAAAACAAGTCCAATCCATGTAAGCGCCACCTCACAATCTATGGGACTTAAAGTATGTATTGTAAATACACAGGTGCCAGATAACACAGTACACCTTCATGGGTCCCGTGGAGTTAATACCTTGATGGATCAGAGCTAGTGTTGAGCGAACCCGAACTGTAAAGTTAGGGCCCGTACCGAACTTTGCGAGTTCGGGTACCCGCACCCAAACCCGAACTTTGCCGGAAAAGTCTGGGTTCGAGTTCGGGTTTCGGGCATTTAATAAAGCTTGTTGAAAGACTACAGGGCAGCCAATCAACAAGCTTTTAAGCTGTGGGCACTTAGAAGCCATCACAGCCATGCCTAGTAATGGCATGGCTGTGATTGGCCGGTGCATCATGTGACCCAGCCTCTATACAAGCTGGATCACGTGTAGCACCGCCCATCAGCTCTGAGTAGTGCAGGACAGGAAGCAGGCAGCTGAACTGAGGGTGAGCGTTAGGAATCTGGCTATTTGTTTTGTGGGTGACCTACAGTATAAAGATTTTTTGTGGGTGCAATACACCATCTTTGCACCCCTGACACAGAAATATAATACTAAATCTGGCTATTAATTCTGTGGGTCACCTATAGCGATCTTTTGTGGGTGCAATGCATCATATTTGCACCCCTGACACAGAAATATAATAATTAATCTGGCTGTTAATTCTGTGGGGGACTTATAGCAATTTTTTGTGAATGCAATACACCATATTTGTACCCCTGACACAGAAATATAATAGTTTATAGTGATGGACGAACATCTGCCAGGCCGGTTTGCGAACGTGATCAAATGTTCGTGAACCGCAAGTTCGCGGCGGGTCCCATTTATTTTAATGGCAGGCGAACCTGAAAAACCTTCAGCTCATATTTGCAGCCAAGAAATAATTACTAGAAGTGCACAAATAGTCCCACAACATGGGCAGTGACATACCAGATGTATTATTCGAATTTGCGATCTCCATTCATTTTTGTTTTCAATGCGAAATATGCGAAATATGCGAAATATCGGCAATATAATTTTCACGTACGCGCATGCGCAAATGCACTATATAGTACCAAAATGCACTATAAAGAAAGTATATTGGTATATAACACCCCGCTTCAATCATTTTTTTGGGGGACGACTGGTATATCACACCAGTAGAAATTATTTGTTCCAATAACGCTTGTCCCTCAATATATCTGCAGTATCCGCACACAACTGCACACAACTGCCGCACAATACAAATGCACTATAATATACTTTCTAACATAGAAAGTATATTATAACATTGTACAAGGAAGGCAAACCATTAGAATATACAGTACAGACCAAAAGTTTGGACACACCTTCTCATTCAAAGAGTTTTCTTTATTTTCATGACTATGAAGGCATCAAAACTATGAATTAACACATGTGGAATTATATACATAACAAACAAGTGGGAAACAACTGAAAATATGTCATATTCTAGGTTCTTCAAAGTAGCCACCTTTTGCTTTGATTACTGCTTTTCACACTCTTGGCATTCTCTTGATGAGCTTCAAGATGTAGTCCCCTGAAATGGTCTTCCAACACTCTTGAAGGAGTTCCCAGAGATGCTTAGCACTTGTTGGTCCTTTTGCCTTCACTCTGCGGTCCAGCTCACCCCAAACCATCTTGATTGGGTTCAGGTACGGTGACTGTGGAGGCCAGGTCATCTGGCGCAGCACCCCATCACTCGCCTTCATGGTCAAATAGCCCTTATTTTCAAAGTTTTCCCAATTTTTCGGCTGACTGACTGACTGACCTTCATTTCTTAAAGTAATGATGGCCACTAGTTTTTCTTTACTTAGCTGCTTTTTTCTTGCCATAATACAAATTCTAACAGTCTATTCAGTAGGACTATCAGCTGTGTATCCACCTGACTTCTCCTCAAGGCAACTGATGGTCCCAACCCCATTTATAAGGCAAGAAATCCCACTTATTAAACCTGACAGGGCACACCTGTGAAGTGAAAACCATTTCAGGGGACTACCTCTTGAAGCTCATCAAGAGAATGCCAAGAGTGTGCAAAGCAGTAATCAAAGCAAAAGGTGGCTACTTTGAAGAACCTTGAATATGACATATTTTCAGTTGTTTCACAATTGTTTGTTATGTATATAATTCCACATGTGTTAATTCATAGTTTTGATGCCTTCAGTGTGAATCTACAATTTTCATAGTCATGAAAATAAAGAAAACTCTTTGAATGAGAAGGTGTGTCCAAACTTTTGGTCTGTACTGTACATAAAGATAAATTCCTTTATTATTTTCTGAACCAAATATATAACATTCAGTAACGTGCCATTCAAGTATACAAAAGTAGTGATAGACAACTTAACATATTTGATCCTATTTACCCCCCCTTGTTCCTCTGCTGCGAGATCCAGCCATATCTTAATTTCACCTGCGGTTTCCGTTTCCGGAGTCACCTATATCCGGGCCCTTTGGAGCGAGAAACCCACCCTCTCTAGCGTTGCTCCAATTTCCCTGCCATCCTTCTATAGGCGTCAATATTATTAATCCGAGCCCTTCATTCAATAAAGCTAGGGCTATTTTGTGTGCCCCAGTATTTAACAATCAGGGCCTTCGCTACCACGAAGCCCTCCAGACATACTCGTGTCTGGTAGGGTGTCAAGTCAGGGGGAGAGAAGTTGCCCAATATTGCCTGCATAAAACATTGGTTCAGTTTAATCTTATATCTTCTAGATAATTCCTCATAGATATTAGTCCAAAAACCTCTTACTTCTGAACAGTTCCAGAATAAGTGACCTAGATCAGCATTTTCCGCTGAGCATTTCCAACACAGGTCCCCTTTTTCCTTATATATTTTGGCGAGGAAGGCGGGGGAGTAGTATAGGCGATATACAATCTTGAACTGAGTATGTCTATATTTCTGACAAATCAATACTTTTTTTATGTTTTGATATATTATATCCCATTCCAAGATGCTCCCATCGCCCATTTCAGCTTCCCAGCCACCCTCGTTTTTAAATGTTGTTATTTCCCCTAAACAGTCCCGGAGTCTATGATATATTTGAGAGAGTGTGAGTTGTGTATCCTTAAATCTAAAACAATAATCCAAAAAGGAGTTTGCCCTGACGGTCAAGAGGCTTTTATCCTCAGTGTTCCTATATGCGTGACTAATTTGTGCGTATCTATATCTGTCCAGAAAAGTTACAGGTGTACCCTTTACCAATACGTCCAAGGGGATAATATTACCGTGTGATGTTATGTGAGTTAAGCGGTTAATACCGCGTGAGTTCCAATATTTGTGATCTACAATTAACATGAATTCTGCTAAGTTATAATTGTGCCAAAGTGGAGTAAAATGAGTGTTTTTTTTTTTACACCCAATATATTCTTAATCTTATTCCAAACCCTATTTAGTGTATCGCTGATTAAGCATTGTTTTTTTCTTTTGCCCGGATGACCCGTCTCCAGAATAGAAAAAATGTCCCCATATGGCCCCTGAAAGTCCCTTGCCAGGATACCTAATAGTACAGCAGAATGATGGTCCGCCCCCCCCACCCACACACCACTATTTCTGGGCTGCAATATAGTATCCTTGAAGAAAGGGGAGGGACAGACCACCATCTCTCTCAGAGAGGCAGAGATATTTTTGCTTGATCCTAACCCTACCCCTCCCCCAGATCAACTCATTCAGCAGTTTATCCAGCAGCCCCAAAAATGAATCATCGATCCATATCGGACACGCTGTTAGGGGGTATAGAGCCATGGGGAGGACCACCATCCTTATCAGTGCAATTCTTTCCACCTGTGACAGGGGCAGCTTCTGCCAAATCCGGACCCTCTCTCTGACCTTGTTAATCATAGGGATAATGTTCAGAAGATTATATCTAGACAGATCCACACTAATTCTAATACCAAGATATAAAATAGAGTTGGTTAATCCAAGTGACCTGATACCTAAGGGGCCATCCGGGGGTGCTCGGACAAGGGGAAGGAGTTCGGACTTATCCCAATTTACTTTGTACCCTGATAGTAATCCATATTCTCTCAAAATATTCATGACCGGTGGAACAGCTTTCCACCCTTGCTTCAGAAATACTAAAATATCGTCCGCGTATAGACTTATCTTGTCCGCATCTCCACTCCCTCCAAAACCAATGATCTCGTTGGATTGTCGGATTTTACATGCGGGGCACCTCGCTGTAAAGGGATCTGTTCATATTCAGTCCCATTTATCTTAACCCTGGCGTTAGAATTACAATAAAGTAGTTGTATCCATTTAATAAATAAAACGTAACCTTTAATAATTTTACTATGAGGGTCCATTCACACTTCCGTAAGTGTTTTGCGGATCTGCAAAACACGGACACCGGCAATGCACATTCCGCAATTTGTGGACCGCACATCGCCGGCACTATAATAGAAAATGCCTAATCTTGTCTGCAATTGCGGACAAGAATAGGACATGTTCTATTTTTTTGCTGAAACGGAAGCTCAGATGCGGAAGTGCGGATCCGCGGATCAGATTGAAGCGGGGTGTTATATACCTATATACTTTCTTTATAGTGCATTTGGGTACTGTATAGTGCATTTGCGCATGCGCGTACGCGAAAGTTATATTGCCCATATTTCGCATATTTCGCTTTTCGCACTGAAAACCTGATGGATGTGTCATTGGTCCTTTACAATGTAAAAGAATATGGCGGGCACAAATTTCTCCATATGTTGGCATTTTCGGCGAATAGCGAACACGCAAAGTTTGCCGTGAAACGACCACCGGGTGAACCGCAAGGCCATCTCTAATAGTTAATCTGTCTGTTAGTTCGGTGGGTGACATATACCCATTTTTGGTGTGAGGTACACCTGCACTGCATCCGTGACAGGGAAATGAATGCAGTAAATCCGTCTGTTAGTTCAGTTGGTGACATATACCCATTTTCTGTCTGAGGTGCACCAGCATTGCATACATGACAGTGAAATTGATATAGTTAATTCGGCTGTTAGTTCGGTGGGTGAAATATACACAATTTTTGTGTGAAGTACACCTGCATTGCATACGTGACAGTGAAATTGATATAGTTAATCCGTCTGTAAGATTGGTGGGTGACATATTCCCAGTTTGGCTGTGAGGTACACCTGCATTGCATACTTGACAGGGAAATAAATACAGTTAATCCGTCTGTTAGATTGGTGGGTGACATATACCCATTTTTTTGTCTGAGGCACACCTGCATTGCGAGCCCAAATAATACACCTTCCTCGGGTGCACATAGACGACAAAAACTTCTGCGTTATTTTGTAGGCCCGAATACCAGTGTACGAATGGTGAGGCTAGAACAAGTAAATGCAGTAGTAGATTGGGTGGCTGACAGGTCTCTAGTTCCTTCACATTGTCTCCCACCTGATCCCCTGCTGAAAACGCAGAGTTGGCACCTGCAGCCCATGGGCATGTCTTTCACCTCACCCCCTTGCAAATCAGCCAAGCAGTCTGAGCCTCAAGTTATGCAGCAGTCTCTTATGCTTTTTGATGACTCTGCTGGAGGGGTTTTCGTGGGCCATCCACCTAGCTCTGCCCCACTTATGTTTCAGGATAAGTACATGGGAGGACCACCGCAGCACGTCTCTGATGATGACAAAACACAGGTGCCAACTGCTGCGGCTTTCTGCAGTGTGGAGACCAGCAAGGAGGGCAGGGGTGAAGAGTGGGTGGAAGATAATGTGGAGGATGATGAGGTCCTAGACCCCACATGGAATCAAGGTCATGTGAGTAACGTGTGCAGTTCGGAGGAAGAGGTGGTAGTCACACAGTGCCAGCCGCACAGAAAAAGAGGGAGCAGGGTGCAAAAGCAGAGTGGCTGTCCCCTAGCCACTATGCCTTCTACTGCCCACCACACCCAGGAACTGAGCACACCAAAGCCAGCTCCAAGGAGTTCCCTGGCGTGGCAGTTCTTCAGACAATGTGCTGATAACAAGACACGAGTGGTTTGCAAGCTGTGCAATCAGAGCCTGAAGCGAGGCATAAACGTTCTAAACCTGAGCACCACCTGCATGACCAGGCATCTAAATGTAAAGCACGAGCTGCAGTGGAGTAAACACCTCAAAAACCACAAAAGATCTTAGGCTCCTCCTGCTCCCTCTTCTGCTGCAGTCTCGGCCTCTTCCTCCCCCTCTGGAGTGACAGTATCACCTGCCACCCAGCAAACAGATGATGTGTCAGCAACGCCACCACCTCCGTCACCAAGCATCTCCACACTGTCCAATGGAAGCATTCAGCTGTCCATCTCCCAAACACTGGAGAGAAAGAGAAAGTACCCCCCTACCCACCAGCGATTCATGGACCTGAATGCCAGCATTTCAAAATTCCTGGCTTTTGAAATGCTGTCATTCTGTCTGGTGGAGACGGAGACTTTTAAAAACCTTATGGTGCTGGCTGTCCCACAGTACGTCGTGCCCAGCCGCCACTACTTTTCCAGGCGAGCCATCCCTGCCCTGCACAACCAAGTGGCGGACAAAATCAGGTGTGAACTGCGCAACGCCATCTGTGGCAAGGTCCAGATAACCACTGATACGTGGACCAGTAAGCATGGCAAGGGACGTTATATCTCCCTAACTGCACACTGGGTAAATGCAGTGGTGGCTGGGTCTGAGGCGGATAGCAGTTTGGTGCATATCCTTCTGCCACTGAGGATTGCAGGACGTTTCTCTTTGGCTCCTGTTGCCTCCTCGTCCTACTCTGCTTCCTCCACTACCACCTCCCTCATCCAGTAAATGTAACACCTTCACCACCAACTTCAGCATAGCCAGGGTTGAAATGACAGCAGGCAGTTTTGAAACTCATCTGTTTGGGGGGGAAAAAACACACTGCGCAGGAGCTGTGGACGGGCATGGAACAACAGACCGATGAGTGATTGGTGCCACTGAGCCTCAAGCCCGGCCTGGTGCTGTGCGATAACGGGCTAAATCTCGTAGCAGCTCTGGGCCTAGCCGGTTTGACGCACATCCCTTGCCTTACGCATGTTCTGAATTTGGTGGTGCAGAGGTTCCTGAAAAATTACCCCGATCTGTCAGAGCTTCTGCAGAATCATCTTAAAAAAAAAAAAAGTCCAGTTGCTCCGACTTCTTACTACTGATATACCATGACTTGGATGAATGAGAACCTTAACAGACATATATTTGACTTTGTGACTGTCCTGATATAGACATCTAACATGTTTAATGAATATGCAATGAGACCTTCACAATGCACTTACATTATTTCAGGTTTGTAGAACGATGAAAGTAGCAATATCGCATTAAAATCAGAAGGAAAGAAATTCTCCCCTATGATAAACTTCCAAAGGTACTCTGGATACATGATTGCATTGTTTGCAGATTCTAGAGTACATTTAAGGCCATAAAACTTTGTTTTATGAGGCTTTCCATTTTATTTCTACATGGCCATGACTTTGAATATATTGATTTGGAAACTAGAAAGGTTATTGCCCGAGGAGAATAATCATGTTCTGCAAAGAAAAAGCCGTTGTAACTAAATTATAAGATTTTACACCGAGAAAGTAGAGGGCACGATCTATGAATATATGTCCACACCTTCACATATGCTCACTATGATAATTAATTATTACTGCTCATGAAAAGAAACAAACACACTAAGGGCACATTCAACAAGGGATGCATTTTATAGATTTTGCAGATTTTCCATGGATTTCACCCGCTGCTTTACAAAGGGTGAAATCTGCAATGGAAATCAGCAGCATAAATTAATATGATACAGATTTAATATCCGCAGGTCAAATCATGACCATGTTTGTCGTGGACATTTTCCACAGAGTGTGGATAATACAACATTCAGACTAGTTGATCTTGTCAACTAGTCTGCAATCAAACAACATGACCTTACAGGGAAATGCCCAAAGGGCCACCCAGGCCCTCCTCTCTGACGCTAGCCAGGTACATAAAGACTTCTCACCGGTAATTAAAGCTGTGAGAATCAGGTAATAGTGTACCTGGCTACACATGCCCCCCTGATTTCAACTGCTGTGGCCCACATCTTACCTTCTAAGCCTCCTGCTCCATATCTTAATCAGAGACAACTGGAGGAGGAGGACAGGAAATGGCATCTAAAATTAAAAGCAAGTGATGGTTTATAAGAGAAATGTGAGTTTTCAGCTTGAATGAATATATATATATATATATATATATATATATATATTGCAGAAAGGTGCAAGGGGCTGTCATTGATGGAAGGTATGTGTCACCAAAGTTCCTAGCCTCGGTGAGGTAAGAGCTGGTAGTTTTAAGTGTCAGCAGCAGCTGGTGCTGATTGACACTGTTTGTTGTTAGTATGGCTGTAAAGCCGATCCGGTCGGCTCTTACTGGGAGTAGCCAAAGTACTGGGTGGGTGGCTTCTCCCCATGTTCCAGGCCGGGTCTTCATTGGCCTATATAAAACCCAGCCAGCAGTCTCAGCTGGGTGTGGATGATCCTCCATCTGACAGGGAAGCTGTGGAGACTCTGTTTTGGGATCTGTGAATTGGTGCCGTGCTAAAGGCTTGAAAGCTGCTTAATGAAAAGCAGGCACCTAAAGCCTGCTGTGGACGGCTGGGGGACAGACTGCTAAACAGGTGAATATTTTGTTCTATGGACATTGCATGGTGTGAACAAGCACCAAGACTGTGAAAGGTCATTTTGTGTTTCCTTATGTGTCAAAGACTTTGTGATTGCCTCTATACTGCATCCGCTAGCCTGTCTACCAGAGCAAAACCCCAAAATATATATATATATATATACATACACACACAGGGGAGAAAAAACACACAGATGTTTCATAAATAGAGAGGAGTAATCTAACTGTGTTTTCTTCTTGCAGTATTTGCTGATGGATGAATTTTATACAGCACAGAAACCTGTTAAGAGCATGTGTTTAGGGAAAGAAATAGTTGTCTAATGCTTGGATTGTAACTGGGTCAACAAGAAAGGGAAAAACTATTTTTCAAGTCTCAAAAGCACTGATGAAGATCAATTGGGAGGTGATGCTAATGAATGGGAAAGTGGTTATACTAGGCGGTGATGAGCTGCTACTGTCCAAAGGATACAAAGCGCTGATCAACTATTTACTGGGTCACACACTTGTTCTTTGTCAGGTCTTTTGGAGACTTCACAGCACGGATAGTGGATTAATCAATGTCTTTTTTTTGTAAAATGATTCCATCATGTACATATACAGCTAGTTTGCATATATCAGAAATGTGTATGCATTTTTAATATTGGTGCTGCTGTCACAGGCGCTAAGATACCATTTAGGTCCTATTGTTTTGGCAACTGTTTCATTTATTATTTAAAGAAGGTTTACATTTACAACATAATATCGGCTATTTTGGCACATTGCATCAATGCATGACCACTCAATGTGCTCCGGCATGGTGCCTCCGTAAGACACCATTATACTATAGGAGAATAACTCTGTTAGATGCCATGTGATGGAATATGCCATAATCCATCCCATGGATCTATGAGAAGTACAGAAGCCTCTAATAAGAGGTACAGCACAGGCCCATAGCAGGCTAAGCAAATCGATTTAACCTGAAATAGAGTAAAAAAAAAAAATCAAACTTACCTCCTCCATTTGCTTGGGGCAGGCCGGCCGCCACCATCTTGATTGAAGATCTAAGCCGAAATCCCGTGTGTGGTGACGTATAACGTCACCACGCCGGCCGGTGTGACGTCGTCAGCTCAAGCCGCACAAGATTTTGTGTCAGATCTTTAAGCAAAATGGTGGCTGGCCCGTCACAAGCAAATGGAGACGGTAAGTATGATTTAATTATTTTTTTCTGTTAATTTTACACCGTTTTTACCCTCAAATGCCGCAATCATGTTTGAACACAGCATCTGAGGGGTACAATGATGGGGGAAGTAATTTGTCATGAAACAATTTTTTTTGTAAAATTCGGCAAAGCAGCCGAATTGAATTTTTCAAAACTTTGCTCACCTCTAGTTGCCATGTTATGAATAGGTAACATGCATTTGTAATATAGTTTATGCCTGGTATTTAAAAGTAAAGTCTTGCAGTATAGTTGTTTCACTAGACATTTGTCTACTTAGTTGAGAAACCAGTTTTTACAGGAAATTTACAATTACATGCAAACAACAATTGCACGCAAGTTATTGTGTGTGTGTTAACTCTGCTGTATTTGCATTTGCATAAACTCTGATAAGAGGGACAGATGCAGCAGAGTTAACAGTCACAGTCATAACGCGTTAACTACAGTCGTGGCCAAAAGTTTTGAGAATTACATAAATATTGGAAATTGGAAAAGTTGCTGCTTAATTTTTATAATAGCAATTTGCATGTACTCCAGAATGTTATGAAGAGTGATCAGATGAATTGCATAGTCCTTCTTTGCCATGAAAATTAACTTAATCCCAAAAAAAATCTTTCCACTGCATTTCATTGCTGTCATTAAAGGACCTGCTGAGATCATTTCAGTAATCGTCTTGTTAACTCAGGTGAGAATGTTGACAAGCACAAGGCTGGAGATCATTATGTCAGGCTGATTGGGTTAAAATGGCAGACTTGACATGTTAAAAGGAGGGTGATGCTTGAAATTATTGTTCTTCCATTGTTAACCATGGTGACCTGCAAAGAAACGCGTGCAGCCATCATTGCGTTGCATAAAAATGGCTTCACAGGCAAGGATATTGTGGCTACTAAGATTGCACCTCAATCAACAATTTATAGGATCATAAAGAACTTCAAGGAAAAAGGTTAAATTCTTGTTAAGAAGGCTTCAGGGCATCCAAGAAAGTTCAGCAAGCGCCAGGATCATCTCCTAAAGAGGATTCAGCTGCGGGATCGGAGTGCCACCAGTGCAGAGCTTGCTCAGGAATGGCAGCAGGCAGGTGTGAGCACATCTGCACGCACAGTGAGGCGAAGACTTTTGGAAGATGGCCTGGTGTCAAGAAGGCCAGCAAAGAAGCCACTTCTCTCCAAAAAAAACATCAGGGACAGATTGATCTTCTGCAGAAAGTATGGTGAATGGACTGCTGAGGACTGGGGCAAAGTCATATTCTCTGATGAATCCTCTTTCCGATTGTTTGGGGCATCTGGAAAAAGGCTTGTCCGGAGAAGAAAAGGTGAGCGCTACCATCAGTCCTGTGTCATGCCAACAGTAAAGCATCCTGAGACCATTCATGTGTGGGGTTGCTTCTCATCCAAGGGAGTGGGCTCACTCACAATTTTGCCCAAAAACACAGCCATGAATAAAGAATGGTACCAAAACACCCTCCAACAGCAACTTCTTCCAACAATCCAAAAACAGTTTGGTGAAGAACAATGCATTTTCCAGCACGATGGAGCACCGTGCCATAAGGCAAAAGTGATAACTAAGTGGCTCGGGGACCAAAACGTTGACATTTTGGGTCCATGGCCTGGAAACTCCCCAGATCTTAATCCCATTGAGAACTTGTGGTCAATCCTCAAGAGGCGGGTGGACAAACAAAAACCCACTAATTCTGACAAACTCCAAGAAGTGATTATGAAAGAATTGGTTGCTATCAGTCAGGAATGGCCCAGAAGTTGATTGAGAGCATGCCCAGTCGAATTGCTGAGGTCCTGAAAAAGAAGGGCCAACACTGCAAATACTGACTCTTTGCATAAATGTCATGTAATTGTCGATAAAAGCCTTTGAAACGTATGAAGCGTGTGTAATTATATTTCATTACATCACAGAAACAACTGAAACAAAGATCTAAAAGCAGTTTAGCAGCAAACTTTGTGAAAACTAATATTTGTGTCATTCTCAAAACTTTTGGCCACGACTGTAGATGTGATAACTTACCGAGTGTGTGTGTTAACTCTGCTACATCCGTATTTCACCAGGAAGTGCAGCTATATTGGTTACCACTAGAGTTGAGCGAAATTATCAAAAGTTCAATTCAGCTGCTTCACCGAAGTTTACAAAGAAATTCAATTTGTTACTAATTACTTTGTCTCAAATTGCGCCGCCCCTGTAATTGAACCCCTCAGATGCTGCGTTCAACACTGATGGCGGCATCTGACAGCTACATTGAGGCCTTTCAGGGGTTAATCAGGGGTTAAAAAAACATACTCACCTCATCCATTTGTTTGCAGAGAGACTGTCGTGGCCATCTTGATTGTACTAAACGTGCCAAATCTCACATCACGTTATCACCCCAGGGGCAAATGTGGTTGTCCCCGTGTCCGGCCAGCTTGATGACATCAGCATCAGCGCGCTTGATATTTGGCGCATCTTCTTCAATCAAGATGGTCATGATGGCCTCTCTGCCAGCAAACGGATGAGGTGAGTATTTTTTTTTTACCACCATTTCAGGAAAAAATGATTTGTTACCATGAAGTGCCAGGAAATTCAGATTTATGGAGAATTAACTTTGATTCACTCAACACTAGTTGAGTCCAACCATCATTTGCTAATAAGCTCTTTCAAACATGACAACCAAATTAACCATTCTTTGGCTATCACTTTTGACTTGCAAATACAGTATATTGACATTTTTCAGACTATCCCATGAGATACATTAGATGAAATATGATTGGTGGGACACCCACCAATTTCTAGAATGGAGTTCCTGAGTCCCCTGTTCCTCTTCACCTGTTCCTCCTCACTGCATGACTGCTAGCGATTGATGTTGTTACACAGAAAGTTGCAACAACAACCAGGAATGATCCTTGTGATGCACAGTTATTTTATGTGTTCAATGAACTTTGAAGTTTTGAACTTTCTGTGTTGATAACTTAGGAACCACAAGAGATATCGGAAATCTGATTGGGGCCATTGATTTCTGAGAAAATTCTTCTTTGATATGTTACATGACTCCCCTTCCATAGAAAACATGGGGGGGTGATGTGCCATGGGGGGGGAGTAATGTGACACAATATGTGATCATGATGTGACACGAAGGGGGTGATGTGACATGGTTTGGAGGGGGAGAAATGTCACATGGATGGAGGGGGAGAAATGTGACATTGAGGGGTGAAATGTGACAAGGAGGGGGAGAAATGTGACATGAAGGGCTGATGTGACATAGGTGATTTGACATGGAGGGGGAAAAATGTGACATTGAGGCCTTGAGGGGGAGAAATGTGACATTGAGGGGGTGAAATATGACATGGAGGGGGAGAAAGTTGACATTGGGGGAGAAATGTGACATGGGGTTACGTGACAGAGGGGATTATGTAAAAAGGAGGGGGAGAAATGTGACATGGAGGGGGAGAAATGTGACATGGGGGCTAATGGCTGACATGGGGCATGATGGCTTTCACGGGGGGCTGATGGATGGGGGCTGATGGCTGACATGGGGGCTAATGGCTGACATGGGGGACTAATGGCTGACATGGGGGCATAATGGCTGACATGGGGGGCTGATGGATGGGGGTTGATGTCTGACATGGGGGTCTGATTAACATTGGGGGTCTGATTGCTGGTCTGACCTGAGGTGTAATGGAAAATATTTTTTTCTTATTATCCTCCTCTAAAACCTTGGTGCGTCTTAGAGGGCGAAAAATATGGTCCTCAAACCAGCGATTGTCTGAAGCAGAGAGAAGATACCAGGACCACACAGAGGAGAAGCCAGCTGCTACAGACGGGACCAGGGCCAGGTGAGCTGCGAGGGGAGGGTCATTCTGCGTGCGTTCTGTATTTTTCTCACACCCATCATTTGCAAGGGCTGTTATCGTCTGAAAGTATGAACAAGAATAGGACTTGCTCTGTAATTTGCAGAACAGTTGCAAAAATGTAGCCCCATAGAAATGGATGGGTCAGAAAATGGTGGTTGTGTGCATGCGCTATTTGCCTTCTTATGGCTCTTTACATTGATTTTGGTTTGTTTGTTTTTTAATTGTGCTTTTTATCTTGCTTATTTTTAAGCCATATTTACATAAAACATGAAAACCTCTCTGCTTTCACATGGCCAAACTATTGGAGCATTTTAGCGTCTGTATTACGGCTGCAACAAACGGACAACAATGGGTCAACTTAACCATAGAGTTCAACTTCGGGGGGCGCCAAAATGCAGCTTCGCTTGTGTTGGCAAAAATCCTTGCACCGTCCCTGAGAGTATATATATATATATATATATATATATATAATGTATATAGACCATACACACAATGGGGAAGGGGGGAGGAATGTTTCAAAGGTCTATGCCACAAATGTTAATGCAGGTGCTGCTTTGCGCCAAACTTTCAAACTTTTGACAATGTTATGCCACTCCCGCTACTTTAGAAATGTAGGTGGGGAAGTGTGTGTGGTTAGCAATGTTAATAAATTTCACTTCAGATTTATCACCCTAGTAGGGATGTAGCGTAGAAAAACTAGCAGAATTTCCAGACAAAAGTGTGAGGTTTATAGATGCTCCAAATTTATCAAACAAAGTGAAAGTTTTGATAAATTTGGTGCAAAGTAAACCAAATGACTTGAATTTTTCCTCTTGTGATAACTTTCCCGCTTGATTTCTATGGGAATCTTTTCAAGGAATGCTCTGTGACCATGTAGAGGTCATTGTGCAGAGACGGAGTAGATAAACTGTGACTATTACCTATTGTGAATGGTGGATCCTCTGTTAGCTATATATAGCTTATATATTTTAATCTAATCCTTTCTGGGGTGATAATGAGAAGACTGCTGATGAATGATATTATGTAAACTCTACAAAAAAAAAAAGTCTTGACATGTTAATTGGCTTAGTTCTCAGTGCAAAAACATCAGTATTTTAGGATTAAAAAAAAATGTATATAGTAATAACTGCCAGATTTTTCTTGAAAATATGGTCAACTTAAAAACTTGATTTAAACTAGTGATGGGCAAATCTGTAGTGCTGTGGATGAATCTGATCTACATCAGTCATATTCATTACTACCCTTATCTCAGTCTGTGCATTAAAATGTATTGCCTTCGATGAGGCTCTTTCAAGGTGGCGGCTTTTGATGAGAGCCTTCATTAGTCTTGTGCATGTGCCGTTACTGTGATAGTGACGTATGCATAAATAGATTTTATAATGAGTCTGAACCCGGATTTGTGGCACTTGCCACAAAGATTATTGAATCTGGGTTCAGATGATCCATTTACGCATGCTCTGCTACTCACTGTAACGGAGCATGTCTTGTATTAACGGTGGCCATTTTGAAAAACCCTTGTTGAAGGCAAGACATTTTAATGCACAGACAGAGATAGGGATATAATGACTATGACTGATGCAGGTGAACAAATCCGCTTCGTCCACAGCAGGAATAACCAGATTCGCTCATCACTAATTTTGTCTAATGGCACATTCCCTTTAAATATTCAATGTGAGAGGAAGGCTTGTGGGAGACTATTGGACAATTGGATTTATTATTGATTTTATGCCACAAAAGTGGCATAAAAGTTGCAAGTTATGGTTGAACTATAATTTATGACTAAAAAGTGGTGAGGAAAGTAGACAGGGCTCAGTGGTAGGGACGGCAAGACTCAATGAGAAGAGCGTGTCTCAATGGGTGGGGCGTATGGGGCAGCTCAATGGATTTACTGCAATTTATACCAGAAACTGATAGATTTTAAGTGATTTCAGTTTCTGGTGCACGGACTGTCAGAAGATTGCTACATTTATTAAGAGACCCCTTAATACATTTGGCACATCTTAACTCCAGTGAATTTTTTATTCTGTAAATCTGCCCCTCCATTTTGCAATGTAGCAAACAGAGAACACCTTTATCATAAGGCTTTAGAATTAACAACCTGAATATCATGAAGGGGGGGGGGGATTCTATTAGCCAGATTGGAGGTCACCTGACATCTACTACATTTACATTATTCTATTTTATCTTTAATGGCGACTACATGAATTGTATATGGCCAGTCACGGCTTCTGCTGGAGATATAAGTGGGTCGATGGGGTTGTCTGAAGCCAAATCCATGGCAATCAGTTAATGCCTGGGTAACTAAAATTGAAAATGAGATTATCTTCATAAGTGATAATATAAAAAATAATATAGGCCACATTTATCATTTGAATTCAGCATTATTGTGGCATGAAAAAGTTGCAAACTGCATTTTTGAGACTTTTTCAATGGCCCTTGTGTGCTTTTGCACAAGTGTCATTTCTTTGTTGGCCTTGCCACTTTGCAGAAAAAGGGGACATGGTGAGGGTGGGGAGGGTGTAGGGCTGATGGCCCCACGACACATCTTCTACACCAGTTTTCTGGCATAGAAAAACACTGAAATCAATATTTCAGTTCAGGCGCAAAGACTGCCGGATGCTGCACTTAATTTAAGGTGTACGGCCCTCGTCATAAATCAGGGACAGCGTCCGGCAGTGCATCTGGTTATCACAGCCCGGAATGTACATTGCCAGGCTATAATAAATCTGCCTCTATGCCTTTTGAGATTTTTACCCATCCAACAGCAACATGGTAGACATGAAAGTTTATACGGTAGAGAAGATGCTACAATTTGATATTTGTTTCATGCTCCTATGAAATTACTGTTATAGTTTTTATGGTGATAGTTGTGGAGCCTACCAAGTTGCTACCAATACTTATTTTTTCAGATTTAAAAAGTGAATGTTCAGCAATGAGAGAAAGATTTAATAATTATGAATGGTCTTGATTTACTGAGTACAGATAGCTTCTAACTATATAAATTCAGTTTTAGGTAAACAGTTTGCTTATGTGCTCCAAGTTATTTTGATATATATGTCCTCCTTGTTTCAGAAATTGATGCATAAGAGGGAAGAACTCTGGTCTATATTAAAAGCAAGCTGAAATCAGCGGTACATTATTATCATGGTAAAAGCATTTTCAAAAGGTGGACCGCAGTGATTTATAAATGCAGGGGCCAAATATGCTGGAAACATGTTGATTATAAGTGGAAAGTTTCACTAAAACCTTTAAAGCAGTAAAGGGGATTACAACGTGTTTTTCTAAGTTACATTTCCCCTACATTTCTCAGCTACGAATACAAAATTACTCATCATATAGAAACATAAATTAATGACGGAAAATATATATAAAAAAATATGTGTATTATAAAACTCTAACCCATTTCTGAACACCTTATACAATAAGTATACATTTCAAAGAGATATAAAGTATTTTTACTGAGCTCTATAGATTAATGGATGGAGACTGAGACAGAAGGCAGACAGACAGATAGGTGTACAGGTAAAAAAAACAGTAGATAGATAGATTAGATAGATATAAATCGACGAGGTAAGCTTTGAACCCCATTTGTAAAATAAACAATAATTCTGAAGCACTCTAAAGTCAGGGAAATATGTAAAGTTTATTCAGCAATGTGTGCAGTGCAACTTTTCAGCCCACCATGTTCCTTATGCTTCAGAAAAGGTCAAGATGGAGGGTTTAAACACTGCATTGGACACATGGGTGTAAAGTTTACATATTTCATTGACTTTGGAGTGCTGCCTGATTTTGGATAGATGGATAGATAGATAGTTTTTATGGACCTTGACTGATGGTGGGTGGCGCTTGTCCATGGACATGAGATGTGTAATACAATAGGATTAAGGATTTTATGTCCTAAAGAGCAAAACTGTTGTTCTGACATGAAAGTATTTAATATCTATTCCTTTTTAAAAATCCATTAGGTGATATATTTGAATATTGGGTAAGGAAAGTTTACCAGTAATTATCAAAATTATTGTTCAAAAAATGAATATGTTACATAATTCTTGTACTCACTAATATCACAATGAGAAGCTGTACTACTTAGTAATGTTACCAGCATGCCAAAATCATTATATCCTAAAGAAAGCTGAAAGTTTTAAGTATGACAATCAGGCATTTAATCACGATTGAAGCTTGCATTGACCTACTTTACAGTGCAATGCTAGTTCGCCTTTTGTATAAAAATGTAAAAGACAGAGCAAATAACAACCAGTCTCCAAGTTTAAAATAATTTTTAGGAACATTTGGTAGTTTTATATCAAGGAACAATGGGGTAGTGACATGGAAGATGAACACATTTTTGTTTAGTTAAAATATATGTGCATGCTTTATATTAACTTGATAAAATGATGCCCTAAATAGTATTAATAAGAGAATCTAGGTTAAGACTAGTGTCCACAGTAAATATGAGATGTACAATGGCTGCAATAAATTCATAATCCACCAAGATGTTTACAGAGCCTCAGTGTTTCCCTATGGAGAAAAATTCATGCAACAAAGGCAAAAATTCAAACATGTTTAAAACTTTAGAATCTTCCAAAAATGACAATTAACTATTCCCCCCTCCCCCCGGCCAGGAAACCTTAAGCTTGTGCAATAGTAGCAGTAACCTTATTATTTTATCAGGACCACTATGCAGTCAAAAGTATCACAGCAGAACCGCACACAACTGCCACACAATACAAATGCACTATAATATACTTTCTAACATAGAAAGTATATTATAACATTGTACAAGGAAGGCAATCCATTAGAATATACATAAAGATAAAACGTAACCTTTAATAATTTTACTATGAGGGTCCATTCACACGTCCGTAAGTGTTTTGCGGACACCGGCAATGTGCATTCCGCAATTTGTGGACCGCACATCGCCGGCACTATAATAGAAAATGCCTAATCTTGTCTGCAATTGCGGACAAGAATAGGACATGTTCAATTTTTTTCGGAAACGGAAGTGCGGATCCGCAAATGCGGATGCGGACAGCACATTCCGGCCCCATTGAACATGAATGGGTCTGCACGGATGCGGACCCATTTTGCGGACGTGTGAATGAAAAGATATGACTCAAAAAGAAAATAAATTAAATTATGAAAGTTAAAGGGGTTCTGCACTTTGTTTTAACTGATGATCTATCCTCTGGATAGATCATCAGCATCTGATCGGCGGGGGTACGACACCCGGGACCCCCACCGATCAGCTGTTTGAGAAGGCAGCGGCGCTCCAGCAGCGGCACGGCTTTCTCACTGTTTATCGCTGGCCCAGTGACGTCACGACTAGTATCAACTAGCAAGGGCGGGGCTAAGCTCCATTCAAGTGAATAGAGCTTAGCCCCACCCACGCTAGTTGATACTAGTCGTGACGTCACTGGGCCAGCGGTAAACAGCGAGAAGGCCGCGGCACTGCTGAAGTGCCGCTGCCTTCTCAAACAGCTGATCGGCGGGGGTCCCGGGTGTCGGACCCTCGCCGATCAGATGCTGATGCACTATCCAGAGGATAGATCATCAGTTAAAACAAAGTGCAGAACCCCTTTAAGCAAAAAGCATAGATGTGGTAGGCAATAACAAGTGCTCGGTGGCACTAAATCAGGTGCTCGGCGGCACCAAATCAGAAACCATATGTCCTACCACAATCCGGGCGGTTCCAGTGCACATCCATGAATCCCGGAGGGAAAGCAAAAACCATCTATCCCTGGGCTAGATGATGATGTGGTATTGAAGGACAGGGTGGGCAAAGAACTGTCCCTGATATTGCCCTACAGGGGGGTGCTATTCTGGCCCTGATAGCCTAACCACAGACCACCCGCCCTGATAAGAGCGACCCCGTTCGGAACCTTACCCTATATAAAAAGGGCCCTAGTAAGCCCGTAGTCCCTAGGCCCCCTGACTTCCAGGTGATTACTATATAGATATATGTGTTTTTGACTCATTATAAAAGTATAAGTATATCGCACTTCTCTGTGTATCACACCTAATGATAGCACACCTATACTTGTCCTTAAAATGACTTTCGTGGCCCTATTAGCTAGCGTTTGGTGTCCCTAACAGTCTGTCCTTGCTCCACACAGCAACCTCTCCCTACACTGGCAAAACACTGAATGTAAAATGGCGGCCAGATCAGGTTTATTTATAAGGTAGGGGATATGTCCAAGTGCTGAAATGTCTCAATTGGCTGTCCTGTACCACCCAATGGATGTGTCATGGGTCAAAGTTCTTCATAATGTAAAAGTATGGCGGGCGCAAATTTCTCCATATGTTAGCATGTTCGCACAATTCGCCGCAAAACGACCGCCGGGTGAACCGCAAGGCCATCTCTAAAATTGATCACACAACATTTGATTAATGTGGCATATGGTACACTAACACAGACTCGAGCAAAACTGACTTCTAATATTCTTCTCATGTTATATTCCCCCCATATAATGTTTGCATACTGTTTTTAGAAAATTATTTATATAAAAATGTGATTATTCATTTTTAATGGCTACTTTTTTGTGATTCAGATTATATTAATTAAAGATCTATACATTAGCCCAACTGTCATACAACTAAAAATCATGGAAAGGTCCCACTTTCCTGGGCCTCACTATATTAACCCCATTGGGAAGAATCACTTATGGAGTGCAGTACATCAGATCAGGGGCATAGATGGTAGGTCCACCATGGCATGCACCCTAGGTGCTGTGTGGCAGGGAGGGAGGCAATAAGCTACCACACTTTGCCTTGGTCAGGATATTTAGGGATAAAACAATGATTTGAATCTTTGTCCTAGGTGAAAGAGAGTTTAGCAATGGCCCTGATTCAGTTATAGGAAGAGTCAGGCATGCAATGGATATTCCTCGGGTATTTTGAAAGCCTCAATTAATCAGGTACCTCTAATTATGCGAAACTGCTCCATTCTTTAACATATCAAATTGTCATAACTTTACTAAAATACAATTTAACACATACTCTCACTATGTATTAATATCCTCACATTAGAAGTGCTCAAGGAATGGACCTTGGGGGAAAATAAAATAAATGTAACAAACAAAAAGGTTAAATGTTTGGAATCGGCTTCTGCTGGGAAATTGAAGACACGTTCAGAAATTAATCCTATTGTATCTGCTGAATCGAAATAATGTGACTCACTGTACTAACCAATCAATCTGAAAAGAGTTCATTAATTGAAGAAACTATTGTTTCGTTAAAACATACGTGATCCGCATATCTGAAATGTGCTTGATGCACATATGCTGTATGTACACAATGTAAAATGTTACTACAGAAAAGAAACAATGGTAAACCAGCAGCATACATTTATCAAGGCACTAACAAGCTACTGGAAATACTATTTCAAAGGGATGTATTTATCATGTTAATTGACTTATTACTAGCAGAATAGTGAAACCCCCCCGCCCCCCTTGACATTCTTGCGACTGCCCATATATTCATCAATGTTTTATCTCCAAAACAAGAACACCAGTTTTGTCTAAACAAAACTTGGCAAGCAGAACAACTTAACACAGACAGGATATCCCCATAATAAAACCTATCCTGAGCTACCCAGACCTAGTAGAGCCACTCGAAAGGTCAGGCTTAGGAACCCTTCACCTTCAGAAGGGGTCATGTATAAAAACCCATAAGGATGAATATTCATCAAAGAACTACTTGACCTAATTTGTATTTGGGCATTGTGCTACCTCATGCTGGACTCATTTACCATTTACCGGCACTACCTGTTAAGCTAACTTCACTTAAGGCTCTGTAATAGGTGGTAATTAAAGAACTCATCAAATCCTGCCTCTAATCCCTCCATGTCTGATATGCACGTGTGCAGAACATTATGATGGGTTGGATGAATGTAGTATGAAGTCATTATAATACCCACTAGAAAATAAGAAAAATGAATCTTAGTGGAGAGATTTTGAATCAAATCCTTTGTTAAGCTGACCCCATAAAACTCAGTCGTACAAGGCAATTAGCATACACACTAGCCTCTCCATGACATTAGAGGGTGGAATCTGCAGACCTTCTAACAGAATCTGTCCCTTTAACAAATGGTCATTTCTTTGGGGGACAACTCTTTTTATCATCTGGCCAAATTTTATGCTACCCCCAGGCAACCAGACATCTACAGTCTCGAAACGTATTCAATTTGGTGTAAATTACTTATTTTCAGACTGTTAATTTTTTTTTCATTGTATTTGTATGTCATTGTGGTTTCAAATCCTATTAACCTCATTTTTGTATGCACTGTCCTGTGGATATTAAAACTTATTTTTAATAAAAGCATTCTTGATTTCCGAACGATTCCAAAACCTTAGAAAAAGTGCTAGGTATATTTGTGCCTTAACTCTGTGAACACTAGAGAGCATAGTGGGTTTGAGTGGGTAACTGTGAGTTACCTAGTTCAAGGCTTCCTGTCCACTAAATATGAAGTGGTGGCAGCTAAAATCCCTTAGATGCGGATGTCAGATATCTGAGGGGTTAAGACTGCATTGACTATAATAGGATCCAAAAGGTTTCTGTTATAGATTCTAGAATTCTGCTAGTAGCATTTTTTCCAAACGTTTTTGTCAGGATCTGCAACAGAATCTCCTTTCTGCCATGAGCACTGATACAGATATGAACCAAGCCAAGAGAGAGAGAGAGTAAGAAGAAAGTTAAGCTGAAAACCCTAGCTGTGATGGCTAACCCCCAGCACTCCAGCTGTGGTAAAAGTGCAAATCCCAAAATGTACACTTGCTTGGCTGTTCTCAGAACTCCATAAAAAAGGAATAAAGCATGCTGGGAGTCGTAGTTTCACCACAGCTGGAGTGCCAGAGGTTAGCGATCACTGCCGGCCGGGCCTAGAGCAACACATTGACATAATACATCGTTCTTTACATTGCATGATAAAGAGGTGCAAATACAGGCTTTAAATTTATTAGAAACATATTGCATACTGTATATTGCACACACAGGACAGTATGGGACATGGTCATCGGAGTACAAATAAATCCTCCAGTCAGTCTAGTACCTCATATTATAATGGTCCCCAAATCCCCAAAAGCCCAGTCCATTATCTGCAAGGGACAATTCCTGTGAAGATGATTCTCTATAACCTTTTTTGTTCAATAATGATGGCAAATGTTCTTTATGAGTGGGCTGTCAAATGATTTTCTCTGGTGGAACAACATTTCCAAATCCAACACTGATACAGGATCTTATAACTGTGCTGTCTCCATTCTTCTACTAGATAATGTGATATGGCCATAAAATCTAAATTTAAATAAATGGCAATACAGTACAGAATCTGTACAAAAATCTGATATCATAATACTCTGGGCATCTCTGTGATTTTGCTTTATGTACAAAATCGAAAACAAAAATAATATACCAAAGATATAAAATACATAACGTAAAAAACTTAACATCTAACAAGCTTGTCTGAAGGAACACATATTTTGTGAAATATGACTACGAGATACGAATATTTCTGCATAATTACCATACCAATTAGTTTAATCAATTGGTATTCTATATTCATGTATTTCCAAGGAATGTAGCCCATCTGAAGTACAGCATGTGGGATTCTTACTGCATGTACTGTAGAACTGATTAAATGCACACAGTGTTAAAGCAGTGCTATGGACTATGTAGACACTGTCATACATTTCAGGTTGATATTAAATTATTCAATATACATTCAGTTATAGTTTTTGTATTATGTCTTTTGATACTGCTCGCTGATGCAGTTTCCTCTAGAAAAGAAACTGTCATGATCAGCTATTTTCACAGAAACAAAGCAGTGAGCACACGGCATTAAAAAAGTATTCAAGCCCAAGGTAACAATGTTTGCTAGGACATCACTTGGTGATTAGTGACGGTATGACCACAGTTGCTCCCAGCAATCATAATAAAGGGTTAAGGCTCATTTGTCCTCTCTCTCTTTCTCTCCCTCTCTCTCTGTACTGTATATATATTTTACACTGAAGTACATCTCTGCAGTGGCAGCCACAGGCTCTGCTCACCTTCCCCTATGGCCTCATGCACACGACCATTCCGTTTTTTGCGGTCCGCACACCGCGGATCCGCAAAAAACGGAAACCGCCCATTGTGGAACGGAAAGGGCGGCCCATTGTAGACATGCCTATTCTTGTCCGCAAAACGGACAAGAATAGGACATGCTATATTTTTTGGGCGGGGCCTCGGAACAGAGAAACAGATGCGGACAGCACACAGAGTGCTGTCGGCATCTTTTATGGCCCCATTGAAGTGAATGCGGCTCAGATGCGGACCTGAAAAACGGTTGTGTGCATGAGGCCTATGTCTCCGTTCCCAGCATTACAGATTCACCCCACACTCTCCTCCTTTTCCCAGTGGGCCCAGCATCCAGGGTAGCTCTGTCCATTTATGCAGGTTGTGGCCTGCTTTCTGGCAAGACTCCTCATCTTTTGCCCATAGGGTTCTGGAATGTATTGGATAACACTGACAGCAGTATGTCAGTGTTATACAACACATTCCAGACCTCTAAGGAGTACATAGCATCACAAATCTATTAATCTAAAAATCTATTGCTATGCAACCCGAGGTCAGGATGGGTGCTCTCGCTGACACACGCTGCGAGTCCAATGCGTGGAACTCGCTCGTGTGAAAGGGGCCTAAGGAGCAGTGCCCAGCAGAATGTTGACACAACTGCTTATAATAAAAGCTCTGCAAAATATATGTTTATCCTGCTTTCCTTGAGCCTAGAGCTGTCTAGAGCAGTTTAGTTTAAAGTAAATTAATAAAAAACAACCTATACTAAATCTTTTCCTACAAACTATATATCAATCAGCTTATCTCTTTTTCCCCTAGAACAAGCTTTGAGACTGGGCTGCATTTTCAACAGGAGAAGTTTGCTGGTTTATTTTATATTAGTCTGTGACCTCTTTGTCACATATTCTTCTGTGTCACTTTGCTATAATTAAACACATCAAATGTTTTGGTAAAGTTGACTGGTAACGTGATAACCAGTGGCATAGGGATCGCCATAGCAACCATAGCAGTGGCTATGGGGCCCTACGCCACTGGGGGCCCGTCCGGGCCGCCTTCTGTTGATTTTTTTTTTTTACACACAGGCAGCCAGGCCCGAGCCGCGGACCGCCCGCCCACTACACTAGACTAGTGTAGTGGGGGGACGCGGGTGGTCCGAAGCTCGGGCCTGGCTGGGGAGGAGTCAGGACTGGAGCAAGGTGCACGCAGGGCCGGGCCGACAGAGTGGCTGCGGAGGCTCCAGCCAGGCCACTGAGACTCAGAAGATCCGATGGTATATTCTAACCCCCAGGCGTTCCCATGGTGACAGGGACGCTTGCCTGGGGGTTAGAATATACAGGGCCACGCCGCTCACAGCAGTATATTTATAAACGAATCAGTAACTACTTTAACTTTAATCATTGCTCATTGCTGATCTCTTTACTTGGATTATTTGGATATCTTACTCTGTCTTAGCTCCGGTAATAGCAGGCAGTGCGGGGGGCGGCGCTCACTCACTGACGTCACGCGCCTGCTCCTCCCACTAGCGGCGCAGGCGCGTGACGTCAGTGAGTGAGCGCCGCCCCCCGCACTGCCTGCTGTTACCGGAGCTAAGACAGAGTAAGATATCCAAATAATCCAAGTAAAGAGATCAGCAATGAGCAATGATTAAAGTTAAAGTAGTTACTGATTAGTTTATAAATATACTGCTGTGAGCGTCGGGGAGGGGGATCTGTGGATGGCAACTGTTTAGGGGGGGATCTGTGGATGGCACTGTTTAGGGGGGGATCTGTGGATGGCAACTGTTTAGGGGGGTGATCTGTGGATGGCACTGTTTAGGGGAGGGGGGGGGATCTGTGGATGGCACTGTTTAGGGGAGGGGGGGATCTGTGGATGGCACTGTTTAGGGGGGAGATCTGTGGATGGCACTGTTTAGGGGGGATCTGTGGATGGGCACTGTTTAGGGGAGGGGGATCTGTGGATGGCACTGTTTTAGGGGGGGATCTTTGGATGGCACTGTTTAGGGGGGATCTGTGGATGGACTGTTTAGGGGGATCTGTGGATGGCACTGTTTAGGGGGATCTGTGGATGGCACTGTTTAGGGGGATCTGTGGATGGCAACTGTTTAGGGGAGGGGGGATCTGTGGATGGCACTGTTGTAGGGGAGGGGGATATGTGGATGGCACGGGGGGGCCCATAATTTTTTTTGCTATGGGGCCCATGCATTTCTAGCTACGCCCCTGGTAACATAATATAATATTTACTTTCCGTGCTGCTTCTACAATAATGGTTTCCTATATGGTTTCCATCTACTGAACACAGCAACTGCTATAGTAATCGGTCGGTAGACCAGTAGGAGACAAGGAAACTGTCACCATGGGACCAGTGGGGAGTTTGGAAGACATGTACATAATAGTTAATTACTTTAACAGATTTTTTTATGTGACTGAAAAACCTATTTAAATAGTTTATCCAGGGGTGGTAAGCCTGCTCACTCCAGTTGTTGTGAAACTACAACTCCCAGCATGTATACTTGCTCTGGTCTTCTCATAGAGCATGCTGGGAATTGTAGTTTCACAGCAGCTGGGGTGCCGCAGATTGCCCACCCCTGGCTATACTATATTCTGGCATACAAATACTTGTCCAAAATGAAACTTACCAACTTTCCTGGTGAATTCGATTGATACTATGTGTAACACCCCAGAGTGGTGTTACCACTACTGCACCCTGCTACAATCTCTAATGGGCTAATATAATGTCATCTTATGTATTTCTGTCCAGGTCCAATACACTGTGCATTCCTAATCTGTTTGCCACTGTTATGTCCATGTAATGTGCCTGATTCACAAGCAGGTGACAGCCAACAAGGCAGAACTATAGTTAGAGAGATTGGAACTTACCATTCCATTCTAACCTCCCTCTGGAGAGAAGTGGGCTTGTCCTACTTCCTGCAGGAAGGGTGGGGACCAGTTTGAGTCAGTCTAGTTTACCCCCAGCTAGGGGAAGGGTGTGCATGGGCATGTCTCTGCTGGACATGCCCATGCCAGCCAGAGTACCCTAAGCTCTGCTGGCCATGGAGGCCAAAGCTTGAAGCCTCAGGAACCAGTAGGAAGGTTCCCTGGCATAACCTAGAGTCAGATTACAGAGAAGAAGTGCAGTATACAGAAGAAGCTGAGTTACACAGCCAGCCTGTCAGTACAGCAGAGTCAGAGAGAAACAGAGACATAGTAGAGTTGAGTTTGCCTGCCAGTTTCATGCTAAAGCCTGCTGGAACCAAGACAAAGCATGTAAACGGTTTTGGAGAACGTTTATTCAAATTAAAGCTGCCATTGAACTTCATCTCAAGGTCAGGACTCCAGTTATTCTTTTATCTCTCAATTATTCCCCCTATTTATTGCTTCAGAGCCAAAGCCCAGCGGTATCCAGGTAGGAGCACCGTGACACACATAAAGAGACATTTTAGGCCATGCTATGCCTATCGGAATTTCCTATACTTTTGACACGTTATAGGAGGGCCCTGGAGGGAGGCTGTCCGTTGCATATGTAGATGAGTAAGTTTTAGAGCATACAATTGCTGCTTTGATCTAGACAAAATTGAATATATATCCCAAAATTAAATCGCAAATAGTACCGCCAACAATCTTGTAAGCAAGAAGCCATGGCAGATTTAATTTTTTTTTTTTTTATGAAAGCTTTTCTCTAAATAGTTGTCTTGAAAATCACTTAATTATTAAAGTGAATTTCTGTAAACAAAAACAGAATTAACTAATACATGATTTGAATGAAATCATGCTGTTTTTAGACTTTCATCATCTTCTTTACAGTTCATACATTGATGGATATACTGATGGATTGCATGGTGGTCATAACTATGGATGAGTTCATCGACTTTGGATAAAACATCCGAAGTCGATTCGCATAAAACTTTGTTAGAATACTGTACGGAGCGAGCGCTCATCCCTATCCGTAACATGAAAACAAGAGGTGTATAATGTTGTATTAACTTTCTTTCCATGATAAATGCTTCTTGCTGAAGTGACACAACCCCTTTAAGTTTAGGACCAACCTTGTAATTAGGCTCCCTCTCTATGGAGGTCACAAAGCAGTCACAATGTACACCTCTTATGGTTCATATGTTTTTCCATTGTTATGAAAACCTTTTGTAGATAGGAGAGCGATGTTGTAGATTTTTACATTGGGGTCCAAAAGCCCTAAGGTATACTTCTGGCCCATAGCCTAATATGAGCCCATATTGTATCTTAGATTTTACTTAAGTGCAGATGGAAGTTTTTGTTTTGTCACAGATTCTGTAAAAAAAAGACATTTATCAAATCAGATGTCAGTTTTGTGGCTTAAAGTAGTCACAAGTCATGGTGATTGCACCTTTTCTTGTGACATTTGGTATATTTCTGCGACATTTAGTGTTTAAAGGGGTTGTGTCACAAAGCATAGTCTACATTTTTCAAACCACCACCTGGATCTGAATACTTTTGCAATTGCATGTAATTAAGAATTTAGTATAGCCTGTGAGCTATTCACTAAATGATCTGTATAGCGCCACCTGCTGTTTGTTATTTTCCTTATTTTGTTATCCATCTAACTGAGGCTGGTTGAACGTGCTTAGTTAAGTCTTTAACTGTCACCAGCCCATATGTTCTGTTAGAAGCTGTGCAGTTACAGGGAGAAGAGCTGCAGCAGACAGGAGAATCCCTTGAGTTGTTAAGTCTGAAAGATAATCTAGCAGAGCAATTGACGCAATAAATGTGAAGATCTCTGAACCCATGTGAGGTACAAGACTGGTTCTAGCTTTGTTAGAAAGATATTGTCATGTACTAAATGATGTCTGACTTTCATTTTTACATGATCGATTGCACTCTTTTTTAGGGCTAAAAAGTGAATTAGACCTGGACAAAAGTCTATAAAATTTGCTACCTACACCAGGCAACCCCCTGGTGTACTTTTACACATAAAGGTGTAAACCACATTGCACTCATGCCGTATATATTATTAAGGTGCACCATTTCGGGATCGGTGACGGTTGCCTTTCAGGAATTGGTTGCCTCTTATGCCTCTGATGGCGAATGTGCTAACCCCCGCCGCGGTTTGGAGATGGTAGCAGCGCGATGCCCTTGGCCTGCTGTGTGACCTTCGGTACCTGTGGAAGACCTCGGTTGTTTGCGGCTTCTGGGCCATGTGATTTGCGGTGGTCACCGGAGCCCTAGGCCGTGAGCTGTGAGACCTGGGGGTGTGTGACTTGCGGTGGTCACTGGAGTTTGAGGCTGGACTCTTAGGTGACCCTTCCTTCACTGTGCAAGTACAGATGAACAGCTAGCCTTATAAAGGCCTTTTGATAGTTCCGGCTTTGTGTGGGGCACTCCGATACCGCATCTGTGCGGTGGAAAAGCCAAATTTTGGTGTGAGCAGATTGAACTTAAGAGGGTGCGCCCATTGGACACTCTGCTCCGGAACATGTCTTTTGGAACATATACCTCAAAGTCGAGCCTCAGCACCTAGTTTAGAGTTTAACTGGGACTGCGTGCACTTCCTTCTATATGCCGTATATAATTGTTGGCAATATGACCTGGGGGAGGTGACCAGTTATTTTGCATTTACCCTTGGTATCTGGTATCTACACCGACTCAGTGTTTACTTCCTCCCTCCGTTGTTTAGTATCTAATCATTATCTGTATCTTTCTACCATGTGTTAACATTGATGGGTGGGCGCTCTGTGTAATATACATACGAGATATTGTTGTGGGGAAATTACGTACATAGATGCGTTATATTGACTTATATATATAATAATGCCGCCAAAATACCGTAAATCAGGTGGTTTGACCTCTCCAAAAGGTGGATCAGGGGGAAGCCCACAGGCCGATTAGACAAATTCCTGAAGTCACCACCACCCAAAACTAGAGGAGGGGTACAGAGATCGGCCCCTCAGACTGAGTTAGGTTCAGTTAACTCAGACTGCTTAGAACAGGGTTTATCAAAGCCCAGCTCTTCCCATAGTGAAGGCTTTGAGAGCATAAACAACAAACTGCAGGATATACTGGGAGTGGTAAATGCTACTAGTGCTTCGGTTGCAGAGTTGGCCTCTTCCCTTGCAGTAGTAAAAGGGGATGTTAGTATAATTAGAGATGAAATGACGAAGCTGAGACTAAAGGTGAAAGAATTGGAAACCGCAGTTAACTCTGTCACTGTAGAGAATGGTATATTCAAGAATAGACTAGAAGAAGTAAATGAAGACCGTATTTGGTTAAGAAGGAAAGTTGGTAGAACTGGAGGATAGTCGCGTAGGTATAATTTGCGGTTAGTGGTTTTCCCAGAAGGGCAGAACAGGACAACTCACACGAAATTTATCCAGAAATGGTTGATACAAATTTGGGGGCCAGACTACGATGCATTACCTTCTGTGTGGAAAGGGCCCACAGGATCCCCTTTAAAAAACCGCCTCCAGGTGCCCCTCCTAGGGCAATTTTAGCTAAATTTGTCTGTTCAAAGGATCGGGATTGGGTCCTTAGACGCAAAAGAGGAGTATTAGAAACACACTTTAATAATAACCAGATATCAATATTCCCTGATTTCTCTTGGGAGACGCAAAGTAAAAGAAGATCTTTCTTTGATGTTAAGAAAGACTGATCTCAGCTAAAATTAAGTATTCAATGTTAGATCCCGCAAAATAAGAGTGGTAGACAATGATACTGTCCGATTCTTTTCTAACACATGAGGAGGTGGCACAATGGTTGGATTCTAGGGCCTATGAAATATTATGAAGAGGAGGTGGGGAGGGGGGTGGGTGATGGGAGGTGGCAGGGGGGAGTGTGGTGGAAGGTGAGAGGTTGATGGGTATGTAAAATGCCTTGTCAATCATGAAGGGGGTGTTTGGGGGTGGATTTAGGGAGGGATTGGCTGCCGTTCTCCGTTTCGTGGTTATGCGTGGCCTCTCCGCTGAGATTGTGGATATCTTTACTCATATGATATGCCGTGTAACATCTTTATGTTGGAATGTGAGGAGGGTTGGGAGACAGAGTGAAGAGGACGGTGGTATTTGACCTTGTGATCCGTCATTTGCCTGCCATTGTGGCACTATTAGAGACTCATGCAACAGCAGATAGGATTTATACACTGAAAAGGAAATGGGCCTCTTTGGAGTACCACGCTTGCTACTCTTCTTATGCAAGAGGTGTCAGTGTATATATTCATCGAGGGATAGAGTTCCAACCGTTAGACAGTTCCATCGATAAAGAGGGGCGATACGTATTTCTTCATGGGCTTTGGAAAGGGCAGGAGGTGATATTGGCTTTTATATATATCCCCCCTCCATTTAAATCAACGGTTCTTTCACATTTAGCTCAATATATATCTACAAAAAATCAATGTGCCTTATTGGTGGCAGGCGACTTTAATGCGGTACCGGACCCTGAGTTGGACCGGTTCTCTTCACTCTCTGGGCGCGGTCGCAGCGGGTCCCCTTTGACTGCTGTGTGCCAGGAGCTGGCGCTGGTTGATATCTGGCGCCACCTCTATGGCAATAAAAAAATTTTTTCATGTTTTAGCCAGTCATACGGGTCCATGTCCCGTATTGATCTGGCTTTTGCTAGTCGGGATCTGTGCGGTCGCGTCCTGAGAATGAGGTACGAGCCTCATGGAATCTCGGACCACTCTCCAGTCTTGATTGTGTTTGTGGAGGCTCCAACTTCAGGAAGAACCTTTAAATTGAACTCGCATTGGTTTGAGGTGATAGGGGAGCAATCCCGTGTAGATCAGGATATTCAGGAATTCTGGGGCTTCAACGTAGGTTCTACACATATTCACTATGTGTGGGACGCGTTGAAAGCCCATATTAGGGGTCTGTACTTTAATAAAATCCATAGATTTAGAATGGCAATACGATGTAGGGAAAAACAACTGACTGACTCAATTAGGAGTTTGCGTGCCGCATTGATTGACTGTCATGAGGAGCAACTTATCAGTCAATTAAAGGAGGCTAATTCTCAGCTTAAGACACTTTTATATAAAAAAGCACAACATAAGCTCCTTTTTCAGGGTCAGAATCATTTCTGCGAATCTGGTAAAACGGGAAGGTTCTTGGCTCGTTTGGTGGCCAACCAGAGAGAGGTTTCCACTATAAAAGAAATTAGGAACCCTCAAGGAACTGGGGTGAGATCCTCAGAGGAGATTAGAGAGGAATTTGTGAAATATTACTCTACCCTCTATAAATCTGAGTCTCTGTTTAGACGTACCGATATTGATCAATATCTTCAACAATTGGCGCTCCCCCAGCTATCTACCCAAGATAGAGAGATGTTGGACTCCCCCATCCTTTTGGAGGAACTCCAAGCGACTCTCCCGTTCCTAAAGTATAGTTCATCTCCCGGCCCAGATGGATTACCGTTTGAGACCTATAGGTACCATGCCAAATCTCTTTTGCCGGCTTTACTTCAAGTCCTTAATGAATCCTGTGCACTCGGCTCTCTACCACCATCATTTAGAGAGGCAGTGATTATTTTGGTTCTGAAAAAGGAGAAGGACCCATGCGATGTGGGGTCATATAGACCCATATCGCTCTTAAATACAGACTATAAGATCTTTGCAAAAATTTTGGCTAACCGCCTGAAGAGGGTTATAGCTGGTCTGGTTCACCCTGACCAGACGGGCTTTATTCTGGGCCGCCATATACAGACGAGCATATATAGGGTCTATCTGAATTTATCTGTTGGGGGTAGTGTGGACCACTCCATCCTGTCATTAGACGCCGCAAAGGCATTTGACAGGATGGAGTGGCCTTTTCTCTGGGCCACAATGTCCCATTTTGGCCTTGGAAATCCTTTTTTTGGAAATGACCCAAATGTTATATGAACAGCCAGTTGCATATATCAATATCAATGGTATGAGTTCCTCTCCTGTTGCGATGTGGAGAGGGATGAGACAGGGTTGTCCCCTGTCTCCCCTCCTTTTCGCTCTTTTTATCGAACCGTTGGCTTGTCGGATCCGCTTGGAGAACCCTATAGAAGGCTTCGGGGTGGCGGGAGTGAGCGATAAAATAAGTCTGTATGCAGACGATGTGATTCTGTTCCTGGATCAGGGATGGAAAATCCTTCCGTATGTCATAGAGGTAATAGAACATTACGGTAAATTATCAGGTTATATGATTAACTGGACAAAGTCATCGCTCCTCCCGCTGAACCGGAAAGCTGTAGATGTAGGGAGCCAAGTCCGTGTCTTGGCCCCTAACGATTCCTTGGACTATCTGGGGGTTAAGATCGGGGTTCCAATAAGTAGGTTCTATGACCTGAATTTGGCCCCAGTTTTGAATAAAGTTAGGACCAAAGTTGGCGCTTGGCGGAAATTAACATTGGCACAGACAGATCAAATTGCACTGATCAGGATGATTATTTTGCCTATGGTTTTGTTCCCGATGTGTGCCTCCCCTATCTGGATTGATAATGTCTTTTTCCATAGATTGGAGACCCTGATTAATGACCTAATCTGGGGCAGGAAGAGGGTGCGTATAAAGCAGAGATATCTATGGTTGTCGGAGGCAGATGGTGGGCTGTCGCTACCTTTTTTTCAAGGTTATTATTTTTGTGCACAGATTCAGTGGTGTTGTCACTGGAAGGAGAGCTTATTATCACGGTATTTGAATAAAGTCTTTAATAAGTCAATAGAGAATATATACGCATGTTTGGAAACAGGGATTATGGGAATGAGGAGGTCCTTGCTGATCCCTTGCTCACTACAGAGGGTGTGGAACAGGCTGAAGGAGATCCTTAAAGTCTCCGGTCCGTTTAGTTTCACCCCTCTGTGGGGGAACGGGGGGCTGGAGGAATTCTTCAAAATTACAGATTTTGGTTATTGGTCACGAAATGGCATCTATTTGGTGTCCCACCTCTTTCATATGGGTCGTTTTAAATCACTTTTGGAATTTGGTTTTAATCATTGCTCACCATTAGATTTATTTATGTATGCACGTTTGAAACATTTATTTGAAGCCTCTAGGAATAGGGGTCGTATTTTCCCACGAGAGAACATTTTTTTCGATTACTGTGACGCCCAGAAGGATGAGAAGGTGAAAATATCTAGATTATATACTAAACTCCGAATGGCACTGGCAACTGTAACGACTTTTAAAAGCCCAAGTAAATGGGAGCAAGAGTTGAATTGCCCCCCTTTACAGTGGCCTATTATTTATAGGAACGTGAGAAAGGCGACAGTTTCCAGTGCACATAGACTAATTCAATTTAAGATCCTCCATAGGTTGTACTATACGCCCAAAACTCAAGGAAAATTCCCCCAAAATAGGGGCCGGGATTGTTGCTGCCCTAAATGTGGATATGTTAACGCGAACTATGTCCATTTGCTTTGGAGTTGCAATAAAATAAGAAAATATTGGGATGAGGTTTTCTCTGCTCTACAAAAGGAATCCTTAATGAACTATAACCCGGGGATCTTGATAGTGATCTTTGGAGATTATGGTGCAGAAACGGAAGTCCCCCCCCAGGTTAGACGTATTTGGATGAGAGGTTTGATAGTAGCGAAAGCTATATTGGTGAAGCACTAGGGCTCTGTCTCCCAGCCCTCTTCAAGGGAGTGGGATCTATACCTTCAACAAATTAAAATTTATGAGGATATTGAAAGGAAGCGGAGAGTAGCACGCAGAGCCACGTAGATATCTCTAATGTATGTATTTGTTGTTGTATTTGAATGAATTGAGGGGAACGACAGCCAATGGGGGGGGGGGAGGGATATAAGGATATTTAGGATTGTTATATTATATACACTGATTTGTTTTAAATTGGTCTATGTACTAATTTTATGTCTTTTCAAAATAAAAAATTTAAAGAATTAAAAAAAAAAAAAAAAGGTGCACCATTTCATAAATTTAGTGCAGGCACACAATACAAAGACAGACTTAAAACTGACACAAAAACAACCAAAAATTCCCCCATAATTGGCACATGTAGCATTACCTACCATATTAATGAGACCCATATGCATTCCTTGTATTACCATACAGGTTTCATGTATAATAACAGCATATTTACCAAACTTAACTGTCAAGTCAAGAGACAAAAGGGGGCAGAAACATTCTGGATTGTGTCAACCCCTTATGTTGGAGACCAGATAACAGAAAACAATTTTTGGCAATTACTTTAAACTTAAACACAAGGCATTTCTCTAATTAAGCTACTATGTGGTTCATTTACTAATGTTCTACACTAGCTTTTGTCAAGTTTTATCACAAATTGTGTTATAATATCGCGTCAAAATATTGAACTTTTTAGCTTTTTTTTTTGCTAAAAGTGGGCAGAAAGTGGTAGACATGGGTGGGACCTCAAAGTCTACTCATTTAACAATATGTGAGCCATAAATCTAACTCATATTGCACTAGAAATCAGCTTCTGTCTGGAGTAGACAACTGTTCTGGGGCACGAACAGCAGAAGACTCAATACATTTATTAAAAGGGAAGTGCCTCCAGTGTTTAGCAAAATTTCAACCCTTAAAGGGGTTGTCTCATCATAGACAATTGGGGCATATTGCTAGGATATGCCCCTTGTCATATAGGTGTGGGTCCGACCACTGGGACCAGCACCTATATAGAGAATAGAGCCCCGAAAGTGAAGGAGGGCGCACTGCACATGCGCAGCTGCCCTCCAATCATTTTCTATGGAGACGGCAAAAATAACTGAGCACTGGCTCAGCTATTTCCGTCGAGCCCATAGAAGTGAATGGGAGCGGTGGCCGGTCATACGCGGTGCGCTCCTATTCACTTCTATGGGAGCCGGCTCGGTGGTGGCTGGACCGGAGTCCTCCAGCCACCACCTTGCGAGGCTCTGTTCCCGATATATACGTGCGGGTTCCAGCGGTGGGACCTGCACCTATTAGACAATGGGGGCATATCCTAGCGATATGCCCCGTTGTCTATGATGGACAACCCCTTTAAGACCCTTTATGTAACCCTATGGTCGCAGGACACCTTTTTATTTCAGAAAGGGAAAATTAACTAATCTGAATACCCCAGAAAGTAATTGTTGAGGAGGCCTATCTTTTAGGCGATGTCCAGTACATGGCTGCCATCTTGAAAGCCGCCATACTGAATCAAGGGCAAATTTTTCAAATGGGAAAGGGGTCATGTAGAATATCATAAAAGACCAGAATTTTCAGAAATCAATTGGTGCAATCAATGTGGTTCAAAAGTTATTAACACAAAGTTCAAAACTTCAAAGTTCTGTGTTCAGCACCATGGACAACACATTGAACACGTCAAATAGCTGGGTATCACAGGGAAGGTTCCCAGTTGCTGTTGCAACGCATCTGTTGGACGTGCTGGAACAAAAAAATAAAATCCATGGGGGGCTCACCTAAAAACTTAAAAGGTAATTTAGAGATTCTCACAAATTAACTTCTGCTCTTGTTGGGGACAATGTGGGGATTCCATTCCAATCTCCCCAGTGCTCTGGTCTGCTTATGTTGACTTCTAGCTGCCCCAGTATGCTGCTCCTGAATCCATAAGTTCTCCTCAAGCCTGTGGTCACGTCCAAATCCAAGCAGCCTGCCAGTTCTACACTGCTCTAGACTTCCTTTCCCATACTTATAGGTCAATCACCAATGAGCCCTATCCTAATCATTGCCTCTATCCTTAGCATACATGGTGTATAAGAGACAAAGCGAATATAGGGGGAAATGATTGCAGATCACAGAGGACAGTTTAGAGGGGAGATGGAGAGGGGAAAGATCCAGAACAGCAGGACATATTGATTACAGCACAGACAGGGCAGGGACTATGTAAATATTTGCAGTGTCAGTCCAGTGAGCGATGCTGAATAATAAACAAGCTAAATCACATGCAGAGTGACTCAAGCACTTCATAAATGAAATCTATTATGACTGAAGTAGGAAATGCACTTATTATGTACTGGAGGGAAGATATGGCTGCCATGAACAGAAAACAGCAGTATGAGATGCTGAGCCTTCTGCAATATTCAAGTTCTGAGCCCTGGTGGGGAAGGGGCCTCTGTACTGAGCTCAGAAGCATATTGAGCTTTGGAGCCAGCAGGTGAAGAAAGACAAACCCACTTCCTTCAGTCCATCTATGCTGCTAAGAATTAGATTCACCTAGTAAAAGTGCATGGACAGCATAATTGCTAGAAGAGAGACCCCTAATGGCAGAGATTTTGCAAGTGTTTTTAGGGTAGGATACTATGATCATTTTTAATCAAAGTGATTTACAGACTTGTTGAGGTTCTTTGAGAAGAAGTTGTTTGGAAAGCTAGTACCCATTTAAAGTATCTGCTTTTAATTGCTTGGTGCCAGATACCAGTCCTGATCAAAAGTTTAAGACCACTTGAAAAATGGCAAAAAATCATATTTAGCATGGCTGGATCTTAACAAGGTTCCAAGTAGAGCTTCAACGTGCAACAAGAAGAAATAGGAGTGAGACAAAACATTTTTTGAGCATTCAATTTAATGAAAACAACGAATAAACTGAAACAGGCTGTTTTTGAGCTGATCAAAAGTTTAGGACCACACCTCCAAAAATAACTAAACCCCCCCAAAACAGAAATCCAACTTACAAACATGAACTCAGTAATAAGTAGCTCTGCCGTTATTGTTTATCACTTCAAAAATTTGTTTCGGCATGCTTGATGCAAGTGTTTCCATTAGTTGAGTGGGAACATTTCTCCAAGTGGCAAAGATAGCCGCACGAAGGCCATCTACTGTCTGGAACTGTTGTCCATTTTTGTAAACTTCCCTTGCCATCCATCCCCAAAGGTTCTCAATTGGATTTAGATCAGTGGAACATGCAGGATTGGCCAAAAGAGTGATGTTATTCTCCTGGAAGAAGTCCCTTGTCCTGCAGGCATTGTGTACTGTTATGTTGTCCTGTTGAAAAACCCAGTCGTTACCACACAGATGAGGGCCCTCAGTCATGAGGAATGCTCTCTGCAACATCTGGACATAGCCAGCGACCGTTTGATGCCCCTGCACTTCCTGAAGCTCCATTGTTCCACTGTAGGAAAAAGCACCCCAGACCATTATGGCGCCCCCTCCACTGTGGCGCGTAGAAAACATCTCAGGTGGGATCTGCTTGTCATGCCAGTAACATTGGAAACCATAAGGACCATCAAGGTTACATTTTTTCTCATCAGAGAATAAAACTTTCTTCCACCTTTGAATGTCCCATGTTTATTGCTCTCTTGCAAAGTCCAAATGAGCAGTTCTGTGGTGTTCAAGGAGACGAGGTCTTTGAAGACATTTTTTGTTTTTTAAGCCCTTCAGTCTCAGATGCCGTCTGATGGTTATGGGGCTGCAGTCAGCACCAGTAAGGGCCTTAATTTGGGTCGAGGATCGTCCAGTGTCTTGACGGACAGCCAATTGGATCCTCCGGCTCAGTGCTGATGAATTTTTTTTGGGTCTTCCACTTGACTTTTTTGTTCCATAACCCTCAGGGTCATTTAAGAAATTCCAAATGACTGTCTTACTGCGTCCCACCTCAGCAGCGATGGTGCACTGTGAGAGACCCTGCTTTATGCAGTTCAACAACCCCACCACGTTCAAAAGGGGAGAGTTTTTTTGCCTTTGCCATCACAACGTGTGACTACCTGACAGAAAATGACAATGAATCCACATCTTTGCATAGATTTGGCCTTTTAAAGGCATGTGGTCCTAAAATTTAGTTTCAGTTTAATCGTTATTTTCAATTAATTGAATGCTCCAAATTTTTTTTGTCTCACTCTCATTTCTTCTTGCTGCATGTTGAAGCTCTACTTGGAACCTTGTTAAGATCCAACAATGTAAAATATGTTTTTTTGCCATTTTTCAAGTGGTCTTAAACTTTTGATCAGGACTGTATTACAGGGCACCTACAGAGGTCTTATGGAATCCATGGCAACATTGGCCAGAGCTATTTTGATGGCATGATGGGGTTTAAAAATATTCTTAGAAACTAATAGTGAAATATAAAATACAGTATATTTTAAAAAAGAGTTTTGTTTAGAAATATTATGAAACTGAATATTATGTTACTGCATTTATATATAAAAAATATGATGCTCATGTATAGAATCTAGTGAAAGAGAAGGGCAACACAATTTTTTTTCCCCTAAACTATGGAAGATGTAAAGGAACAATTGGCTCTACTAGTGCACTGATAAAACCAGCGGGAGTTCTTGGTTTAGGGTATTTTTTTCACACACCATTATCAAATGGAAAACTCAAGTGATACAGATTCTTTCTATGCGGATTTGAAATCCACATAACTAATTGACAAGTACCTTATTGAAGCGGATTCTGTGCGGAAAGCACGTTGGGTTACCACTTGCAGATGGGTATAAAGGGCATGCAGGTTTGTAGCTTATCAACTTGCAAATCCTTGATTATCTTGCAAATCTGCATTGGATTTTTCCTTATGAGCAATCCTTTTTGTGAACATAGCCTTAGTGATATAGTATGATGATTTTTTCTTTCCCTCATGACATGATGAGTATGTATATTACCGTACTGTAATTGTTGATATATCATGACCTTGGTTTTATGTCTCTGGTCAGATGTCTGTATTCATTGTACTTTCCTTTTCCTGTAGCAATACTAAGTGAATAAGTACCATAAAGCTAGGTTAATAGTATATGCGTGTTTAATTGCACATCTGAGGTATGCAGATTTTAGAAATATGCATTTATTCCTTACACATTTCAGTCCTTTTCTCACAAGGTCACTGTACCAAACTTAGAAGGCTTCATATGATCTTTCATATGGAATTGATTTCACTTGAATCAAGTTGTAAAGGGTTTCTTTGGTGTCTTCTGATACTCGGATCAAATGCATATTTTCTTTTCATTTTTGTTCACAAACCTAATTCAGCTCACAAAACATAACCCTGAAGTTATTCAGATATGTGTTTGTATAATTTCAGAAATGTGCATAATTTAGTTTCATTATAATTTCATAAAAAGAAAAACATATTGGGATAAATAAACAAGCGGAAAAAAAATAAAATCAGTTTGCTGCCTAGCAATTTATTTGTGCAGTCTAGGCTGCCCCTTTATATTTACCTCTTCTAGGGTCTGTCCCGAAAAACGACCTATTTTTAAACAGAAGCCAGACTGATAATCATGATTGATGAAGTTTTGGCCACAAAAACCTTTGGAAAACAGTTATCAGTTTCTCGAGAAGTTGCTACCTTGCTTCTACCTTGAGATTTAATTATTTTTCAGTTTTACAGAACAAACATATTCAATCACTTGTAAGTCATACCTATATTCATGACCCTTTTCAGAAATGACATTTTACATCTCTTATAGAGGTTATCACTTATTGTTATTTGATCTATGAATTGTTAGTCTATCATTAGGGATGAGGGAACCCGAACTGCAAAGTTCGGGATCATACCGAACGTGGCGAGTTCCTCGGACCCGGACTTTTTCACTGAAGTCTGGGTTCAGATTTGGTGTTAGGGTGATTTTATTATTTTCCGTTATAACATGGTTATATCTGAAAATAATAGCATTCTTAAGACAAAATGGAAAAGAATATGGCCCTTTACTGGTAAAAAAATAAAAACTCACCTCATCCACTTGATCACACTGCAGCAGTCTCTTCTTTCTTCATTCAGCAGGACCTGATAAGGGACCTGCGATTAGAGATGTCCCGAACTATTCGCCGGCGAATAGTTCCCGGCGAACATCACTTGTTCGCGTTCGCCACGGCGGGCGAACATATGCGATGTTCGGTCCGCCCCCTATTCGTCATCATTGTGTAAACTTTGACCCTGTACCTCACAGTCAGCAGACACATTCCAGCCAATCAGCATCATACCCTCCCTCCCAGACCCTCCCACCTCCTGGACAGCATCCATCTTAGATTCATTCTGAAGCTGCAGTGTCACAAATTTGACTAAGTTGTAATCGCAATGCGATTAATACAGGTTATATTAATCGCATTGCGAATTCAACTTAGAGCTGGGTTCCTAATGGTTGTTGTATTGATAGAATATAACGAAGATTGAGAATATAGTGCTATATTCGTTATATTCGTCAATTCTAGCAATACAACCATTAGGAACTCAGATCTAAGTTGTAATCTCAATGCGATTAATACAGGTTATATTAATCGCATTGCGAATTCAACTTAGAGCTGGGTTCCTAATGACCCTGTACCTCACAGTCAGCAGACACATTCCAGCCAATCAGCAGCATACCCTTCCTCCCAGACCCTCCCACCTCCTGGACAGCATCCATTTTAGATTCATTCGGAAGCTGCATTCTTAGTGAGAGGAGGGACAGTGTAGCTGCTGCTGATTCAATAGGGAAATCGATAGCTAGGCTAGTGTATTCAGTGTCCACTACAGTCCTGAAACACTCATCTGATCTCTGCTGAAAGGACAGCACCCCAAAAAGCCTTTTTTAGGGGTAGAACATCAGTCTGCTTTTTTTTTTTTTTTCCTGTGTAATCTAATTGCAGTTGCCTGCCTGCCAGCGTGTGTGTCAGGCTCACAGCGTATACTGTGCCCACTTGCCCAGTGCCACCACTCATATCTGGTGTCACAGTAGCTTGCATTAAAAAAGAAAAAAAAACTTTTTTGACTGTAATATAATAGCAGTCAGTTGCCGGCACGCGCGTGTGTTTCATGCCCTGCAAGTGCACAGTGTCACTTCAGCGCAACTCATATCTGGTGTCACATTCGATTCCATTTAAAGAAAAACAACAATTTTGACTGTGAATAAATTGCAGTCAGTTGCACACACATAGGAAAATTGTTTGTATAGTGGCTCACCCCTCCTGTTAACATGAACAGGTGCTCACATTAAGGTGTGGTTCACCCTAACCACAATGGAGTATATAGAAAAATATTGTATAGTGGGCACTCAATATCTTTAGCTACACATTGGGTCCAACACATTTATTATATAACATTCAAATACAATTTTGTAAAATCACAATTATTTGCAGTTTTAAGAATGACAATTATATTCAATTAATAAAATTCGTATCATATATTATTATTCCAATGGATCATCATTTAAGCATATAAAATTCTCCATAAAATCTCCTAAAAGTTCCTAAAAATTCCTTTAAAATATGTTCACACTAGTTAATAATGTGTGATCAATAGATTGTATTTATTAAGGTGCTAATATTTCCAAGCACTCTATGTGCTGTGTCCGTGTTATTCACAGGTTAAAAAGTCACAGATACAGATTATCAGGGTAGTGTTGATAGATCAGGGGTTTATTTGATGCAGTATGTTAATCGTACTTACTGCTTGTAGTCCGATCTTTTTCTATTTCTGACTGTAATGGCGTCCCACTACAAGTCAGATCACTCACCCCTCTTCTTCTGCCCGGTGGCGTATGCAGGTCAGCGGCTTTTCCTAGTCACTGTTACCGCATTACTTGGTGGAGTTCTTCCGATTTCTGTTCAGCGTCCCACGTGTTGATGGTATCTCACATGATGTTCTACAAGCAGTAAGTACGATTAACATACTGCATCAAATAAACCCCTGATCTATCAACACTACCCTGATAATCTGTATCTGTGACTTTTTAACCTGTGAATAACACGGACACAGCACATAGAGTGCTTGGAAATATTAGCACCTTAATAAATACAATCTATTAATCACACATTATTAACTAGTGTGAACATATTTTAAAGGAACTTTTAGGAACTTTTAGGAGATTTTATGGAGAATTTTATATGCTTAAATGATGATCCATTGGAATAATAATATATGATACGAATTTTATTAATTGAATATAATTGTCATTCTTAAAACTGCAAATAATTGTGATTTTACAAAATTGTATTTGAATGTTATATAATAAATCTGTTGGACCCAATGTGTAGCTAAAGATATTGAGTGCCCACTAGTTGCACACCCGTGTTTGTGTGTTCAAGGCCCAGCTGCCAGTGCATAGTGTCACTTCAGCGCCATTCATTTCTGGTGTCACATTCGATTACATTTAAAGAAAAAAAAACAATTTTGACTGTGAATAAATAGCAGTCAGTTGCACACACTTGTTTGTGTGTTTAAGGCCCAGCTGCAAGTCCATAGTGTCACTTCAGCGCAACTCATATCTGGTGTCACATTCGATTCCATTTAAAGAAAAACAACAATTTTAACTGTGAATAAATAGCAGTCAGTTGCACACACTTGTTTGTGTGTTTAAGGCCCAGCTGCAAGTACATAGTGTCACCAGAGCAACTCATATCTGGTGTAAAAGTAGCTTGCACGCATAGTACAACTTAACGAATAAAAAAAAAATGAAAGGCAGAGGGGGGCCACCCCGCAGGGGCCGTCGTGGTCATGGTGCTGTGATTCCTTTTGGCCCTAGAATAATGCCCAGTGTTCAGAGGCCACGTACCCTGAACTCGAAAAGTTCTGAGGACATAGTTGACTGGCTAACACAGGACACCCAATCTTCTACAGCTTCCGCTCGGAACCTTGACGCACCATCCTCCTCCAGCTCAGCTTCGGGCACCTCTCAAGTTACCTCTCGCCCGCCTGCCGCCACCACCAACACTAGCACCACAGCCGCTTCACTTGATCTGTCAGAGGAGTTATTTACACATCAGTTGGAAGAAATGAGTGATGCGCAACCAGGGATGGACTGGGACAATAAAGTGGCCCTGGACTTCAGCCAGACCGGCCCACTTTATTTTTCCCAAACACACTAAAAAAAAAAATAAGTAAAAACATTCCACTGTAAGTATAAGTATGTTTCCATCTCCTCTGTCATCTACTATCTCATGCGTTATGTCTTCTCCTCTCTCTAATCCTCTGTCTTTTTTCAGAACTTCTCTCTCTTGTCTACACTCATGTTCCTGCTCATCTCCTCTATCGTCTTCACATTCATCGCCTGCCTCATGCTCCCTCTCCTCTCCACTCTCCTCTATTGTGGACCCAGCCTGAGAATAGACATATAGTAAGTCACAACTGTAGGCTAAATATGTTCCATAAAGTCCACAAATCTGTATGTGGTTTAAGAAGGAATAAATAATAATGTCTGACTTACCATAGCAGTCAGGCCCGCACTGCTCTCAGCTTTTGCGGACGTTCCAGCAAATAATGCATCTAATTTTACACATTTAGTGGCATCTGCCTCAAGTGCTTGCCTTTTTTTGTCTCTTAACTTCTCGGCTCCTCCCTTACGTTTAGTCTTGTGTTTTAACATGTTTGTTGTTGCAAGTCACACCTAATGGCAATAGGTAACACTTGTTGTTAACCTTACTTGCTGACGCTGTGGTGGTGGCACTGAATTATCGCTGTACTCGTACACTTTCTCGTTCCTCCTCGTTCCTCCTCGGCGGTGCTGGCTCCGCCTCCTCTTGTTGCTTGAACGGGCTCGGCTCCTCCCATACTCCTCCTCTCCTCCCGCATACGGCCGTGAGCGTGACCCCTGAGATACCTCACGTCGCTGGGAGGTGATCAGGGCCGCTCTAAACATAGGAGGAGGCGGAGCCGGAGGGAAGTGGCAGGCCAGCGCAGCTTGATGGACGCCGGTCATTGGCTGACGGCGCCGCCGACGCCAGCCGCCAGGTAAATTAATCAAAATCACACAGAAAATGACAGTGATTGACAGCCGGCCCATAATTCGATCGGCCCACCGGGATTCTCCCGGTACTCCCGATGGCCAGTCCATCGCTGTGCGCAACCATTATTGCCAGAGGATGTAGATAACAGGGATATGTCTCAGTCAGGCAGCATTACACACATGGACGTACGGTGTGATGATGATGTTGTACCCGCTGCTGCTTCCTTTGCTGATTTGTCAGATACAAGTGAAGCGGTTGATGATGACGATATGTCCGTGGATGTCACGTGGGTGCCCGCTCGAAGAGAAGAAGAACAGGTGGAAAGTTCTGATGGGGAGACAGAGAGGAGGAGGAGACGAGTTGGAAGCAGGGGGAGGTCGTTGCAAGGAGCTAGTGGCACAGTCAGACAGCATGCATCGGTACCCGGTGTCAGCCAGACAGCACGCCAATCAACGCATGCTGTTGCCACCACCAGAATGCCGTCATTGCAGAGCTCAGCAGTGTGGCATTTTTTTTGTGTGTCTGCCTCTGACAACAGCGATGCCATTTGCAACCTGTGCCAAAAGAAACTGAGTCGTGGGAAGTCCAACACCCACGTAGGTACAACTGCGAAGGCACATGATCACACATCATAAACGCCTATGGGATCAACACATGAGTACAAGCAGCACACAAACTCAAAGCCGCCACCCTCCTCCTGGTCCAGCATCTTCAGCCACATCAACCACTGCTGTCCTCCTTGCCCCCTCTCAACCATCCGCCACTCCGTCTCTCGCCTTGAGCAGTTCCTGCTCATCTGCCCACAGTCAGGTGTCTGTCAAGGACATGTTTGAGCGTAAGAAGCCAATGTCACAAAGTCACCCCCTTGCCCGGTGTCTGACAGCTGGTTTGTCTGAACTCTTAGCCCGCCAGCTTTTACCATACAAGCTGGTGGAGTCTGAGGCGTTCAAAAAATTTGTAGCTATTGGGACACCGCAGTGGAAGGTACCCGGATGAAATTTCTTTGCACAAAAGGCAATCCCCAACCTGTACTCAATTGTGCAAAAGGAAGTAATGGCATGTCTGGCACACAGTGTTGGGGCAAGGGTCCATCTGACCACTGATACCTGGTCTGCTAAGCACGGTATATCACCTACACTGCGCATTGGTTAAACCTGCTGATGGCTGCCAAGCATGGAATGCGTGGTTCTGCAAAGGAGTTGGTGACACCGCCACGACTTGCAGGCAGGCCTGCTGCCACCTCCTCTACTCCTACTCCATCCTTTTCCATAACCTCCTCGGCTGAGTCCTCTTCTGTTGCTGCGTCTTGCTCCACATCAATGGCACCCCCCAGCTCCCCAGGGGCTATTCCACATCCCGGATACGACAGTGTCACGCCGTCTTGGGGTTGACTTGCCTGAAAGCAGAGAGTCACACCGGACCAGCACTCCTGTCCACCCTGAACGCACAGGTGGATCAGTGGCTAACTCCGCACCAACTGGAGATCGGCAAAGTGATGTGTGACAACGGAAGCAATTTGTTGGCGGCATTGAATTTGGGCAAGTTGACACATGTGCCATGCATGGCACATGTGTGTAATCTGATCGTACAATGCTTTGTGCATAAGAACCCAGGCTTACAGGACATCCTGAAGCAGGCCAGGAAGGTGTGTGGCCATTTCAGGCATTCCTACACGACCATGGTGCACTTTTCAGATGTCCAGCGGTGAAACAACATGCCAGTGAGGCGCTTGATTTGCGACAGCCCGACACGTTGGAATTCAACACTCCTAATGTTCGACCGCCTGCTCCAACAAGAAAAAGCCGTCAACGAGTATTTTTATGACCGGGGTGCTAGGACAGCCTCTGGGGAGCTGGGAATTTTTTTGCCACGTTACTGGACACTCATGCGCAATGCCTGTAGGCTCATGCGTCATTTTGAGGAGGTGACAAACCTAGTCAGTCGCACCGAAGGCACCATCAGCAACATCATACAATTTGTTTTCTTCCTGGAGCATGCCCTGCGAAGAGTGCTGGATCAGGCCATAGATGAACGTGAAGAGGAAGAGTTGTGGTCACCATCACCACCAGAAACAGCCTTATCAGCATTGCTTGCTGGACCTGCGGCAACGCTGGAAGAGGATTGTGAGGAAGAGGAGTCAGAGGAGGAATGTGGATTTGAGGAGGAGGAGGAAGACCAACCACAACAGGCATCCCAGGGTGCTCGTTGTCACCTATCTGGTACCCGTGGTGTTGTACGTGGCTGGGGGGAAGAAAATACCTTCAGTGAGATCACTGAGGACAAGGAACGGGACATGATTAGCTCGGCATCCAACCTTGTGCAAATGGGGTCTTTCATGCTGTCGTGCCTGTTGAGGGACCCTCGTATAAAAAGGCTGAAGGAGAACGACCTGTACTGGGTGGCCATGCTACTAGACCCCCGGTATAAGCAGAAAGTGCCTGAAATGTTACCGAATTACCGCAAGTCGGAAAGGATGCAGCAGTTCCAAAATAAATTAAAAAGTATGCTTTACACAGCGTATAAGGGTGATGTCACAGCACAACGGGAATCTAACAGGGGAAGAGGTGAAAGTAATCCTCCTCCTCCCACGACCACGCCGGCAAGGACAGGACGCTTTACAGACATGTTGTTGATGGAGGACATGCAGAGCTTTTTAAGTCCTACACATCGCCACAGCCCTTCGGGGTCCACAGTTAGCAGACTACCTTGCCTTAACTGCAGATATCGACACTCTGAGGAGCGATGAACCCCTTGACTACTGGGTGTGCAGGCTTGACCTGTGGCCTGAGCTATCCCAATTTGCGATAGAACTTCTGGCCTGCCCCGCATCAAGTGTCCTGTCAGAAAGGACCTTCAGTGCAGAAGGAGGTATTGTCACTGAGAAGAGAAGTCTAGGTCAAAAAAGTCTAGATTACCTCACCTTTATTAAGATGAATGAGGCATGTATCCCGAAGGGACTGACAGTGGGCGATACATTAGACTAAAAAAGGCCTGATGAGATGAGCTGCCTTGGGCTAAAAATGGTCCACACGCTGCTGTATTTAATCTCTGAATGCCGGATGACTTGTGTGACTTATCAGCCACCAACTAGGGTTCAAGCCGCAATGTTTTAGGGCACTTTCTGCCTGGGAAACATAAATTTTTCTGGCTGCAACAATACCTAATTTTTCAGGCATGTGTACATGCCTAATTTTTCTGGCCTCTGGTGTTGCACTGTGGCTTCAAAAACCAAACAAAAAAAAAGGCACATACATGTGTCAATTCCCCTTCGTGATCGTTAGCTTGTTCTGGTGAAGGGGCTTGCGTATCACAATGAAGCGACCACCTCTAGGAGTGTGTTGGCAATGGCAATGTTGGCACACCCCAGATGATAAGGTCGTTGCTTCATTGTGAACAGACCAAAAGTGATCGGCTGGATAATTTTGCATAGAAAAAACATTAATTTTCTTTGTGATCATCTAAGGTGATCATTAAAGCCTACTAGGCCAACAATGGGCACACACTGCAGAATCATTGCTTTCTGGGTCACATAACTGTCACTGAACTAACTCAGCACGACAATAGGCTTTGAAAAACCCCCATCGCCTGCAATCTCCCAAACGTGCGCACGAGCACAGTCATCACTACACCAAGATTGACACATAGTGGTATAAAATTTATGTCATGAGTGTATCAACTATTGACAACTCTTTGCGGTTGTCTAAAATCTATTCCATACACGTCCCCTGATAGGGGACGTAACAGGGATTAAACTGATAGGAATAGTACTACTTAACACACCTTATAATAATAATAATAATAATAATACTAGTGGACGTAACAGGGATTAAACTGATAGGAATAGTACGACTTAACATACCACTCCTATCTGGTGGCACAGTAGATTGCATGCGCAGTGCCCCAAATTGGACGTAGGAGGACCGACCAAGCATCTTTTTCCATCGCCCGGTTCCTAAAATCGATTCCATATACACGTCCCCTGATAGGGGACGTAACAGGGATTAAACTGATAGGAATAGTACTACTTAACACACCTTATAATAATGCAGAGAGAAGCAACGCAGAGAGAGGAGTCTGAAGAAGAGGAGTCAGAGGAGGAAGGTGGCTTTGAGGAGGTGGAAGACCAACCACAGCAGGCGTCTCAGGGGGCTTGTTGTCACCTTTCGGGGACCCTTGGTGTTGTACGTGGCTGGGTAGAGGAAGAGACCTTCAATGACATCAGTGAGGACAAGGAACGGGACATGGCTAGCTTGGTATCCAACCTTGTGCAAATGGGGAGTTTGCGGTTGTGCAAATGGACTGTTTGCGGTTGTTTGCGGTGCATTAAATGGGGAGTTTGGTCTGTCATTGTGAAGCGGGCATAATCCTTACACTACCTGATCGATAAAACATCATACTTGATGTTTTAAAGCAAGTTATTCCAAACTATTTAGGAATGCTAGGTGATTTATGCCCTTTATGGATTAAAACCAGACTCTGCGTCAACTATGTAATTTTCCATGGGAGTTTTGCCATGGATCCCCCTCCGGCATGCCACAGTCCAGGTGTTAGTCCCCTTGAAACAACTTTTCCATCACTATTGTGGCCAGAAAGAGTCCCTGTGGGTCTTTTAAAATTCGCCTGCCTATTGAAGTCTATGGCGGTTAGCCCGGTTCGCGAACATTTGAGAAAATTCGCGTTCGCCATTCGCGAACGGAAAATTTTATGTTCGCGACATCTCTACCTGCGATGTGCGCGATGACACTCACTGCGCTCACCACGTGGGAGAGCATGGTGATGTCATCCAGCATATCGCAGGTCCTTTAGCAGGTCCTGCTGAATGAAGATAGAAGAGACTGCTACAGTGCGATCAAGTGGTTGAGGTGTGTTTTTTTTTTTTTTAACCCGTAAAGGGCCATATTCTTTTGCATTCTGTCTTAAGAATGCTATTATTTTCAGATATAACCATGTTATGATGGAAAATCATAAAGTGAAGTTCGGGTCCCCATTGACTTCAATGGGGTTCGGGGTCAAGTTCAGGTCCAGAAACCAAACTTTAACCTAAAGTTAGGCCGAACCCGACGAACCCAAACTTCCACGGGTTCACTCATCTCTATCTATCATACAAACAATGAATAAAAGTGTCAACCCCTGTAGGACCTGTAATAGCTGCCATTTCCTGTAGTCACTTAAAGATCTATATTGATACAATTTAATCACTGTAGAAATGGTAAGATCTACAATTTTCTAATGTACTTAGGCCCCTTTCACACGGGCGAGTTTTCCGCACGGGTGCAATGCGTGAGTGGAACGCATTGCACCCCCACTGAATCCGGACCCGTTCATTTCTATGGGGCTGTGCGCATGAGCGGTGATTTTCACGCTTCACTTGTGCATTGCGTGAAAATCACAGCATGCTCTATTTTGTGTGTTTTTTACGCAACGCAGGCCCCATAGAAGTGAATGGGGCTGCATGAAAATCGCAAGCATCCGCAAGCAAGTGCGGATGCGGTGCGATTTTCACGCGCGGTTGCTAGGAGACGATCGGGATGGGGACCCGATCTTTATTATTTTCCCTCATAACATGGTTATAAGGGAAAATAATAGCATTCTGAACAGTACAATAGGGCTGGAGGGGTTAAAAAAAAAAAAATAATAATTTAACTCACCTTAATCAACTTGTAATAATAGGAAAATGAGCGAGCACTCATACACTTGGCAACCAAATTGACATATGCAGAAAATATTTATTAAATCCCCATAAAATACAAGTAATACAATTTATAAGAACAATGTAACAATAATATACAACATTACAATCACATATATTGTGGTAGATATGATCAATACTATATTCGATAAAAATATATTCGATAGAAATATTCGATAAATTGAATGGTAGAAAATTCAATGTTGAAATATTCGATAGAGTATTCGATACCACTCAATAGTGCAATGGAACTCCCGCGATCTTTGGAACTCCCGCGAAATTTAAACCAGCTTGCTGTATGGAGCGACTGAATAAGCCGGCAAATATTTAAAGCTCCATTGAAGCAATAGGGAGGCAGCAGACGCTAGACGGTAAGCCAAATATCGATTTAAAGTTTTCTTCAATCCAAAGCTCATATCGAGCTTAAAAGGATATGCTATAAAAGACTTTTCACATTATCAGGATTCCTGTGGACACTTTATGAACATATTGCGCTCCCAGTGAATACTAGTGATGAGCGGGAGGTGCCATATTCGATTTCGCGATATTTCGCGAATATTCGCATGAATATTCGTGTTATATTCGTCGAAATCGAATATTCGCAATTATTCCAATTATCGCGAAATTATTTTTTCGCATATTGCGAAAATTTATCTTGATAGTATAAGGCAACGTTCCTATGCTAATGACTATGGCTAGGCTAATATGTGTATTTTACGAAATTTCGTAATATTGCTCTAACTTCGTCTCTTAGAATATTACGAATATTCTAAAAGACGAAGTTAGAGCAATATTAAGAACATTTGCAAAAGTCGAAATTGCGATGCGAGTAATATAACACGAAATAGTCGCATGAAGATTTAAACTTAGCACTGCTATATTCCATATTCTAGCCTAATATGGAATATAGCTGTGCTAAGTTAGCACTGCTATATTCCATATTAGGCTAGAATATGGACTATAGCTGTGCTAAGTTGAAATCTTCATGCGACAATTTCGTGTTATATTACTCGCATCGCAATTTCGACTTTTGCAAATGTTCTTAATATTGCTCTAACTTCGTCTTTTAGAATATTCGTAATATTCTAAAAGACGAAGTTAGAGCAATATTACGAAATTTCGTAAAATACACATAGATTGTATTTAAGCTAATATACTGCTATAGTAATAATTTTTAATAGTGTACATATTTTACAAAACTTAAGTTCAGAAGAGGCAAAAAAAAATTACAGGAAAAAAAAGGGATTATAGCACTATATTAGCTAAATTACAATCTATATGTGTATTTTACGAAATTTCGTAATATTGCTCTAACTTCGTCTTTTAGAATATTCGTAATATTCTAAGAGACGAAGTTAGAGCAATATTACGAAATTTCTAAAAGACGAAGTTAGAGCAATATTAAGAACATTTGAAAAAGTCAAAATTGCGATGCGACTAATATAACACGAAATATTCGCATGAAGATTTCAACTTAGCACTGCTATACTCCAAATTCTAGCCTAATATGGAATATAGCAGTGCTAACTTAGCACAGCTATATTCCATATTAGGCTAGAATATGGAGTATAGCAGTGCTAAGTTGAAATCTTCATGCGAATATTTCATGTTATATTACTCGCATCGCAATTGCGACTATTGCGAAATTTCGTAAAATACACATATAGATTAGATTGTAATTTAGCTAATATGGAATATAGCAGTAAGTTGAAAACGCCACTGACTGGAGCAGCCAGGAAGCCAGGAATCCAAAGGACAGGTAAGAACAACTTTAGGGAAGTGGGAAAGAAAAAAATATAATAAAAAAAATAATAAAAAAAACGAATATTCGATTTCGCGAATATATAGAACGATATTCTAAATATTCGCGAAATCTCGAAATTGCGATATTCGAGAAAAAAATTCGCAATTCGAATATTCGCGCTCAACACTAGTGAATACACCTACAACATTTTCAGTGACATTCAGTTTCCCAAATTGGGATAGAGCGCTAGAAGATAATACCCCCTCTTTCCCAAATAACAGCATATACTTGAAGTTTTTTTGGTGTGATATATATTATTGAATTTATCGACACTATTGAGTGGTATCGAATATTCTATTGAATATTTCAACATTGAATTTTCTACCATTCAATTTATCGAATATTTCTATTGAATATATTTTTATCGAATATAGTATCGATCATATCTACCACAATATATGTGACTGTAATGTTGTATATTATTGTTACATTGTTCTTATAAATTTTATTATTTGTATTTTATGGGGATTTAATAAATATTTTCTGCACATGTCAATCTGGTTGCCAAGTGTATGAGTGCTCGCTCATTTTCCTATTACTACATTTGCCTTTTAAGAGAGGGTGGGGTGATTCCCTCTATATGAGCTTGCAGCACCATACCTTAACTACTTGCTAGTGAGCCACCACAATCTACCACTATTTTTTGTACGCCTTAATCAACTTCTTCGTGCAGCCGGCATCTCTTCTGTGTTGTTCTGTGAGGAATAGGAGCTTTGATGACGTCACTACGTTCATCACATGGTCCGTCACATGATCCATCACCATGGTAAAAGATCATGTGATGGATCATGTGATGAGAGCAGTGACGTCATCAAAGCTCCTATTCCTCACAGATGAAGACAGAAGAGATGCCGGCTGCGCGAACAAGTGGATTAAGGTGAGTTAAATTATTATATTTTTTTTTAACCCCTCCAGCCCTATTGTACTATGCATTCTGTATTCAGAATGCTATTATTTTCCCTTATAACCATGTTATGAGGGGAAATAATACAATATACACAACCTTGAACCCAAGAAGTTCGGGTCTGGGTACCACATTCAGTTTTTTACCACGCGCGTGCAAAACGCATTGCACCCGCGCGATAAAAACTGAACAACGGAACGCAATCGCAGTCAAAACTGACTGCAATTGCATACCTACTCGCGCGGGTTTTTCCGCAATGCATCGGGACCTAATCCGGACATGTGTGAAAGAGGCCTTAAGGCGCAGATTGTCTGGATGGAAGCATTTCTTCCTGACAGTCGGCTGCTCGTTCATTGGAGGTGAAGAGCTGAATTTACATGTAGCGATCACCTCCACAGTATGAGGATGAGTAATCGCTGCTGCTATTGCTCATCCCTATAAAAAATCATTGTTCCTGGGAAGGATTGCGGTGTCCACACCTGCGATCATTTCACCCAATGAACAAACGTTTCACTCATTTATCGGGTGATCTGTGGCACCTTTACACGGGAAGATTATCAGCCAAATATTGGGCCGTCTAAATCCAGCTTAAGGTTAGTTTCACATATGCGTTTGAACTAGCACCGTTTTTTGTCCGGCCAAATCCTGGCACTAATGCCGGAAACAGGCCAGATCCCTGCTGGGCCCCGTTATAGTCAATGGGGTTTGGCGGTGCTCCGGCCTTATCCGGCTATGCCGTTTAAAAGCATATATAAAAGCAGCCTTAGCATTTCAATTCCTCAGCCATTCACTGTTACTTGGTGGGGTCTCAGTGGTCAGACCCTCAGTGACCATACATTTATTGATAAATGTGTTTGCGGGCCCACTCTTCTGATAAATCCGGTATACAGAGTGATGATGCAAAGGTAAAGGTCTGTAATTAAATTCTGCACACCGTGCTATGACTGGTTGCTATGGACAAAGTCAGCTTTCTTTTAGACAATTTTCATGAATCTGACCTTTTGTGCACAGGTTAGTTTATACTGATGGTTCCCATTAACCATGATAGAGCTTGAGAGGATCTGTAGAGAAGAATGGCAGAAAATCCCCAAATGTAGGTGGCATCATACCCAAGAAGACTGGAGGCTGTGATTGCTGCCAAAGGCGCTTCAACTACTGTAAGTGCTGAGTAAAGGGGCTGAATACTTACACCAATGCAATGCTTTTGTTTTTACCTTTTCAATAAATTAGCAAAGATTTCGAACATTCTGGTTTCACTTTGTCATTATAAGCCAGGGATCAGCAACCTCCAGCTGTTCAGAAACTACAACTCCCAGAATGCTTCATTCACTTCTATTGGAGTTAGAAGAACAGCTGAGCATGTTTGCATACTGGGAGTTGTAGTTTTGCAGGAGCTGGAGTACTTAAAAAGGACCTTTCAGCAGAATAAAGTATCTAAACTGACTATACAGACGTGTAGAGCGGCGCCCAGGGATCCCCCTGCACTTACTGTTATCCCCGGGCGCCGCTCCGTTCTCCGGTTATAGCCTCCGGTATCTTCATAGTTAGGCTCCACCCAGGGGAACCTGCCGGCGTCTCTTTCTCCTATGCTGTAGAGCTGGCCAATCGCAGCGCTCAGCTCATAGCCAGGCTATGAGCTGAGCACTGCGATTGGTCAGCGCTACAGCATAGGAGAAGGAGACCGCGGCAGGTTCCCCTGGGTGGAGCCTAACTATGAACATACCGGAGGCTATACCGGGAGAACGGAGCGGCGCCCGGGGATAACAGTAAGTGCAGGGGGATCCCTGGACGCCGCTCTACACGTCTGTATAGTCAGTTTAGATACTTTATTCTGGTGAAAGGTCTTCTTTAAGGTTGCTGATCCCTGTTATAGGGTATTGAGTGCAGAATGATGGGGATCAATTGTAAGGCTGCAGCATATGTGAATGTGAAAAAAAAAACGGAAAGGCTTTGAAGACTTTCTGGATGCACTGTAGGTTTCACAGATTGAAATGAAATACATGCATCTATAAAATGTGCTTCAGTTTCAATATACTGGATGTGGAGACCATGGTAAGAACAATATTCCAAGTATTCAGGTAAAATCTATGCAATTATTATCTTCAAGCCCCCCTTTATAGAACATAAATATCTCTCTCTGGCGGGTACTTTAAGAAACTCCATTACAGGATTCTATTAAATGCTTGCGCCTCCGGATACAATCTGGAGATAATAGTTTCATGATACATTTGTATATTTCATGGAAAAACCCATTGTATTTATTTATTTCTACACTGTTTTAATCATTTTTGATACTAAGATCTTCAAGAAGTGCATAGAAAGCACTAATCTACTCGTAACAGACATTTCAAACCTACAGAAACCGGCCATACATGGTGGGATGGCTCATCAGCAGATTCAGTCTGATTTAGGCTACATGCACGCGACCGTTGTGTGTTTTGCGGTCCACAAATTGCGGATCCGCAAAACACAGATGGCGTCCGTGTGCGTTCTGCAATTTGCCGAACGGCACGGACAGCGTTTAATATAGCTACCTATTCTTGTCCGCAAAGCGCGAACAAGAATAGGACATGTTACTTATTTATTTTTTGCGGTCCACGGAACGGAGCCACGGATGCGGACAGCATGCGGAGTGCTGTCCGCGTCTTTTTCGGCCCCATTAAGCAACGGCCGTGTGCATGTAGCCTAAGGGTGCATTCACACGACCGTATAAATGGATCCGTTCCGCAAATTTGCAGAACGGGTGCGGACCCGTTCATTTCAACGGGGCCGCAAAAGATGCGGAGAGCACGCCGTGTGCTGTCCGCATCCGTTGTTTCGTTCCGTGGCCCCACAAAAAAGATAAAGCATGTCCTATTCTTGTCCGCAACTGCGGACAAGCTTAGAGATTCTCTATATAGCGCTGGCCATGTGCGGTCCGCAAATTGCACCCTAAGTGTGATACCGTATATTCCAATTCTGTGTAAGGTTATGGGTATAATGGGAGGGGTGTAGCTTGTAGTAGCTTGTGATGAGCAGAGGTTCCTTCTTTGGATGGCTACTGTGATCATGTACTACAGCTGTCCACGGCATCCAGTTAAAGGAATTGTCCAGGTATTGTTCCTTAGCTACATACTACAAATTGTTAGTAACAGTAAAAGCATTTGTTGGCAGGCTTATCAAATGAGTTTCCATTTCCAATGTGAGATATCTTTATGAAGGGAAGCTGTGTTTTAACCAAGAGTAACAATAAGTACACATTTTGATACAATTATTCCCGCTGTTCCTACTTCATATTTAATAATTGGTCTTGGAGCCAGGATATTATACATGTGTTATTTATCAAATGGTTTCTTAGATTTTTGGAAGGTCATGGGAATACTTTTATTACATTAGCTGATGTTGACGTTACCTTCTAGATCCAGTAACGTGTATATATATATATATATGTATTGATTTGTTTCAGTGAACATGATGGATGAAAAGTTATTCCGCTGTCCATTTAGAAAGGCAGCTAATTGCATGGCAAAAGTCTAAGGCCCCTTTCACACGAGCGAGTATTCCGCCCGGTTGCAATACGTGATGCGAACACATTGCGCCCCCGCACGGAATCCGGACCCATTCATTTCAATGGGGCTGTATACATGTACGCTGGCCCCTTAGAAGCGAATGGAGCTGTGTGAAAATCGCATCCCATCTGTAAACAAGTGCGGATGTGAAGCATTTTTCACGGATGGTTGCTAAGAGATGTTGTTTGTATACCTTCAGTTTTTTTATCACGCGCGTGCAAAACGCATTAAATCGCATTGCACCCGCGCAATAAAAAATGAATAGCTGAACGCGATCGCAGACAAAACGGAACAAATTGTTTTGCAAAATTACGCATTTTTCACGGAACGCTTTTGCAATGCATCTGGAATTAATACGGACACGCTCATCTGCAAGGGGCCTAAGGGTGCATTCACACTACCATAATTCTTGGTGTGCATCCGTTCCGCAATTTTGAAGAGCAGGTGCGGACCTATTCATTTCAATGGGGCCGCAAAAGATGTTCCCTTCCTCTGCCCCACAAATAATATAGAGAATGTCCTACTATTCTCAAGAATAGGCATTTTCTATATAGTGCCGGCCAAAATGCGGCACGCACATGGCCGGTATCCGTGTTTTGCGGATCCACAATTTGCAGACTGCAAAACACTTAGGCCTAGTTCACACGAACGTATGACTTTTATAGTTTTTGCGGTCCGTTTTTCACGGATCCATTGTTACGTTTTTTGTTTCCGTCGTGTTTTCGTTTCTGTTCCGTTTTTTCCTTCCGTTTTTCCGTATGGCATATACAGTATACAGTAATTACATAGAAAAATTGGGCTGGGCATAACATTTTCAATAGATGGTTCAGCAAAAACGGATGCATTTCCGTATGTGTTCCGTTTTTTTTGCGGACCCATTGACTTGAATGGAGCCACGGAACGTGATTCGCGGGCAATAATAGGACATGTTCTATCTTTCAAACGGAAAACGGAAAAACGCAAATACGGAAACGGAATGCTTACAGAACACATTCCGTTTTTAATGTGGAACCATTGAAATGAATGGTTCCGTATACGGACCGTATAGGGAACACAAAAAAACGGCCCGTACACTCGCAAAAAAAACGTTTGTGTGAACTAGGCCTTACGGTCATGTGAATGTACCCTTAGGGGGGGGGAGTGTTACCCACTGCTATCCAAAATTCTGGCTTTAAAAAGTCACAAAATGTTTGCATTTTTTTACCACTCGCTCAGGTTTTGAACACTGGGTGTGGTCGGCTATGCTAATAGGTTTCACTCCAGAGTTATCATTAAAAAAAATCACAAACTCACTGCAGCAGCGGGTGGCATAGGAAAACAAAGGGGGTCATTTATCAAACTGGTGTAAAGTAGAACTGGCTTAGTTGCCCATAGCAACCAATCATATTCTACCTTTCATTTTCCAAAGGAACTGTCCAAAACAAAAGGAGGAATCTGATTGGTTGCTATGGGCAACTAAGCCAGTTCTACTTTACTCCAGTTTGATAAATGACCCCCAATATGTTAGGTTCTAAAGACGCACCAAATTTAACAAACACCATGCAACATTTGATACATTTGTTGCAAGGTGCACCAATGCAGAGTAAAGCCAAACTGACTTCAAATATTATCGTCATGATAAATTCCTCCATTTATTTTTGAGACATGTACAGTAAATAAATGGGTGTTTATATTGTATGTTGTAAAAATTTACATTTTGGATAAAATTCCACACTCAACAGAAGACATCAAATCTATTGTGGATTTTGCTGCAAATCCCCGCAACTCCGTATCCACATGTGCAGCAGATTCACTGTGGAATTAACCTGTATACATTAGTGAAAATCTGAGACATAATTAACATTATGCAGATTTGAACATTTTCAGCATGCTTGTCTTTTGTGCAGGAATTTACACAGATCTCATAGGGCCCACAGCAAAACTTAGTATGGAGCCCCCCTGTCCCACCCAGTTCCCCAGCACAAGTTCATCAATCACTCCTAGAATGCATAGCACAACGCTCCAGATTTCTGATGAGTTTTCTTTTTTCTTTTTTTTTGCAGCAGATTTTAATGAAAACATTGTAATAAAAAAGCCACACCTGAGCTCACCCAATTTACCTGACTACTACGTCAGAAAACGAGGAGCAGGTGCTTCATAATCATGGCGTTCATTCTGATCCCCATTTTTCCCAATGTATTTTACACCAGAAAACTGCCATAAATACATTGATAAATCTTTGGATCCCCTTTTACTGCAAAACTGGCTACCTGCAGCCACCACTAGGGGGAGCTGAGTGCATAGGAATTAATGCAGTTACCATTGACTTAATTAGAAGCGGTCATAATCTGTTTGCACTAAGCTCCCCCTGGTGGTAGCTGCATGAAAATGCAGTGTTTTCACATTGGGAAGAGAAAAAGGAGTTTAGTGCCAAGGCACCCCCCCTCCCCTCCTGTAGTAGTTGTGTCCTCCACTGTTGAAGGTGGGCCACTGCTTTTGTTGGAGGAGAGAAATGGAAGACTAAGGCTAAGTTCACACGAACGTGTGTGATCTGTGGCCGTATTGCGGCCCGCAAACCGCGGGCCGCAATACACTGCCACAGTTCCGTGTGAATTCTGCATCACGGATGCGGACCCATTCACTTCAATGGGTCCGCAAATCCGGAATCGCGGAACGGCCGTACGGGATGGGACCCCTCGGAAGCACTACGGAGTGCCTCCGTGGGGTTACGTCCCGTACTTCCGTTCCGCAAAAAGATAGAACAAGTCCTATCTTTTAGCGGAACGGCCGGATCGCGGACCCATTAAAGTGAATGGGTCCGCGATCCGATGAGGCAGACCTACAGCCGGCGATCGTGCATTGCGGCCCGCTATTTGCGGGCCGCAGCACAGGCACGGGTCACACACGTTCTTGTGAACTTAGCCTTATGAAAATAGTCACATCCACATAGGATAGGAAGGTGGAGTTTCGGAATCACACAGAATGATAGGGATCTGCCACTTTCATCTATGCATGCAGGAAAAAAATGATCCTACTACGCTTAAAGCCAGAAGATGCAACCTCAGCTTTAGATATTCTGGTTTCACCGAAGAATTCAGTACATAATTATTATTTCATGCTCAGATTGATGATTATTGCACTTTCATATAGAGCGGAAAGAGAATTTTACAGCAATTTTTTTTTTTTTTCGTATTACTGTACCAAGCAGTGTTGACATGAAATCCTCATTGCCAAAGGGTGCTGTGCCTTCACACAAACGAAATGCCATTCCCATGCCCACATGTTCAGATTTGTAATAGATAAAGTGAATTGGAACTTCTCAGAAGCAGGAGTCAAATACAATCTCTGCAGTCAGAGTCTAGTTGACGTTCCCCACATGAAGCAAGGCGTGGTGCTACAGATAGAAACATGTTTAACACTGAGATAAAAATACAAGCGACATGATTGTGTACAATTCTGCAATAATAGCGTTTCTATTAATGCCGCTGATTACTCTCGGAGGAGGCTGCACACTCGTCACTCCGTTATAATAAATGTAAATATTGAAATTTATTCTAATGGAATAATCTGACAGATGTTTCGGCTGTGGTTCTCTATGATTAGGCTGGGTTGTGGCACCGGTTATTCTAATGAAAACTGTAACTGACACTTCTGTTGCTTCTTGTCCCATGAGTCTAGCTGCAGCTTCCATCACAGATGTGACTGACAAGGATAAATCGCTTGGGCAGAAAGGGCCATTCTGACCACATCGCTATAACGGTATGGGACCTGTTTGTTTATTCCTAAAGCGCGCTATGTGAAATCATATGCTAAATGCCTAAGCAGCAACTGGTTTCTCAGAACACTTTAGACACTACATGGAATATAATGTATGTTTATCTGGATGTGTGTATTTGTCATCCCGCCACAGAATGACATTAATTAAAAATCTCAGACAACACCTATAATGCCTTAAAAAACACACACAATATACTCACCTGTCTGCAGCGCTGGTCCATAGTCTTGCCGCTGACTGTTTACAAACACTAGGAAGGCTGTGCCTCTGTACGGCATATAACTGCTGCAGCCAATCACAGGTTTCAGCGGTCTACAGCTAAGGGCAGTGATTGGTTGCAGCAGTCATGTGACAAACCCAGGCATGGCACAGCTACTGTTTGTAAATAAACAGAAGTGGGAGTACTGGACCAACGCTGTAGAGAAAAGCGCTGGAGACAGGTGACTGTATTGTGTTTCTTATTTGAAGATTTTGCGTATCCTCTTTAATATAAAGTAACTAGTAAAGAGGGCTTTTGTATTTCCCACAGTTTTAAAGGGGTTTTCCTGGATTTTAATATTGATGACCTATCCTTAGGATAGTCCATTAAAATCAGATTGGTGGAAGTCCAACTCTAGGAATCTCTGCCGACCAGCTGTGTAGCTCTCGTAAGCGCTGGGGCCTCTTCATTATTTACAGTGCTCCATACAATCAGCATGCCATATATATATGATAGTGGTTGTGCTATCCACAGGAAACTCCTTTAAAGGGGTTGTGAAGTGCAAAGATACTAATGATCTATTCTCAGGATAGGCCAATATCACATTGTGTGGGTCTGACTTCTAGTAACCGTGCTGATCATCTGTTTGATTGGGTGGGGGCACTCATTCAAGTACCACTTCAAAATTACCTGTGCATCGTCTCCTTTGTAGAGACAGCGCACAAGTAATCCTGAAGCAGAATCCGTGGTTGCGCATACACCACTCCCCCTTCAAGCAGCTCATCGACAGGGGTGCCGGGAAACGGTAATAGGTAATCAATATCTTTGCAATGCACTACCCCTTTAAGCCTCATCCACACATTTTTTTTTTTTTTGCAGTATCTTTTTAGATGACTGCCAACTCATGCACCTTAGTAGCAATCTGTCTTTCATTTTAGCTATTAACTGTTTTAATTACATAACCAGGTGTTTTACCCCAAAAATATGACAAAAAAGCAAGAATGAGCATGCCTTTAACTACAACAGGTATCTCATAGAAAGCTGTAGTTAGTGTTTTCTCACACATTATTCACTGTTAATAATACCAATTCACAATGACAAAGCCCTGATCAACATTAGGCTCAAGCACCCTGCCAAACTGTGGCATAACATGTGCCACAATATGGCAATCTGTTCGGTAATTTAGAGCTATTCAGTGCTTCTAGGGGAGAACAGGTTCATATTATATATGGGACATACAGTACAGACCAAAAGTTTGGACACACCTTCTCATTCAAAGATTTTTCTTTATTTTCATGACTATGAAGGCATCAAAACTATGAATTAACACATGTGGAATTATATACATAACAAACAAGTGTGAAACAACTGAAAATATGTCATATTCTAGGTTCTTCAAAGTAGCCACCTTTTGCTTTGATTACGGCTTTGCACACTCTTGGCATTCTCTTGATGAGCTTCAAGAGGTAGTCCCCTGAAATGGTCTTCCAACAGTCTTGAAGGAGTTCCCAGAGATGCTTAGCACTTGTTGGCCCTTTTGCCTTCACTCTGCGGTCCAGCTCACCCCAAACCATCTCGATTGGGTTCAGGCCCGGTGACTGTGGAGGCCAGGTCATCTGGCGCAGCACCCCATCACTCTCCTTCATGGTCAAATAGCCCTTACTTTCAAAGTTTTCCCAATTTTTCGGCTGACTGACTGACCTTCATTTTTTAAAGTAATGATGGCTACTGGTTTTTCTTTACTTAGCTGCTTTTTTCTTGCCATAATACAAATTCTAACAGTCTATTCAGTAGGACTATCAGCTGTGTATCCACCTGACTTCTCCTCAACGCAACTGATGGTCCCAACCCCATTTATAAGGCAAGAAATCCCACTTATTAAACCTTACAGGGCACACCTGTGAAGTGAAAACCATTTCAGGGGACTACCTCTTGAAGCTCATCAAGAGAATGCCAAGAGTGTGCAAAGTAGTAATCAAAGCAAAGGTGGCTACTTTGAAGAACCTAGAATATGACATATTTTCAGTTGTTTCACACTTGTTTGTTATGTACAGTCGTGGCCAAAAGTTTTGAGAATGACACAAATATTAGTTTTCACAAAGTTTGCTGCTAAACTGCTTTTAGATCTTTGTTTCAGTTGTTTCTGTGATGTAGTGAAATATAATTACACGCACTTCATACGTTTCAAAGGCTTTTATCGACAATTACATGACATTTATGCAAAGAGTCAGTATTTGCAGTGTTGGCCCTTCTTTTTCAGGACCTCTGCAATTCGACTGGGCATGCTCTCAATCAACTTCTGGGCCAATTCCTGACTGATAGCAACCCATTCTTTCATAATCACTTCTTGAAGTTTGTCAGAATTAGTGGGTTTTTGTTTGTCCACCCGCCTCTTGAGGATTGACCACAAGTTCTCAATGGGATTAAGATCTGGGGAGTTTCCAGGCCATGAACCCAAAATGTCAACGTTTTGGTCCCTGAGACACTTAGTTATCACTTTTGCCTTATGGCACGGTGCTCCATCGTGCTGGAAAATGCATTGTTCTTCACCAAACTGTTGTTGGATTGTTGGAAGAAGTTGCTGTTGGAGGGTGTTTTGGTACCATTCTTTATTCATGGCTGTGTTTTTGGGCAAAATTGTGAGTGAGCCCACTCCCTTGGATGAGAAGCAACCCCACACATGAATGGTCTTGGGATGCTTTACTGTTGGCATGACACAGGACTGATGGTAGCGCTCACCTTTTCTTCTCCGGACAAGCCTTTTTCCAGATGCCCCAAACAATCGGAAAGAGGCTTCATCGGAGAATATGACTTTGCCCCAGTCCTCAGCAGTCCATTCACCATACTTTCTGCAGAAGATCAATCTGTCCCTGATGTTTTTTTTGGAGAGAAGTGGCTTCTTTGCTGGCCTTCTTGACACCAGGCCATCTTCCAAAAGTCTTCGCCTCACTGTGCGTGCAGATGCGCTCACACCTGCCTGCTGCCATTCCTGAGCAAGCTCTGCACTGGTGGCACTCCGATCCTGCAGCTGAATCCTCTTTAGGAGACGATCCTGGCGCTTGCTGGACTTTCTTGGATGCCCTGAAGCCTTCTTAACAAGATATGAACCTCTTTCCTTGAAGTTCTTGGTGATCCTATAAATTGTTGATTGAGGTGCAATCTTAGTAGTCACAATATCCTTGCCTGTGAAGCCATTTTTATGCAACGCAATGATGTCTGCACGCGTTTCTTTGCAGGTCACCATGGTTAACAATGGAAGAACAATGATTTCAAGCATCACCCTCCTTTTAACATGTCAAGTCTGCCATTTTAACCCAATCAGCCTGACATAATGATCTCCAGACTTGTGCTCGTCAACATTCTCACCTGAGTTAACAAGACGATTACTGAAATCATCTCAGCAGGTCCTTTAATGACAGCAATGAAATGCAGTGGAAAGTTTTTTTTGGGATTAAGTTAATTTTCATGGCAAAGAAGGACTATGCAATTCATCTGATCACTCTTCATAACATTCTGGAGCATATGCAAATTCCTATTATAAAAACTTAAGCAGCAACTTTTCCAATTTCCAATATTTATTTAATTCTTAAAACTTTTGGCCACGACTGTATATAATTCTACATGTGTTAATTCATAGTTTTGATGCCTTCAGTGTGAATCTACAATTTTCATAGTCATGAAAATAAAGAAAACTCTTTGAATGAGAAGGGGTGTCCAAACTTTTTGTCTGTACTGTATATGGGACAATGCATGATATTTTTTCCTGCTTGATTCATACAGAGGTACAGTCCCCACATAGTTCTATGGGCATCATATTACTTATTTGTGCAACTTACAGGTTGTAAAACTGTAATTTGACCATGTACATGAGCCATAGGTCACATACATTAGATGCATCTCCTAACTTATCAAAAATATTTTAAAGGGTGGTATTATATCACTGAACCCATAGGCTCTGGTATTGAGGTTCTATTATTCTTACACTCCCCTCGACATAATGGAAGAATGGAACTAATATATGAAAACCTGTTGAATTGCTCTATCCTATATATCCACTTGGCTTGGTCCACCACTTCTGCTTTCTGGTTCTGCTGAAGGCAGCTGTGGCTTATGAGAGTGAACTCTTCAAGTGCACACATGATGAATATAATAACCCCTGAGACATAAAAGCGAACTCCACTTCCAAAAAGACAAGAGTGGCCTTGGGGTTACTCTTAGGGGTGCTCTTTATCATTAGTAGAGAAGAATTTTTGTTTTGATTTATTTTTTGTCTTCCCCTGAATATACAGCAGGATTACAGTTTGGAATTGATGGGCAACACTCGGTTTATGGGAAGAATATATGCATATTTGCATTTCTTAATTCTACTACCATTAGATAGGATATAATATATGTTCCTTTTTGTCAGGCAAGCAAATTTGCACACTTTTTTGGTTTATGGGAAAGATATTCATATTAGCTATTAAACACACATCTGATGCAAGCAGTATTAAGATATGCAAATTTGCATATATTCTCCCTAGAAACCAAAAGCATGCAATACTCATCATGCATATTTGTTGGTCTCCCTAATAATAAAAAAGCACCCCAAAAAATACCTCCAAGGCCAAACAGCTAAACAGGTCAATTTTCTCTTAAGATGTTCTAGTTCTTTTGTCCTTTTGGAAGTAGAGTTAGCATGCACATCTCATTTAAAGCAGCATAATACTGTGTGGGATATTTTGTTTTTTTATCCTTCTGAATAGAAAACTGGCTTGCACATATCACTCTCAGTAGAATACGGTTTATGGCAACTATTTGTATCATGTGATTTTATTGTAGGGAGCTCTCTCTCTCTCTCTGTCTTTTAACTCCCTATATGTGGTCAGAAGAGACGAGCAAAGTTTTGAATAATTTGATTTGATACAAATTAATTTGTCATGAATCTCTATAAATCAGGTATACCCAAGTCAATCTACCTAAAAGTAACAGTTACCTGTAATACTGATGCACAATAACTGTACAGCTACCAAAACGGATTAACTATTATTGGTGCACTTCACACTTATATACACAGAGATAAATTAGACCTGCCTGTAATACTGATGGCACAGTAACTCTACAGCTAACAGAATGGATTAGCTATGACTCTTGGTGCACTGCACAATTATGTACACAGTGATAAATTGTAGCAAAGTCTGTAGTTCATCAGTCTCCTACACTCTCCCTAAACTCTCTCTGCAGTCTCTTCTTCTGTTCTTAAATATTGTCCTACACTTTCTGTTAAGAGTTGGCAGCAACACTTGTCACGTCTCTCCCTATGCTCAGCTCACTGGAAAATGGTGGCGGCCGCCCAGGATAAGGGTTTTATAGGGCTCCGCCTAGCTATGACATCACAGAGAGGTGGCTACCTGCAGATTGGCTGGTTGCATGGCATTATGGGCGATCTCACGTTCCCAGGCTTGTCTTCCCTACACTTACTTTCACTTTCTAACATGTGCAGCCGCTATTTTATGAAAACTGATTTGTTACTATGAAGAGCAAGAAAATTTGGATTAATTTAGAATCTGCTTTGGATGCTTAGCTTCGCTGAACACTAGTGGTCAACATTAGCTGTAGCATGTATAAGGTTATTCTGCCCGCATTAAAGTTCTCAGCAATGCAGGGTTCTGATTTTCAATAACAGAAAAGCTACTCTACTGTTACTTCAATTACAGCTTGTGTGCTCTCCCTATTACATCGCAGTACATGTACTGTGCCATGCATTTACTTAATGGATTAAATATAATACCTTCACTTTATTCTACATATTAGTAGTAAGGGTGATATCAAATGCTTATTCTTTTAGGTTTTAGTAGTTTTCCTAAATAAAACAGATTTTACAGACAGATCATTCAGAGAAAAAACACGAGATCGAAAAGAGAGAAACTCACACCTAATACTCCACTACAGTTATATGAAATGTACCAGCTTTGACTATTCAAGCACAAGTAGGTCATAATGTACCAGAGAAAAGTTGCAAAGTAAAATTAGTGGCGTTGATTGAAAGCCATGAATGTGTAGAATACAATTTGAATGTAGCAATACACTTTACATAGAAATAAAGTCAAAGTGAAGCCTTTTAAGTGTTCTAGATGCAAATTTGTAGAAGTACGAAATGATGGGTCTTTCTGTACATTTCTCAATGAAATAATTAATACAATGAATCAAGTATTATTCTATAATAAAAGGAATAACTACATCATCCACAGGTAGACTGGCAAAAGCATACTAAATAACATTACTTGAGTAATGCTGCTGCTCATTCATGAGCAATTCAGAGCAACTGCATCCTGCAGTGCTCAATAGAATATAATGGCATTATGTATTCCCTGCTTAAAATTGTGCTGAGCTCTAAAGAAATGTTACTTAAATTAAGCAATATGCTTTTTTTGGATACTGTGATATGATGGTCTCTTTACAGAGGACAGGTTTCAATACCTTGAGAGACACTACCAGTTTTCTATGTTATTACCGCCAAGATGGGTTAAAAATAATAATAAATAGAAACACTGACACTCTCTCTGCTTCATGTTTCCCACACAGAAAATGGCTGGTATATGCTGGATTAACTGGTGGTCACCATTGCAGGCAGTGATTGGGAGAATGAGCCTTTCCAGTCAAGAAGTGTAGAGCAGCAGTGGGGACTGGTGGGGTGAATGCCTATCTTTTATTTTTATCCGATCCTGGCCCTTCTATTCTAACCCCCAAGACCACCCATTTAAAGTGAATGTGCATCCTTATGGGGGGGGATCAATATTCTGACATGTCATACAGAGGTGTAAGAATAGAATACTGAATTGAATGAAGAGCCCAAAGCACTGGAAAATGAAGTCAAAGCTGCTTTATTTGGAGCTCATAAGTCAGTGTCAATGCTTTAGACTCTTTTTGAAAAATGGAGTGCATTTAGGTAGAACTAAAGACAGCACACCACTAATTAACCTGGTGCACCCCCAATGCCTTGAATGAAGAAACCTGATGACTTTTTGGTTCCATAAACCTCTTGAGACTTTATTTAGAAATTACAGATTTAGATGATGTGCCACTTAACAGTTTCTTTTGTACGCATTTGTCATGTCTACCTGCAATCCTATAGAATTCAGCTGAGCTCTAACACAATTTTTTATGACTATGGATTGCGAAGAAAATGATTGAAAATGCCAGAGCTCTACAATATTTCACAAAAAAATAGAGGCCCTGATTTATCAACAGCATAGTGTGCTACGCCGGTCTTGATAGGCCCTGTGGCGCTGGTGGGGGGCATTTAATTTTTGACGAGGCACAGGCCTTGTCATAAATGACATGCCTCCTCCAGCAGTCTGTGCTCCAGACTGAAATCTACTCTAGCTTGTACCTGGTGTTGATTTCAATTTATCATTTACTCAAGTTTCACAATGTTCCGACCATGCACAACCCTCACAATGCCCCTTTTTGGAAACTGCAGACAACACAGTAAAAATGCCACTTGCGACTAAATTTAGTTGCTGTGGTGGTTTGTGACTTTTTAACTCCAAAACACAGGTATAGAAAGATGGTGGCTATCCTCCAAAGTTTTCCTTGAAGAAATAAATTGTCATTTTCACAATATTTTATACCCCAATCCAAATGTCAATGGAAAATGATTAATACTATTTGGGGAGGAAAGGTTCCACATTTGCAATGCATTCCATTAATTTTATCTAGGTTCTTTCTCAACTAATTTTTCTACCTTTTTCTTCCAGTACTTTTATTACCATACCGATTTTTCTTATTTTCTTCCATTGTCCTGCTGTACCACATCTGCTATATACTTCCTTATAATTATGCCACACAATCTGTGCATTAAAGTGTGGAGAAAAAGGCGGACAAAAAATTCTTGTTAAGTATAAAATAGATATGTCTTCAATTATAGTAGAAAGACCTCTCTATTAATGTGAGGATTAAATTAAATGAACTGCAGAGATCTTGTCCATACAAATCAGGTTAACCTAGCTCGATCAGGAATTCTAATTATTGGACTTGGATCCTCTGTTTTAGACACAGAATGGCCAAATAATGATGCTCAGGATAAAGCACTATTAATGGAAAGTATATGGTTGGATTCTGCTGTGTCACAGTCTTTATACATTAACACACATACAGTGTCATATGATTAGAATGAACACAAGCAGAATGAAGGGTAATGCAAATTGCTATTTTATTAAATATTGTATATAGCTATTATGTATAGTCCATCTCACTTTATTTCACTTGCAACCTTGTACTATTACTATTGCACATTAAATGTGAGTCATCAAAAAGTAAACTTTGGCCATTTTACAGAGGAACGCATGTTGGGGTTCTGACTTTCTGTATTCCCACCAACTGTTTTGAAATACGAGCTCCACAAGCAAATTGCCCAGCAATATCACATTAAAATTAGTGGTTGTAATAATTCCATGGATACTGCATACACCAGCAAATGAACATTTTGACATTTATGGATGCAAAATCTACTTTCTAATGAAATATCATAGTTAATTGTTCTTATAAGATGCTGCGATTGTAGAGCTTCACACTGGGTAAATAGCGGACATATATTACTGGATATGTTCTAAAGAATAGAAGAATAGCAAAATGTTTAATAAGGAGTTTTGTTAACAAGCCAGAATAGAACACATTTCTGTATACATGAACTAGGCAATTCTATCTATCTATCTATCTATCTATCTATCTATCTATCGATCTATCTATCTATCTATCTATCTACCATGTATTCGTAAAGTCTTCAGATCCTTTATTTTTTTTTTTACATTTTGTTATGTTGCGGCCTCGTGCTAAAAAAAAAATCTGTTTTTTTTCCCCCATCAATCTGCACTAAATACCCCATAATTACAAAATGAAAATTGAATTCTAAAAATCTTTGCAAATTTATTGAAAATGAATAACTGAAATCATGCATTGATATAAATAGTGAGACTAGAGATATGTGAATTGATTCAGAATTCAGCCCCAAATTTTCTAAAACATTTTAGTGGGGGATTCAGTGATATATTGTAAGATCTTGGAAGCAGGGCCCACATTTCTAATTATTGATTTGTCTATTGGTGTGTTATTTATGACTGTTTGTACATGAACCCCTGAATTGTAAACCGCTGTGGAATATGTTGGCTCTACAAAAATAAAGATTATTATTATTATTATTACTATCAGACAGAGAGACAATAGGCCAGCCAACACATAATGTTCTCCTGAAAAGGAGATGTGCAAATCATTTCTTCTTCCAAATGGAAAGGAAAATTGAGTGCCTCACACCTCCAAATGTAACATAGTTATCGAAAGTCAACACTCAGCATTTTAAAGAGTCCTTAAATCATAATTTTCGATAATACCTAAGATGCCATCTCATTTCCACACAGCTCTTTCTGGGTGATAAATCAGAGCAGAGAAAATTAACTTAGCTAGCTGAGAGGCCTTTGTCAGGGTCTGGTGTACTCTATCTCATTATGAAAAGAATCCAGTATGCATGAGGTGTATTGTAGGTCAGGCAACACTGCTGTGGGTTTCTGGCAAACATATATGCAAATTAGAATATCTTACTTTGATGGCATCAGAGATGCTAGACTTTTTTTTTTCTTCTGGAAAGAAAGCTAATTTGAATACCTTTCCTAGAAACCCACAGATATGCAAATTAGTTTGGAAAAAAAAAAGGTAAAAAGAGAAAGGTTATGAAGACTTTCCGAATGCATTCTATCTATCTACCTGTCTGTATCTATCTATCTATATATCTATATCTCTATCTGCAATGCATTTGGAAAATCTTTGGATCATTTTATGTTGTAGCTTTGTGCTAAAAAAAAATAAAAAAGAAAGTTTTCCACCATGAATCTGCACTCAATAACCCAAACTGAGAAAGTGAAAACAGTATTTCCAAATGCATTGTATCTATCATCTCTAACCCAAGAGTAAGTCCACTTGGGTTAGAGATGCTAGCCCTATGCCCATTGGTCCCCTAAGGAAATTAAACCTATAATCACAATCAGATAAAATGGGCAGAGGTGAGAGCAATATGTTACATTTTACCAAATCTATTTTTACATCACAATACTGTTCCTGCACTTTAGTAACACAATGATTCAATAAAGACCCAAGGCGTTAGACATTGACACTGTAGCCATCTGAATTCTTATTTAGCTGATGTTAAATTATCAAAGTTATACTTGTATTTGTGTTGTTATGTGTTAGTTACATTAGCCTGGGATTTTTGCAGATAATTTTTGTAGAAATAGTTGCCAAAGACAATCCATTTTAAAAGAACATTGATTTGCTAGGTAATTGTTAATTGTATCTACAGTATAACTTTGATATTACAATATTAACTTGAAAAGTATGAAGTCAATTTAATTCAACATACAATGTTTGTCCGGAGAGCTGCAAAACAATACCCGGATGGGGTATTAAGGATTTTAATATTGATGGTCTAGCCTCAGCTGCATTTATTGTGTTTACTGCTGGAACATCAGTGCAAGATGTTTGAACCCCACTGATCAGATATTGATGGCCTATGGCCTTGAGGAAAGGCTATCAATGTTAAAGTGCTGGACAATCCCTCTAAGAAGATTCCATTCCAACACCAAAATATCAAAAGAAATGTATTGATCCTGATAACTTGTATTATTTTGCATTTCAAATTATCCAGACCACTTTTAAAATCATTTAACAAATCACAAAACACAAAATAATATGACTTAGTACCTTAGTTGGCTGGTCCTATCATAAAGAGAAATTTACTTTCTATACTGATGGCAAATCTTTCATATTCATGGAGCGGATGCTATCTTGGCTTGGACAAAAGGCAAGGTATAAGAAAAGATCTCAATTGCCTATAAAATATTCCATGTTCTGGGTTATTTTTGAGTGCATCTGGTTTAAACCACCTCGCAGAAGCCCCCTGACATTAGTTAAAGGGGTATTCCAGTTATAAAAAGGTATATATAATGATCAGATCAGTGGGGTCTTATTGCTGGCATCCCCACTGATCATGCAAACGGGGTGCCCATACCCCATGGAGCCCCCCTGAAATGGACACAGCGCCTGGTCAGAAAAGTGCACCGCCACTCAATTCATTTCTATGGGAGTTCTGGAGATATATCTCTAGTGCTCCAATAAAAATGAATGGAGCAGCAGCTCACTTTTCCAACCAGCCAACTCCAACTCTGTCCATTTCAGAGGGGCTCCATGGGTTATGGGGCTCCCGTTCTCATGATGAGTGGGGGTCCCAGCAGTAGGACCCACATCAATCTCATAGTTATCCCTATCCTGTGGATAGAGGATATATTGTTATGACTGGAATACCCCTTTATGTTTACTGTTCAATCAATATCTCTAACTGACTTTCAATGTCACTTGTACCCAGTATTTTAATATTTCATATGTAATCATAATGTTGTATTCATTGACCTTCTCATCCCAACTGAATACTTTTACATGTATCTACATTAAACTTCACTTGTCACCTTTCATCCATGTCCACAATTATATTGTTTGCCATTTCTGTTATTTTGAATATAATCAGTTGGTAAGGGTTTTTCTCATATAAGAACTGAATTCTGAATAATGGGGATTAGGCTTCAGAAACCCCTGGGGTCAGGTTACTGTACATTAAAATTGTGGTAGCTTCAGCCAATATATATAAATTACCTGTCGGTACCCTTCCTATACTCCTTGTGTATTCAAGGTATGATATAATCTTTTCATATTTGTTTCATAACTATTTACTGCCCTTTTCTAAAAATATATTTACAAATTTGAAAAACGAAATCTATTTACTGAAACATAACAGGGCTGTTTTCATTCAGATTTAGAAGCCTAGGCAATGCAATCAATTAGCAAATCAGAAATCAATTATAAATTAAATATCTGTAACTACTACATATGTACATTTAAATGGGTTGTCTCATCATGGATAATGGGGACATATTGCTAGGATATGCCCCCATTGTCTTATAGGTGCGGGTCCCGCACCTATATCGAGAAGGTAGCCCTGCAAGTGAAGGTGGGCGCACTGCACATGAGCAGCCGCCCTCCATTCATTTTCTATGGGGCCAGCAAAAATAGCCGAGTGCTGGGTCTGCTATTTCTGTCGGCCCAATAGAAATGAATGGGGGCGGGGCTGCGCATGCGCGGTATGCCCTCATTCACTTCTATGGGGAGCCGGCTTGGTGGTGGCCAGACCGGAGTCCTCCAGCCACCGCCTTGTGGGGCTCCATTTTCGATATAGATGTGGGTCCCAGCGGTGGGACACACACCTATAAGACAATGGGGGCCTATCCTAGCGATATGTCCCCATTGTCCATGAGGAGACAACCCCTTTAATTCTCTTACAGAGGCATGTAGGGGGGCAGACATAAAACTCAAAGTACCCATTCTCATAAGATAAGTTGGTTGGTGATGTTTGCCAATGTCAATGCCAGAGGTATCATCCATCATAGGTCAGCCATTGATCCTCTTCCCATAATGATGTCTTTCTTAAAGAGACTGTTCCACATCGGACATTTATCCATCACTTACCTGTTGATAGGAGACCCCACATTCCCAAGGATCTCCCACTGACATTATCACCTATCCACAGGATACATGATATATGTCCATTAAGGGACAAACCCTTTTAACTTAGCTTAACATGGACGTTAGTAGAGGAATGTGATTATGGCTGGCAGTCAAAGTAGGTTCCACAACTCTCTTACAAATGATATTTGTATTCCCTATGGTAATTTTTTTTATTTATAATCACCCCTGTCTAATTTATTTTAAAAAAATCTAAAAATAAAAACGATTATTATGCAATTCTGAATATCATGGGGTGTATTTTTCTTTAAATGTCTCCTTGCTGAACATAAACTTAACATGACCTTTTATCTCATTCACTTGCAGCCATTATCATTAAGCTCCACCACTCCAGACAAAGATTCTTCCTAATTTATATTATGGTTTTGTGTTTATTGTTTCATTCACTAAATTACAATAATGTCCTTCATTAAAATACCAAGCAACAATTTTGTAAGAGAAAAAAAAAAAAAAAGCACCAAATTACTGATGAAATAACACAGGCTTTTCACACAAATGCATTTAAGAATATTACCGGACTATGTAATGCTCACATACAGTAAGTGATAAACACCAAAAGTACATCTCCCTGTGGTATACCCAGATAATCCTTTTTCACTATAGTACCCTCAGTTTGGAATTGGAGGCTCATTAATACAAAATGCTACATCTTCAGCTTTTTAGCTGGGTGCTGAGAAACAAATCTAGCAAAGCCTCCAGTAGAGAATTACACTTTAAATATTCAACACTGAAACATTACTGTCTTTTTCTGTTCATTCTTTTTATGAACTCTAATCTCATGGTAATAAAATTGTAGGTTATTTCGTGAATAAGAAACCTCTTAGTTGTCAAAAGCAAAGTATTTTATTTAAATTGAAAATTACATTCATACATTCTATACCTCCAAGGTAGAGGACAAGTAACATAGGGCATGGTATCTCATTTAGGTTCCACATATACTGTACAGCAAACTTTCTATAATCAGCCAGCTAGAAATCTCAGACTCCAATCAATCCAATATCCAGTGTCCATTGTTTCAATGTTTTGTAATCCAAAATGGGTGCACAAGGATCAACTTTGCAAAAAAAAATAAAAACTATTTTGGATCTTAGGGCAAGAAGAATTGGGGACTTGTACAGTTGACTTGGGATATGGAGACACTTCATTGATCAGTTGGGGCCTTGAAGCAGATTTGACAGATGGACAGTTGAAATAGATAAATAGTCATATTTGATTTTCCAAGGAGAGATGAAACGCACTTGTAACGCACAGTCTAAAGTTTCTGACATCCTCCATGGTCCTAAACCTTTGATTAATTATGCAAAGTATACTTTCATTTCAATATTTATGTCTTTTTCTAAGCTATCAAAATGTTAAAGGGGTTGTCCCAGAATCACAATCACCTATTCACAAGCCACCAGGACCTCCTCAATCACAAGAATTGTGGGTCTGATATCCATTCATTTGCGCTGCTGCTCCATTCAAGATCTATAAGATTGATGGAGACAGCTGAGGACACTGCTTATAAATAGTTTAGTAGTAGATAGACAACTGTCTCTGTATAGTCAATCACTGTTATGTCAAATGTGGACTCCACAATACCTCTCGCCTGCACCTCCTATGTTGGAAAGGACAGAATGGCCAAAAATATTTAAGTACTGCTAGCACTTGATATCAAACTAGTATTTATTATACTTACAAGATTCCATAAAACATAGACATATAAAATTTAAAATCGGTCTCCCGTCACTCGCCGACCCAGGTTTCGCCTCCACTTCGTCAGGGGCATATCTACTACCCATAATTCCATATCTTCCTTTACATAATTGCATACCTACACCTAATTCATATTGTACAATCAAAGAAATCATAAATATAAAATAAAACTTCCATGTACAAATAGGAGTTCATACCCCAAAACATTTATATTTCCTCAAACTATTTAAATTCCCTAATTCCTCTTCTTCAATCATAAGGGGTGTGAACATTAGTCAAGATCCATATCCACATATTTTATTCAGGATCCCACAAATGGACTCCCACTATCACAGATAAATGACAAGAGTCGCTCTCAAATTTCAATTGCTGTTTTAGGCAGACATAAAAATCTGGTGTATACTCTAGTTGCGAAGGCAGCTAGACTATTAGGCCCCTTGCAGACGAGCGTGTCTGGATAAGGTCCGGATGCGTTGCGGCAAACCCGCGCGAGTAGGTACGCAATTGCAGTCAGTTTTGACTGCGATTGTGTTCCGTTGTTCAGTTTTTATCGCGCGGGTTCAATGTGTTTTGCACGCACGTGATAAAAAACTGAACGTGGTACCCAGACCCGAACTTCTTCACAAAAGTGCAGGTTTGGGTTCAAGGTTGTGAAGATTGTATTATTTCCCCTTATAACATGGTTATAAGGGAAAAAAATAGCATTCTGAATACAGAATGCATAGTACAATAGGGCTTTGAGGAATAGGACCTTTGATGATGTCACTGCACTCATCACATGGTCCATCCCATGATCTTTTACCATGGTGATGGATCATGTGACGGACCATGTGATGAGCGCAGTGATGTCATCAAAGGTCCTTTTCCTGTGCACAGCAAAGAAGAAGACAGAAGAGAAGCCGGACTGTGCGATCAAGTGGATTAAGGTGAGTTATATATATATATTTTTTTTATAACCCCTCCAGCCTTATTGTACTATGCATTCTGTATTCAGAATGCTATTATTTTCCCTTATAACCATGTTATAAGGGAAAATAATAATCGGGTCCCCATCCCGATCGTCTCCTAGCAACCGTGCGTGAAAATCGCACCGCATCCGCACTTGATTGCGGATGCTTGCGATTTTTCACGCAGCTCCTTTCACTTCTATGGGGCCTGCGTTGCGTGAAAAACACTGAATATAGAACATGCTGCGATTTTCACGCAACGCACAAGTGATGCGTGAAAATCACCGCTCGTGTGCACATCCCTATAGAAATGAATAGGTCCGGATTCAGTGCGGGTGCAATGCGTTCACATCACGCATTGCACCCGCGCGGAAAACTCTCTTGTGTGAAAGGAGCCTTAGAGTCACTCTCAGGTCTGGACTGTTGCCATAGGAAGATACAAAAGAGTTGGTGTGTACCCTAGTTGCAAAAAAGCAGCTAGACTATTAGATTCACTCCCAAACCTGAACTGCTGTTAAAGGGAACCTGTCATCAACTTTATGCTGCCCATACTAACAGCAGAATAAAGTAGAGACAGGTCAGTTGATTTCAGCTATGATTTAAAGGTTAAAACTAAGTGGTTGCCAAGAACCAACATCTCAATCATTGCAGACTGGGCCTGGAAAAGAGTCACGGCCACATGAGAAGAGTCCTGGTTATTCATGGATTCCTGCTCTCCTGCTGATGATTGACAGTCTTCTACCTAGTTTTCTCCCTTTCTCTCTAGGAGAGAACTACCAATCATCAGCAGATGGGTGAGAGAGCAGGAGATTATGAATAACCAGGACTCTTCTCAGGTAGATTTGACTCTTTTCAAGGCCTGTTCTTCAATGATTATGATGCTGGTTCTCAGCAACCTCTTACTTTTAGCTCATGAGGGACACACCGCTGAAATCAGCATTTCTGTCACTAACTTATGCTGCGCTCAATGAGGTCAGCATAAAGTTGATGATATGTTCCCTTTAAGGGCAGACACAAAAATATGATTTAGGGCTCTTTCACATGAGCGGATGCCGTGCGGGTAATCCGCTGCGTGAAAGAGAGCCAAACCCCACTCCGGACAGCAGAGACACAGAGCATTAACATGATTGATAATGCTCCATGACTCTCTGTGATCTTTTTACTACAAAATCACAGTGAGATAAAGTTGTCACCGTGATTTTGTAGTAAAAAGATCACAGAGAGGCACGGAGCATTATCAATCATGTTAATGCTCTGTGTCTCTGCTGTCCGGAGCGGGGCTTAGCTCTCTTTCACGCAGCGGATTACCCGCACGGCATCCGCTCATGTGAAAGAGCCCTTACCCTCTAGTTTCAGAAAATCAGACTATTAGGGTCACTCCCAAGCCTAGACTGCTATTAGGCAGATACAAAACGCAGCTGGACTATTTGGGTTACTCCCAAACCTTATCTGCTGTTAGATTTAGAAACTAAGCATGAGATTCGATCTCTGTGAAAGTGATAGTGGGAGTCTATTTGTGGATAAATTACGTATGTCGATTTAAGAATGGAAATATATAACTAATCTGTGTTTGGCTCAGTAATAAGTGGGATCCTGTATAAATATGTGAATATGGATCTTGATCTTGACTAGTGTTCACACCCCTTGTGATTGAAGAAGAGGAACTAGGGAATTTGATTAGTTTGAGGAAATATAAATGTTTTGGGGTATGAACTCCTATTTGTACATGGAAGTTTTATTTTATATTTATTATTTCTTTGATTGTACAATATGAATTAGGTGTGGGTATGCAATTATGTATAAGAAGATATGGAATGAATTAAAATGAAAGTATGAAAGGTAATTTATATAAATAGAGGGAGGAGTTACTTCCGGCAAGGTATAAGAGACAAACCCCCGAAGGGTGGTACATATGCCCCTGATGAAGCGGAGGTGAAACCCAGGCCAGGCGAGTGACGGGAGACCGATTTTAAATTTTATATGTCTATGTTTTATGGAATCTTGTAAGTATATTAAATACTGGCTTGATATCAAGTGCTAGCAGTAGTTCACTATTCTTGGCCATTCTGTCCTTTCCAACATAGGAGGTGCAGACGAGAGGTATTGTGGAGTCCATGCTTGACATAACAGTGATTGACTATACAGAGACAGTTGTCTATCTACTACAAATTGGTCGGCTCTGTATCTATCTGGAGCTGAACGGTCTTTATGACTATTAGTAGCTAAACTGTCAATAGATACATGATAGCAGTCACTTTGGCATTATAAAAAATTCACTGTTGCCACTGAGTTTTAAAAAAATTGTTTATTTTAGTACTTTTCATTGATACTTTTAACTTTGGCCATACAAAAGGTTTAACTTTTAGCAGAAAACAGAGTAAAGGCATGTGGTGCTATGATGTTAATGACTTATCTTCACCATAGATCATCATTATCAGATTGGAGAGATCCAACTCCTGGGACCCCCACCGATCAGTTGTTTGAAGGGATCATGGCACTGGTTTGAGATCTGTAGCCTCTTCACTGTTTTACTGCATGCCGTCTAGCTTGTAGTGGCAATACAGTGTAATTGCAACTGCCCGTCCCATTCAAGTGTTCATTGTAAATTAACCCACATTCAAACAAAATAGTTCAGTTAATAGTTTTTGAAAAGAGATATAAAGGTATATTTTAGCTTTATAGAAACTTAGAGTTGTACACCATTGTAATACAGCCTCCATGGACTTTATTACAACTGTGCCTAAGTTTGCCTACAATTTTTCACAATTGTGGTATGTTAAATCAGTTACTGTATCATAAAGGGTAAGGTAAAAAAAAATATATGGTGCCACACAAAAGTCCATAGTGGGCACCATATTGAGCCATTATGGAGTTAGTACAGCTCCATACTGCTGTATGCATGAGGCCTTATAGTCTTCAGAACTGCTAGATCAGTATAATACAGGGGCAGACTCGGGCCCTGGCGAAAATACTAAAAGTGGCCCCGTTTTGTAGTCGGGTCCAAATTGATGAAAGGCAGGGCCAACACAAGTAGACAGGGCCAGTAATACCATATTGTGGCACATTATACCATCCCAAAAGATCCAACAGCAGCACAAAAATACATCCCCAAAAACTTCCGTTGAGGAGGGCTCAGTCAGCCCCCTGGGCATTGGCCCACCAGGAAATTTTCCTGTAAGGTCTATAGCCAATCCGCCCCTGGTATAATATTATTAATCAGGGGTGGACTGGGAACCTAAAGTGGCTCTGGGGGGCCAAATTGACAGAAAGCAGGGCCAACAGGAGTAGGCAAGGGCAGCAACACTATAGTGCAGCACAAAAATGTCACCCAAACACAACCAAATACCACAGTCCAGCAAAAAATACTGCTGCCCCAGCTGCGGTATTCAATTGTATCACTTTCCTGAGGATAGCAATACAGCTGAAGAAGAGCACTTTCCTCTGCCAGCCAGGTGCATAAGTACCTGATGCGCCTAGCATTAATTAATGCTGTGAACATAAAATCACTATATATTCGGCCAATGGCTGTAAGGACGGCTTGGGTGGCCCCCTGGGAAATTTTCCTGTAGGATCTATGGCCAGTCCACCCCTGATACTAATATATTGGTATTAAGATTATAAAACAACTAACAGATAGCAACAGTATGTTCCGTATCGTTTCCCTTGTGCATTACTCTAGACAGTTGGAGGTGTTATCAGTGATCCGTAGTATTCCCTGTGTATATGTAGATAGCTGGTGGTCTTAAGTTCAGCAAAAATAAATGCATAAATTACAAGTTATACTGAATAACTTCCCACAAACTATATAACAATTTCTCAGCTCCTTCTACGCCATGCTGCAGATTGCACTGCATTTTGTGGGGACAGGTCCTATTTACATGGCATGAACTAGAAGACATTGTCCTTTGCTGTGATTCTAATAGATACAGCGCAGAGTATGAGCATAGCCTTGGTGATACTCTATATGAGTACCAGGTGTTTGACTTAGCAATACTGCCTATAATGCCAATCAAGCTGCACAAGACAAAAAAGAATTTCCAATACAATAAATCTGAACTTAGATCTTGTAACTTGGTCTCATTTATTTTTGTATTGATAATGCAACACTGAGTATGTTAAAGTACTGGAGAGGATGCATATGTCACCCAGATGAGTGAGGTAAAAGAATCCAAGAAAGCTTTGTTGTTTCAGTAAAGTATAGTTTGCTGAGGCGCATTTCTTTAAGGCCCCTTTCACACGGCCGAGAATTCTGTGCGGGTGCAATGCATGAGGTGAATGCTTTGCACCCGCCCTGAATCCGGACCCATTCACTTCAATGGGGCTGTGTACATGAGCGGTGATTTTCACGCATCACTTGTGCGTTGCGTGAAAATCGCAGCATGCTCTATATTGTGCGTTTTCACGCAACGCAGGCCCCATAGAAGTTAATGGGGCTGTGTGAAAATCGCAAGCATCCTCAAGCATGTGCGGATGCGGTGCGATTTACACGCATGGTTGCTAGGCGACGATCGGGATAGGGACACAATCTTTATTATTTTCCCTTATAACATGGTTATAAGGGAAAATAATAGCATTCTTAATACAGAAGGCTTAGTAAAATGTCCATTGAGGGGTTGTGATGGACCATGAGATGAGCGCAGTGACGTCATCGAAGGTCCTTTAGCCAGGTCCTGAAGAAAGTAGAAAGAAGAGGAGATCCGCTACGCGATCAAGTGGATGGGGTGAGTTAAATTTGTTTATTATTTTTAACCTCTCAATGGACATTTTACTAAGCATTCTGTATTAAGAATGCTATTATTTTCCCTTATAACCATATTATAGGATAAAATATTAAAATCTACAGAACACCTAACCCAAACCCGAATATCTGTGAAGAAGTCCGAGTTCGGGTCTGGGTACCAAACATGCATTAAAACACTTTGCACTTGCGCAGAAAAATCGCACATTTTTCCCCAACGCACCAGCATCTTGTCCAGCCCTCACACGCGACGCCCATGTGAAAGAGGCCTAACCCCTTCCTGACGCAGCAATTTTTGCTGTTTCGTTTTTCACTCCCTGCTTCCCGGAGCCATAACTTTTTAATATTTTCATTCACATAGCCTTATGAAGACTTGTGTTTTTGTAGAACAAATTGTATTTTCTAATGGCACCAATTAATATTGCATGGAATGTAGTGGGAAGCTGTAAAAATATTCAAAATGGGGTGGAACTGGAAAAAGAAACGCAATTCTGATGCAGTTTTACAGGTTTTGTTTTTACAATGTTTACTATGAGGTAAAACTGACTTGTGCCCTTCATTATCCAGGTCATTATGATTACAGTGATACCACATATGTGTAGTTTTTCTTATGTTTAAATACTGGGGGAAAAAAACAATAAAAATTTTTTTTTTTTACTTTTCATCAGCATATTTTGACTCCCTTAGCTTTTTTTTTTATAGCTATGTCTACAGAGAAATGTGAGGGTTTGTTTTTTGCGGGATAATCTGTATTTTTGTTAATTCTATAGGACTTTTTTAAAAAAAATAAAAAGCTTTATTGCAAAATAGATATCAGTTACAGTTACATCAAATCATTGAGAAAAAAAAAGGGAGGTGTGAGCTCCCGATATATATAAATTGTTTTACATAGAATGTTTAGTGGCAATTAGTAAGCAATAAGCAACATAACAACAATAAAGGATGTATGTAAACAGAGCTATATTGTATGGAATACATATTCACAAATAGAATAAGCTCCACTGTTTTGAGGAATAAATTGGCAGGGCATTGAGGATAAATTTAACCATGGAAATCTCTGTAGGATCTCCATTTTTCCCAGAGGGTTGTAAATTTGTGGGGGGACCTGTTTTCCCAAGCTGCTATTTCCTCAAATCTATATATTGAGTCAACTTTATTAGACCAATGGTCCAGAGAGGGAATATTTGATGATAACCAATGTGTAGGGATTAGGAGTCGAGCGGCTATAATTAAGATCCTGAATATGGGAGGGATTTTTGCCTTATGGTCAGTATGCAGTCCCAGTAAAGCTAGAACTGGTGACGGGGTGATATTTGATTTGCAAATTTCGTTGCATTTTTTAAAAATATTGGTCCACCATTCAAAGATCCGGGGGGAGGTCCACCAGATGTGGAACATTGTTCCCCGTTCTTCTCCACATCTCCAACAGGCGTCAGAACCATTGTTACTGAAACGGCATGTGACGTCAGGTGTTTTGTACCATCTAGTTAACACTTTATATCCATTTTCCTGGATTCTGGTACATCTCGAGGATGTGTGTGGTATTTTAACCACCTCAGCCCCCAGTGCTTAAACACCCTGAAAGACCAGGCCACTTTTTACACTTCTGACCTACACTACTTTCACCGTTTATTGCTCGGTCATGCAACTTACCACCCAAATGAATTTTACCTCCTTTTCTTCTCACTAATAGAGCTTTCATTTGGTGGTATTTCATTGCTGCTGACATTTTTAATTTTTTTGTTATTAATCGAAATTTAACGATTTTTTTGCAAAAAAATGACATTTTTCACTTTCAGTTGTAAAATTTTGCAAAAAAAACGACATCCATATAGAAATTTTGCTCTAAATTTATAGTTCTACATGTCTTTGATAAAAAAAAAATGTTTGGGTAAAAAAAAAATGGTTTGGGTAAAAGTTATAGCGTTTACAAACTATGGTATAAAAATGTGAATTTCCGCTTTTTGAAGCAGCTCTGACTTTCTGAGCACCTGTCATGTTTCCTGAGGTTCTACAATGCCCAGACAGTACAAACACCCCACAAATGACCCCATTTCTGAAAGTACACACCCTAAGGTATTCGCTGATGGGCATAGTGAGTTCATAGAACTTTTTATTTTTTGTCACAAGTTAGCGGAAAATGATGATTTTTTTTTTTTTTTCTTACAAAGTCTCATATTCCACTAACTTGTGACAAAAAATAAAAAGTTCTATGAACTCACTATGCCCATCAGCGAATACCTTGGGGTCTCTTCTTTCCAAAATGGGGTCACTTGTGGGGTAGTTATACTGCCCTGGCATTCTAGGGGCCCAAATGTGTGGTAAGGAGTTTGAAATCAAATTCTGTAAAAAATGACCTGTGAAATCCGAAAGGTGCTCTTTGGAATATGGGCCCCTTTGCCCACCTAGGCTGCAAAAAAGTGTCACACATCTGGTATCTCCGTACTCAGGAGAAGGTGGGGAATGTGTTTTGGGGTGTCATTTTATATATACCCATGCTGGGTGAGAGAAATATCTTGGCAAAAGACAACTTTTCCCATTTTTTTATACAAAGTTGTCATTTGACCAAGATATTTATCTCACCCAGCATGGGTATGTGGGATGTGTGACACTTTTTGGCAGCCTAGGTGGGCAAAGGGGCCCATATTCCAAAGAGCACCTTTCGGATTTCACTCCTCATTTTTTCCTGAATTTGATTTCAAACTCCTTACCACACATTTGGGCCCCTAGAATGCCAGGGCAGTATAACTACCCCACAAGTGACCCCATTTTGGAAAGAAGACACCCCAAGGTATTCCGTGAGGGGCATGGCGAGTTCCTAGAATTTTTTATTTTTTGTCACAAGTTAGTGGAAAATGATGATTTTTTTTTTTTTTTTTTCATACAAAGTCTCATATTCCACAAACTTGTGACAAAAAATAAAAACTTCCATGAACTCACTATGCCCATCAGCGAATACCTTGGGGTCTCTTCTTTCCAAAATGGGGTCACTTGTGGGGTAGTTATACTGCCCTGGCATTCTAGGGGCCCAAATGTGTGGTAAGTAGGTAAATGACCTGTGAAATCCGAAAGGTGCTCTTTGGAATGTGGGCCCCTTTGCCCACCTAGGCTGCAAAAAAGTGTCACACATCTGGTATCTCCGTACTCAGGAGAAGTTGAGGAATGTGTTTTGGGGTGTCTTTTTACATATACCCATGCTGGGTGAGATAAATATCTTGGTCAAATGCCAACTTTGTATAAAAAAATGGGAAAAGTTGTCTTTTGCCAAGATATTTCTCTCACCCAGCATGGGTATATGTAAAATGACACCCCAAAACACATTCCCCAACTTCTCCCGATTACGGAGATACCAGATGTGTGACACTTTTTTGCAGCCTAGGTGGGCAAAGGGGCCCATATTCCAAAGAGCACCTTTCGGATTTCACAGGTCCTTTTTTACAGAATTTGATTTCAAACTCCTTACCACACATTTGGGCCCCTAGAATGCCAGGGCAGTATAACTACCCCACAAGTGACCCCATTTTGGAAAGAAGAGACCCCAAGGTATTCGCTGATGGGCATAGTGAGTTCATGGAACTTTTTATTTTTTGTCACAAGTTAGTGGAATATGAGACTTTGTATGAAAAAAAAAATAAAAAAAAAAATAAGCATTTTCCACTAACTTGTGACAAAAAATAAAAAATTCTAGGAACTCGCCATGCCCCTCACGGAATACCTTGGTGTGTCTTCTTTCCAAAATGGGGTCACTTGTGGGGTAGTTATACTGCCCTGGCATTTTCCAGGGGCCCTAATGTGTGGTAAGTAGGTAAATGACCTGTGAAATCCTAAAGGTGCTCTTTGGAATATGGGCCCCTTTGCCCACCTAGGCTGCAAAAAAGTGTCACACATGTGGTATCGCCGTATTCAGGAGAAGTTGGGGAATGTGTTTTGGGGTGTCATTTTACATATACCCATGCTGGGTGAGAGAAATATCTTGGCAAAAGACAACTTTTCCCATTTTTTTATACAAAGTTGGCATTTGACCAAGATATTTCTCTCACCCAGCATGGGTATATGTAAAATGACACCCCAAAACACATTCCCCAACTTCTCCTGAGTACGGCGATACCAGATGTGTGACACTTTTTTGCAGCCTAGATGCGCAAAGGTGCCCAAATTCCTTTTAGGAGGGCATTTTTAGACATTTGGATACCAGACTTCTTCTCACGCTTTGGGGCCCCTAGAATGCCAGGGCAGTATAAATACCCCACATGTGACCCCATTTTGGAAAGAAGACACCCCAAGGTATTCAATGAGGGGCATGGCGAGTTCATAGAATTTTTTTTTTTTTGGCACAAGTTAGCGGAAATTGATATTTTTAATTTTTTTCTCACAAAGTCTCCCGTTCCGCTAACTTGGGACAAAAATTTCAATCTTTCATGGACTCAATATGCCCCTCACGGAATACCTGGGGGTGTCTTCTTTCCGAAATGGGGTCACATGTGGGGTATTTATACTGCCCTGGCATTCTAGGGGCCCTAAAGCATGAGAAGAAGTCTGGAATATAAATGTCTAAAAAATTTTACGCATTTGGATTCCGTGAGTGGTATGGGGAGTTCATGTGAGATTTTATTTTTTGACACAAGTTAGTGGAATATGAGACTTTGTAAGAAAAAAAAAAAAAAATTCCGCTAACTTGGGCCAAAAAAATATCTGAATGGAGCCTTACAGGGGGGTGATCAATGACAGGGGGGTGATCAATGACAGGGGGGTTGATCAATGACAGGGGGGTTGATCAATGACAGGGGGGTTGATCAATGACAGGGGGGTGATCAATGACAGGGGGGTGATCAGGGAGTCTATATGGGGTGATAACCACAGTCATTGATCACGCCCATGTAAGGCTTCATTCAGACGTCCGGATGCGTTTTGCGGATCCGATCCATCTATCAGTGCATCCGTAAAAATCATGCGGACATCTGAATGGAGCTTTACAGGGGGGTAATCAATGACAGGGGGGTAATCAATGACAGGGGGGTGATCAGGGAGTCTATATGGGGTGATCACCACAGTCATTGATCACGCCCCTGTAAGGCTTCATTCAGACGTCCGGATGCGTTTTGCGGATCCGATCCATCTATCAGTGCATCCGTAAAAATCATGCGGACGTCTGAATGGAGCTTTACAGGGGGGTAATCAATGACAGGGGGGTGATCAGGGAGTCTATATGGGGTGATCACCACAGTCATTGATCACGCCCCTGTAAGGCTTCATTCAGACGTCCGGATGCGTTTTGCGGATCCGATCCATCTATCAGTGCATCCGTAAAAATCATGCGGACGTCTGAATGGAGCTTTACAGGGGGGTAATCAATGACAGGGGGGTAATCAATGACAGGGGGGTGATCAGGGAGTCTATATGGGGTGATCACCACAGTCATTGATCATGCCCCTGTAAGGCTTCATTCAGACGTCCGGATGCGTTTTGCGGATCCGATCCATCTATCAGTGCATCCGTAAAAATCATGCGGACATCTGAATGGAGCTTTACAGGGGGGTAATCAATGACAGGGGGGTGATCACCACAGTCATTGATCATGCCCCTGTAAGGCTTCATTCAGACGACCGGATGCGTTTTGCGGATCCGATCCATGTATCAGTGCATCCGTAAAAATCATGCGGACATCTGAATGGAGCTTTACAGGGGGGTGATCAGGGAGTCTATATGGGGTGATCACCACAGTCATTGATCATGCCCCTGTAAGGCTTCATTCAGACGTCCGGATGCGTTTTGCGGATCCGATCCATCTATCAGTGGATCCGTAAAAATCATGCGGACGTCTGAATGGAGCTTTACAGGGGGGTAATCAATGACAGGGGGGTAATCAATGACAGGGGGGTGATCAGGGAGTCTATATGGGGTGATCACCACAGTCATTGATCACGCCCCTGTAAGGCTTCATTCAGACGTCCGGATGCGTTTTGCGGATCCGATCCATCTATCAGTGGATCCGTAAAAATCATGCGGACGTCTGAATGGAGCTTTACAGGGGGTTGATCAATGACAGGGGGGTAATCAATGACAGGGGGGTGATCAGGGAGTCTATATGGGGTGATCAGGGGTGATTAGGGGTGATCAGGGGCTAATAAGGGGTTAATAAGTGACGGGGGGGGGTTGTAGTGTAGTGTAGTGGTGCTTGATGCAACTTTACTGAGCTACCTGTGTCCTCTGGTGGTCGATCCAAACAAAGGGGACCACCAGAGGACCAGGTAGCAGGTATATTAGACGCTGTTATCAAAACAGCGTCTAATATACCGGTTAGGGGTTAAAAAAAACACATCTCCAGCCTGCCAGCGAACGATCGCCGATGGCAGGCTGGAGATCAACTCTCTTACCTTCCGTTCCTGTGCGCGCGTTCACAGGAAGTCTCGCGTCTCGCGAGATGACGCGTATATGCGTGACTGTGCGCAGGGCTGCCACCTCCGGAACGCGATCCTGCGTTAGGCGGTCCGGAGGTGGTTAAAAAGAGTGTGTTGTTCCTCGCATGAGAAATGAGTGTTCAAGTCCCTTTCCCATAAGGTTATAAAGCTAGGTTTGGGAGGTAGCATCCCATAGGACTTTTTGATCACTTTTTATGACATTTTTAGGGAGGTAAAGTGATGAAAAAAAGTCAAATCGGACATTTTTTTTTCTTAAGCCATTCACCATATCAGATATGTTTTTTTAAAATATTTTAATACTACTAGTGTTTTTGCATGTGGCAATGTCTATGATGTTGATTTTTTTTATCGTTTAAGTATTTTTATATTGGGGAAAGGCGGGTGATTCGAATTTTTTTATTTTTTTTTATTTTTTAAACATTTTCTAATACTTTTTAAAACTTTTTTAAGTCCCCTAATGGACCACAACATGCAATTATTAGATTGCAATTTGTACAGAGTAAAGGAATTTTCTCCATTATCCTATACAGAAATAGCTATATTACACTTTAGTGCTGCCACCTGCTGGCCTGAATTGTAATATACAAGTAATGAGCCTGGAAGCCTAGTACAGGCTCATTACTGACATGGAATGCCTGAAACAGCAGGCATCCAGTCGCTATGGCACTCGCTCGGTACTGGAGCGGACACCATCTGTAAAGACCCGACATCCACCATACATGTACGGCAGATGTTAGGAAGAGTTTAAAGTATTTCATGGGCCTGGATTTTTATGGAATGGTGAGTTGGTTGGTAGAGGGAACTGCCAGTCCCTCTAACTCCAGTACAGCATTTTCCCCTAGCCTGAGATGAACCCAGGTGTAGCTGTTTGGCTCTTTACTTTGGGGAGAAATACAAGGCTGAAAGCCTTATTCAGAGTCAGTTCCTGGAAGCTGAATGACCCGTGGTTACTGTGCAATGCTTGATCCCCCTGTGTTTGGATTTGAAGAACATAGGCGTAGGTAACCTGATGCATAGTTAGTGCCCAAGGTGATTTATTTTATGGATGTCACGTACATGTGGATGTCTTGTATTGAATGGAAAATAAAAAGCAGTTTGGACTTTTAACCCCCACAATTTGTGAGTCTGCCATTGCTGAGCCTGCCACAAGCTCATGGACTGGAAACAATAGATATTATATTACTTTTGTACACATACCGATCCAGTTTGTAACATAAAATGTGATTTAGGGAAAAAGTTTTGGAGTTGTATATTTTTCAATGTGCAGCTAATGTATAATGTACATGTTTTATGCAGATCTGATTTTGACACTAGGCTAAACATCAATTTTTATTGAATTGTCATCAAAACAACGGCCATTTACATGTATATTTGTATATGTTGCATGTAAATTAATAGCAACATAAAAATTAAGAAAATGTAGAAGGACGCAATAATATTTCAATAAAATTTCATCAAATTGAAGTGAATCATAAGAAGGAGAATCCCAATGAAAACTGTTCAGTGTAACCATGGCAACACCATTTCAAATTACCATGGAAATAGAACAATTTTTCTCTTGCAGGACTTTTATTATATACATAAAGCAAATATTTGGCATAGACTGTTAGTAATGTTAAAGTCTACACATTGTTTTACGTGATAAATGCTAAGACAAATAACTGTGTATCCACTACTTTTTCTCTTATTGATCTTTTGCAATGAATGAATCAAAATAAAACTAAGTGGTGATTAACAACTTTACTTTATAAATGAGTTTATTAATATAACTATAAATTAGAACTCTCATCCTCTATATCCACATCACCAAATTTTAAAATCTAGATATACACATGTGTCCCTCTGCAAAGTTTCTGGGACCATGGCTACAAAGAGAAGCTACAGTATGTTTATTTACTGACGCCCACATACATTATCTGCCAATCTAGATTCATTGTATAATCAATGTACACATTATTCCTATATACATTTTGATACGTGCACAAACACACTCTTTACTACCCCTAGAGGTGCTTAATAATGAAGTATCTTAATATAGGTATTACAAAAAAGAAATGGACAAATTCTGCTCTCCTACAACAATATTTGTTCAAAACTACAAAACCGCTATAATCATAATAATATTTACTAAGAGAAATAGCTGCCATACTGGCTTCAAATTTAGGTTATGACAAAGTACAGAACTATTTACACTATGCCGTCGGCACCAGGGAATTACAATGCTTTGCTGTAATGCTGTCCTAATTTGCTGAGTCTAAACACTGTGGCATGTTGTGCCATCCATGTGGTCAGGTGGCATACAGACTGATCTCAGACTGGCATACAGCAAGGCAGATGTAATGAGGCAGTGATATCATGGCCGTTATTATGTCATGTGGCTGCATTGACATGATATCATTAGGACAGCAGGTCACACTGGCCCAAAATTACTAATGTGAGGGCACCTAGATATTGTCGTATGGTCCCAAAACTTGGTGAAATTTGGTGCAATTTGGCACATGTAGATTTAGAGACATCTACTCACAGATTACACAGGGATATGATACTTTTTGGACATTGGACATCCCTTTAGGCGTGTAGCAGTGACTCTTCACACCTGTGATCACATCAGGCAGGAGAGGTGGGGGCTGGACAAACACTTAGAATAACAATTAAATTACAGTGGGGCAGATTTACTAATACATCTATAAATTGGCTTAGCTTTACTCCAAAAATAGTTACATAGTTAATACGGATGAAAAAATACAAAAGTCCATCAAGTTCAACCAAGGGATAGGAGGGGACATGAATCCCAGAAAGGAAGTGAGATTCTAGACATTTTCATAAGAATTAATGTCATTTACTCTTAAGAATTAATCTAAACCCTTTTTGAAACTGTCCACTTTTTCTGCTGTGACCACGTCCTGAGGAAGTCTATTCCACAGATTCACAGTTCTAATAGTAAAGAAGCCTTGAGGCCTCTGGAGACTGAACTTTATCTTCTCCAGTCACAGGCAGTGCCCCCTTGTTTTTTGAGGGGATTTTATATGGAACAGCTTTTCAGCATACCATATTTTTCGCCCTATAAGACGCACCGGCCCATAAGACGCACCTAGGTTTTTGGGGAGGAAAATAAGAAAATATATATTTTTAACTAAAAGGTGTGCTTTTGGTGGGTTTGGAACTAATGGTGGTCTGTGGATGGCACTATTACTGGGGATCTGTGGATGGCACTATTATGGGGGATCTGTGAAGGACACTGTTATGGGGGATCTGTGAAGGACACTGTTATGGGGGGATCTGGGGATGGCACTGTTATGGGGGATCTGTGGATGATGCACTGTTATGGGGGGATCTGTGGATGACGCACTGTTATGGGGGGATCTGTGGATGACGCACTGTTATGGGGGGATCTGTGACGAACACTGTTATGGGGGGAAGATCTGTGAAGAATACTGTTACAGGGGGGATCTGTGGCTGACACTGTTATGGGGGATCTGTGGATGGCACTGTTATGGGAGATCTGTGGATGGCACTGTTATGGGGGATCTGTGGATGGCACTGTTATGGGAGATCTGTGGCTGACACTGTTATGGGGGATCTGTGGATGGCACTGTTATGGGAGATCTGTGGATGGCACTGTTATGGGGGATCTGTGGATAGCACTGTTATGGGGGATCTGTGGATGGCACTGTTATGGGCGATCTGTGGATGGCACTGTTATGGGAGATCTGTGGATGACACTGTTATGGGGGATCTGTGGATGGCACTGTTATGGGGGATCTGTGGATGGCACTGTTATATATGTGCCATCCACAGACCCCCCACCTCATAACAGTGCCACCCACAGATCCCCCACCCCTTAACAGTGCCATTCACAGATGTCCCCCATAAAACTGTCATCCACAGATTCCCCCCCACCGCTCCAGTGCTGCAGTATACAAATATAAAATGTCTCATTCAATTAAAAGTGATTAAACATGCCCCCTCACTCCTAATATTACCGTACACCCTAACAGCTTCTGTACAACGCAGGCAGGCCGGGCGGCCGGCGCGTCATTCACTGACGTCACGTGCCTGCGCCGCCTGCTTCATTCATAAAGTAGGCGGCGCAGGCACGTGACATCAGGGAGTTGCGCTGCCGCCCGGCCTGCATTCTACAGAAGCTGTTAGGGTTTACGGTAATATTAAAAGTTGGGGGGCATGTTTAATCACTTTTAATTCAATGAGACATTTTATATTTGTATAGTGCAGCACTGGAGCGGCAGGGCCGGAGTACAGTGACTGCAACGGCCCCGCCGCAATTGCCAGCCCCCAGCTCCTCCTCCCAGTCCCTCCCCGCTCGCTCATACATTGCATCCTGCGATGTAAAAATGTCAGCATTCGCCCCATTTTTTTGGGGGGGAAGTGCGTCTTATGGGGCGAAAAATATGGTATCTTTTGTATGGCCCATTTATATATTTGTATAGGTTAATCATGTCCCCCGTTAGACGTTTCTTCTCAAGACCTAATACATTTAATTATTTTAATCTTTCTTCATAACAAAGAACCTCCATGGCCCTTATCAGTTTAGTCTCTATCCCTGCTCTGTGAGTCCATGCCTCGTTTAATATGTGACAATATCCTGCTAGCCTTAGGGCTCATTCAGACAACTGTATGTTGCTTTCCGCATCTGATCTGCCATTTTGCAGATTAGACGCAGGCCTATTCACTTCTATGGGGCCCCAAAAAGATGAGGACAGCACCAAGAAGTAAATAAGTTAGAAAGTGGCTAAAATACATGCATGCATTCCTTTTTTGTGGTGCAGCCTGCACCAAAAACTGGTACATTTTCAATAGTAAATCTGTTCAATGTTCTTATTCATTTAGATGTCTATATTAGCTATATATTTAGCACACTCTTGTTTGGTACATCCAATAGCTATGTTTTACAAGTTTTAAATTACATTTTGTAATATATTCCATTTTATTATGAAAAATCTTCAAACCTTTTATATTTTACATCTAGTGAATTGTGAGTGAAATTGCAGCAGGTGCTGCTACAGATGTAGCAGGGGTATCACACACTCTTAACTCAAATTTCTTAACTCATTGCGTTATCTTGAAACAAAAGCCATTGAAAAGCAATCGCTTAAGGCATTTAGTTTAGATAACATGTCTCTTAAAGCATGTGTGTTAACCCTGCTACATCCGTACATATGTTATCTATGTTAGAAATCATTCAGAGCACTGAATCTTATAGACTATGTCATACAGATAAAATGACCTGAATTGTACAGCATAGAAAAGCCGAGTTGTTCATCTAAGTATATGTCTTGATGGTCTGCCTAGAGTATATTCATACTCAATACATCATTGTGTACAGCTCAAATCTTATCTCACCAAATATCTTCTCAAATAGAGTTTGAGTAGGTGTAAAGGGAAAAAAATCTTAACAGACACAATGTGCAAAGCTGAAAACCTCACTTGCAGATCCATCTTTCTATTTCTTTAATACACCCACTCTTAATAATATCACATTTGTCCTCTTTCATTCATTTGCCTGAATGTCTGAAACTATTCAGAAATTAATAATTGTTATTGTATATAGCACTTGGCATCCTTTAGCATTTCTTCTTACTTTCAGTAACGGGGTCAGATTACAAAAATGCAAAAGGCAAATGCAGTGTGACCTCCACTTAACTCAAGACGTGTCATGGTAACTACAAGTCTTCGGTTCATGCAAACCCAAGAGAGAGGCACAGTTATCCAGGCATGTAAGCACTGTACGTTAAGCAGTGTATGTTGGTTTCCTTAAGGCCCCTTTACACCGGCTGATTATTGGGTATGAACATTCCTTCCAGATAACTGCCTCCTGTAAACTGCCAACAATCCCATGAACAAGCAAGGGCTTGTTCACCGTCTGAAAGCATTGTTGATGTAGACACCAAAATCATTGATATGATACCGAGAAATAAGCAATCTGTATGCAGATGAGCACTTGTTCCCATACAGAAGGGATGATTTATGCTTGTAAATGCAACTCTCACCCCCTCAATTTTTAATCTGGCAAATTTTTGCAAAAAGAGAAGTACAATAAAAAATCTCTAAACCAGTCTCATCAGAAATGATATGTTTCAAGTGGTTCCAGTGGGACATTTGGATGTGTAATAATTTAGTTGCTATATCTTCTTTGCTCCATCATTGACCATCATCCACAGCTATAGGGCTCTCGATAAACAACATTCATACATTGTATACATGGCCTCTGAATTCCTTACTGCTTTGACTGTTCTAATGGATAATCTTTCTTTTGAATTTATGCCTGCTGTGTGCTAATTACTAAAGCGCTCTTCCATTTCTGAAGCCACAAACCATTTCTCCGTCTGTGCCCTTTCAGTGACTTATTCATTTCTATGGATTTGTTTTTAGAAATTAGGAAATAAATAATGTAATCTTGATATAAAACCTATATTCCTTTACCATCACACATAAGTAACCCATACCCTAATTAAAAGCATGTGTCTTAAATCTCTATGTAATAAGAACTTTTCATAATTATGACAGTAACAAATGGAGATATAAAAAGAATTACTTCACATCTTCAAACTCAGCATTTGCTGCTTGTAATGCTGGAGCATTTCTCACCTGGAGTGTATGCATTTTTTATACTTGCTGAGCAGAATAAATTGAAGGCGAGCTTACAATGGTGTTTGGGCTGTTTTGTTTTTTTTAACAGACATTATGGAGAGACTATTGTCATATGTATGTGTTAGAATGTGAGCACCACTGGGGACAGAAACTCATGAATACAATCATTGTACAACCCTATGGAAAATGTTGCTACTGTGGAACAAGTAAAAAAAATGAAAACGGGGAAGACACTCTTTAGCACATTGATGGATGGTATCTCATCCATTTGTAATATTATTCTTCAAATATGGCTATTTCTATATCATAGTTTTTGACGTACAGTATGTGATACCATATAAGTTCTGTCTTATCGAAACAACTCTGTGTTCCAAATACAGCCAGTCTGGTGATCACCTGATTGTTGCTGGTCTGGTCTTGTTCCTCCTTCAAAGAGCTATTATTACTGGAGAAAGCAGTGACTTAGTGCTCTGCCTGATGTTCGGGTGTAATAACACATCCATTGGCGCCTGTTGGTAACAGTCTGATCACACAGATTGATGCAAACTGAATGTGGGAGGAATGATTGCTAACACAGTTGTAACTCCTTCATTAAGTTCAATTTATTATTATACAGGGAGATGTTCTGCTGATGAAAGATGCACATCAGTCGAAAAATTAGTGTGCTTGTTCAAGAGCTGATCGTCTCCTTGATTACACAAACAATTGTTTCCAATAATTTGCCCAAAAATCTTATGTCCTAACCCTATATTTTCTCTGCAAACCCTTCTGCAAAGACAATGTAGTACTACATGCTGGCCATTCAAATAAATGGCCGAACATGTAATAGAATATGCAAGATCTGCTATTTCTAGCTCAAGCGACCTACAGAAGTAGGAGAGTTAACACTCATGCTTTATGAGACGTGTTATGTAAGCTAAATGCGTTAAGTGAACACCTTCAATTGCTTTTCAATGACTTTTGTCTCAAGATAACGCGATGAGTTAAGAAATTTGAGTTAAGAGTTTGAGTGCTATCCCTGCTACATCTGTATTAGACCTCACGATATTCAGGCCAATCATCAGCAACAGGCATTCATAGGATTGCTTATTTCCAATAACTGCCCATATAATGGAGCAGCCGATGAATGAGCAAGCTGTTGTTTGTAAGGTGATGGGTATCATTCATCAATATAAAAGATTTTTCAGTTTGCATTGGCCAATGCAGGCGCCGATCAATGTGTAGTCATTCATCGACATATGAACTGCTCAAAATCGGCCAGTATAATACAGTCCTTAGTTCTTGATAATAGACGGGGGCATTATGGAGAAACCCTTCACCTTTCCAACCAAACTTTTATTTATTGTATCAATTACTCTAAAATAAAATGTGAAGCAACTTTGCAACAGGCCTTTCACATTCTCCTTTTCCTGTCCTCTATTTCTAGATGACCCAACCAATGTATGTTAACACAAAGTAAGGGTCAACTGCAAGAAAGAATGATACTGCAAGACTGCAGGATTAGGCTACACAGCAGGTTAGTTGCTGTCTGTTACCATGGAGACACATAATTTGTATTGGAGCTGCAGAAACAAAACAATAGGATTTTTTAAATTAATCTAATCTAATTAATTAATCTAATGAATCTAATGCAAAGTCACTTCAAAGTTACAACCTAGCACTGTATTTCTCCCTCAGTCCCATAGACTTTGAATGGAGTGGCAGGGCACATGCTTGACTTCCACTCCACTTAAACTAATCCTCGCTGCGGATATGCAATGAGGAAGAAATAGTAGTTTGGGACCCTGTTCCAGCAATTGTCAGGGTCCCAGCAGGGGCTACAACACTCACATTTATTACCTGTCCTATGAATAGATGATAACTGTCAATTGGGGAAAAGTCCTTTTAATGACTATTTTTTATTGATGGTTACAAACAAATTTAACAGTTTTCCCCATAGAAATGAAAAGACTCTCTCGATGGATCCTTAAATGTATTTATTTTAGCTTTTTTTCTTTACCGTGCACTGTTAATTCATTAACTACTACGTACAGTATGAAGTGCAGAAATGTGCTGATGTATTAATCATTATGTTGGTGCCAAACATGAACACTTATTTGGGTAAGGAATAAGTATTTGAATTTTTAATTATATATCTGTGGATCTCCTGTTGATCTACTATTAGGACTTGTCTTAAGACTGCTTACTAGACAATGAGTTCAGTGGTATGATAACATGGTGTGCCAAATGAATCAAAATGTACTGTATATAACTCAGAAGAAATTGAATAACTGAAGTTACCCATACACCTTCAAAACCAAAATGTTCACCCAACAGTTATTACTCCCATATGGAGAAAGCTGCTGCTGGACACCCCTGGTGGTGACTTATTTAAAATGAGAAATGCAACGCGCCCAATCCTTTTCTCCCCTGACAGCTGATCAGCCAGGAGCTCCCCTATAAGACCCATGTAAAACTTCAAATACCACACTGGGATATCCATGCACACTGCACCAAATGGCAACCAAAATAGCTCTACAGCATTAAGAGAGAGGGATGTAATAAGAAAGGGAGAGACTACAAGAAAGAGAGACTTCCAGACATAGAAAGAGAGAGACTGGTTTTCCTTTTTTCGTCCCAGCTCCAGTACAAGGAGTGAAGAAAGGACACTTGCTCCATTAACATATACCCATGTATTGTAACTTAACTAATCAATGTTGAAATAGTGATTATGTTCTTATGTGAATTACATAATGCATTCTGAATAATAATTGTCTCCAGGAGTCAAGGTGTGCTCAGACCTTCCAATTCACATTCAGCTCAATTCCCCACATTAGCCATAGCCTGCTTCAGTTTCAATCCCCTCATTAAAATACTAAAATATGACCACTTAAAAAAAGTTCTCTTCTAATGCAAGCAAAAAAAAATGACCTTCATTACAGCAGCACTGCCAGAGAAAGTATGTTGCATTGACATAATGCACAGAGCTTTTACAAAACCTACTGCTAAAATGGAAAATATCAGAACATTGGGATAAGTGGAAAAGGAACAATGAGGGAACAATGTGTGTCAGGAAATGGCTGATGTTCATATTCACATGCCATGCAAATACACATTCTGTATGCATTTACTGAGTGTCTAGCTACATTTCTAAAGTCACAATTAACCAGCCTACCTCCTGTTGATCGTCAGACAGTGCTTCCCCACATGAGGCTACTTCCATATTCTGTTTCCATTACATTGGTAAAAAATAAGAAGATTCCACTCTTGATTGTAGCATGAAGTTTCAATGGATGTTTTTAAGCTTCATTTCAACTGACAATGCTGAATTGAAGTCCATATTAAGGATGCAGTGAGAAATTTATCAGATCAAAGGATGTCTTGTAGCAACAGCGGGCAAGTGAGGAAACATCTTTTGCATTGTCTTTATGATAATTCTTGGAAATAAAATATAGTAGGAACAACATTGTAGCTTTAAGCTAAATCAGGTACAATGTGGAATAAAATATTCATATATGATATAATAATAAATAATAATGATAATAATGACAATAATTAATGATAATAAAATATTAGCAATTATTATTATTATAAGCGAAGTTTACAAAAATTTGATTTGGCTGCTTTGCCAAACTTCACAAAGAAATACGCTTTGTGACGAATTACTTCGTCACAAAGCGCATATCTTTGTATATAGCGGTTGCAATGATGGGGAACGGTTATTGCGTGGCATGCATTCATTGAACCCTTCAGATGTCGCGTTCATCTCTGATTGTGGCATCTGAGATGAAAAATTAGGGCTTTTAGGGGTTATTCAGTTAAAATAAATAAATAATACTCATCTTGTCCATTTGAGCGCGAAGAGACCGCCGCAGCCAGCAAAATCTCATGTTGTGCATAATGATGTCATCACGCTGGCCGGCATGGTGGCGTCATACGTCACTGCGCACAAAATTTCGCACAGGGTCCTCAATCAAGATGGCTGCACCGGTCTCTTCGTGCTCAAATGGATGAGGTGAGTAAAAAAAATTTTTACCGCCATTTCAGTAAAAATTGATTTGTTACCACGAAGCACGAGGAAATTTGGCTTCGTAGTGAATCAAATTTTCCCTGAAATTCAGATCAAATCCACTTTGGATACTTTGATTCGCTCAACACAAATTTTCTATATTTCATAGGATATTCTCGCCTGTTGGCCAAGTCTTTTGTGCTGTCCACACAGAGCTCCTGTCCATAAAATGGCTGCTCATGGAGGGTCATGTGACAAATCACCCAGTATCATCCACTAAATTACACTGCACCTTCACTACAGTCTCAACATTGCAAGTGTAGATGGCAGGTATGGTGTTTTTGAGAAGAGAAGGTTGACTGATGTGTCTGGAGTTATTTTTGCCTGGTCACATGACCCACCATCAGCAGCCATCTTATGGACAGGTCTCCTGTGTTGACAGCACAGTAGATTTGCCCAAGAAGGGGACATAAATTATGAAATATAAGAAATTACACAGAAAATCAACAAAGGCTATTTTAGTCATGTAATCATCTCACATACACATTGGTCACAAGTAGCCAGAAAGTGGCAAACCCCTTTAACTATTCAAGTGCTGCTCCAATGTCAATGGCAAGCAGGTAATCAGTGAGACAACATAGAGCTCAAACAGCTGATCGGCGCAGGTGCCAGGAGTCAGGCCTCGGCTATTTGATATTGATGACCTATACTGACAGCCCCTTTAATTGCCAGTGCTTTGTTGTTCTACATAATCAGAAAATATATTTAGCATTAAAGAGAATCTGTCACCAGCGACCTCCCTATCTAATTGTTTGCACAGACACATAGATGAGGTTCGCTTGATTAAAACGCTGTTTTTCTCTTGTTGATCTGAGTCTCTGTTCCTGACCTATACTACTTTTTAAAATGCAAATTAGGCCTTTTTATGCAACAAGGGTGTCACCCTTGCTGTTGTTGCACCCAAGCTCTGCTCCTTGCTGTAGCCGGGCCCCCACTCTCACTGCTTTGCCACTGCATGGCCCTGTCAATCAAAGCAGTGAAGGAGTGATCCTGTATAATCTGCAGCCTCTCCCTTTCCTTCTTGGTTGACAGGACCAAGAGAAATGTCTATGCAGAAACCTGGTCCCTCAAATCAAGAAGGAAAGGCTGTCAGAGGAAACAGAAGTAGCATGGCTTGGGCCCGCCCTTAGTGCACCTAACTGCTAATTTGCATATGCCGTTAAATACTTTTGTCCAGAATGAAGACAAAGGATCTTTAAGTGAAAGGTATCATAACATTTGGCTACAAAGCAGTGTGCCTGGTTTGCCAGTGATTTTCCTGGTGACAGACTCCTTTTAATGTAAATCTAAATAATGTGTGATTTTAAAAATATATAACGTGCAACTTAAATAATTTTGCAAAGTTGCATAAGACAAAAACTGCAATGTTCTCACATGTAAAACTGCCGGAGAATTATCCACTGACATATAATAGTAATCCGTGCACTTATTTCTTATTAAATAATTGCAAAGTGTATAGATATAGCCATGCATGATCTGACCCTTCCTGTGTCAGACTAATGGAATAGTATGCAGATAGAAAAGAGACCCAGGAGTTCCAGAGTTACTAACTGTGAAGCTATTCTTTAAGAAACAATGTGGCGTAATGTTGGGCTTAAAACAAAAGACCCATGACAAGCAGTGGGATAATAAATGTAATGACTCTTTTTGTGACTTTCTGATGTTTTCATCTTCTGCTCTGCATGAGGTTTTTGTCCACCCAGAGTTCCCTCTAGGATCCTATATTAATACGTCTGACAAGAACACCTCCCTTCTCAAGCTCCCCACCAGGCTTTGTCCTGATTGTAGGTTAAAAATTTATCTCATAAACCTTCCTTATTTACTTTTTTCCTTTTCATTTTTACAGTCTGTGGATTCTGTATATTGTTTTTTTTAAAATATAATTTGACCAATTTTTCTATATTACAAGATATATTACAGATTAAATTAACTTCTGCTGGTATTAATTGAATTACTTCCACAAATTGCTGATAGCATTGTGAACCATTTGACAACCCCTTTCACAGAAAGCTAGATGCCAAATGGGACACCTAAATATCGGGGAGAGCGACTGTGATAAACAGTCGGGAATTTGACTTAAGTCTATGCATACTTCAGTATTGTGTCCTATTTTGTAAGCTTTGTGAGGTTTCATTGTTTTCCTATATATTTGCATGTGTATTTTTACCTAGAATTTCTTCTGTATTGCAGGCAATGCAAATAATCATCCGTAATCTTGATGACATGTTAAAATGAGAGATATGCATCCTTATTACAAATCCTTTTTCAGGCTATGTTGACTTATGGGGGATTACAGTCATCATGTGGCATTTGTGAAGCATTTTGTGTATGAAAGGGGTTCTCCGAGAACAAGAACACATTATCAATATTGATGGACAAGGTGTAAAAGTAAGTCACTTCAGGACCCTGCTGTGTGATGTGCCACCTACATGCCAGATCACCAATGACCTCAGCGGTGACCTGAGCTGGAACAGCATGTGACTGAGGCCATTGATCGACCAGCAGCAGTGACCTGCATGTAGATGGCACATCATAGTTCTGATTCAGTGGGGACCAGCAGTGGTGGAGACGGGAGCATGGAGCTGGACCTTGAGGACTTTCAATAGGTGAATCTTTCTATTAAACTTTTGCACCCTGACCGACCCCGTGAGCATGGGATCTTAGTCTCAAAGCACCCTTATAAGTTATACAAAAACACCAATATTCCATAGAAAAATATACAGACTTAAACTTAGGCAACAAAACAGTCACATGCATGAGCCCTTACCTTGCCACGCCAAAGTCTTATTATTGGAATTAACCCTTCTCCTAATAAAGAAATTCTGGTAACAACTCTCTTCCAAAATACTTTAACCCCTTAGTGACCAGTCTGTTTTGGGCCTTACCGACCAAGCGTTTTTCTTCCTTTTTTCCTCGTTGTGTTTTAAAAGCTATAACTTTTTTTATTTTTCCGTCTATATAGCTTTACGAGGGCTTGTTTTTTGCGGGACAAGTTGTGGTTTTTAATGGCACCATTTTTTGGTACAAATAACTTTCTGGGTAACTTTTATTAATTCTTTCTTGGACGGAGAAGGGAAAAACAGCAATACTGCAACTGCGTTTTTACGTTATAAATTTTATGGCGTTTATTTTTCGGTATAAATAACATAATATCTGTATTCTCTGGGTCGCTACAATTACAGTGATACCAAATACATATAGTTTTTTTCCGTTTAATACTTTTTTGGGAATAAAACCCTTTTTTTCTAAAAGAAAAAAATGTTTTTGCATTGCCGCTTCCAAAGACCCTTTTTGGTTTTTCTTTCTTTGGAGTTGTGTGAGGCATTGATTTTTGTGGGACAACTTGTATTTTTCATTGGTATAATTTAGTAGTAAATGGCGCTTTTTGATTGCTTGTTATTACGTTTTTTCAGTGACAACTAAGAAAAAATTAGCAATTCTGTATTTCCTTATTTTTTATTTTTTTTACGGCATTAACCCTAGGGGATAATTTAGATTATATTTATGGAGTCTGGGTAGTTACGGACGCGGCAATACCAAACATTTGGGGGATAATTTTTTTGTACTTTTTTAAAAATTTAAATGCGTATTTTCAATGGAAAAAAGCATTTTTTATGGGATTTTTTATTGAATAAATGTGTTTTTTAAACTTTTTTTTACCACTTAAGGGGACTATAGAAGACAATATTCTGATTAATTTTAAAATGCAATGCATTATCCCAGAGAATCGCAGCCTGCAATGTATTATCCCAGAGAGGCGCAGCCTGCTGGAAATTACTCAAGACTGGTCTGTGGCCTACACAAGATCCAAGCCAGCCTTCACACAAGTCAGCACCCCGCAATCGCATTTGCGGAGTGCCGATAGGAGGCAGAGGGAGTCCGCTCCCTCTGTCAGCACTTTACATGCGGCGGGCGCCATTGCCCGTGACATGTAAAGTGTTAAGCAGCCAAGATCGGAACTTATGTGAGAGCTGGGCCCCCGCTCCCTGCTAAACGGGGGACCCGTCCAGTGCTTAGACTAGGCAGCCCTGCCTAAGGCCCCTTAGTGACCGCCGTAAAAAGGCGTATTGGGTGGTCACTAAAAGTTTAAAGGGTGTATTTACATATACCAATATCGGACCAATTCTGTCCAATCAGACCAATATCATTCTAAATTCATGTGTGCAAAGGGCCAATTCATTTGATTGAAATTTGTCCCTTCTGCCAGAAAACTAAAGTACGGTATCTAAAGTAAATAAAACTGACAATATATCTCATTTATATGGAAAAATCATCAGTGCTATATCTGACCCAACAATCATTAGGGCGATGATTTGGGCACATACAGTTTAATTATTGACATTAGTACAACCCTGTTTACATGGGACAACGTGCTACCAACAACCGATCAATCAGCAACAAATAAGCATTTTTTCAATCTTCAGCTGATCATTGACCATGTTTACATGGGACAATGATCTGGAACAAGCATTTGAAAGTGTTATCATTCATCTGATCTTTGTCCCATTTAACTTTGCCCTAAACCACATGTAAAATACATTTAAAGGCATGTCCATTATAAGAAGTAGAAAGGTTTCATTTTAAGAGGATCCTAACTGATAATTCAGGTGAGAGCTAGTTCTATTCTGACAAAATATGTCAGAGTAAATGGCCAAGCCTGGCCAAATTCATCCTCTATAAGATCAATCTGATTGATCAGAAATCTGTGTGTGTAAACCTGGCTTAAACTAAGTACCCCCTACTCAAATAAATTACTCCATGGCTATAATCTTCCAAATAAAACCAAAGCATTAGGACTTCACTGGTACTCTTTATTGGCATGGTGTGTATTTCCTGGGGTGCAAGAAGTAAAGGTTGAGGGCCCTGCTACGTTGGTCAATACACTGGTAGTTATCAGGAATAAACCATTCATTCCTCATAAGTGCCTGATCTTGGATCTGAAGTAGAGATGCATGGACGAGCAGCAATCATCCTGTCTGTATGGGAAAGAATGATCACTACTGCAATCTTTCACCTCCATATAGTTTCACTATTTGCCGGCAGCATATGACATAGGACGATCTTCTGCCATCAAACAACGATTTGTTCATTCATTAGGCTCATTCTGCTGCACATTTACATAGAGTAACAGGAATGAGCATTAATTGCCCCAATCCTAAAACCGTGTAACAGATCTTAGGCATTAGAGCACTGCTATTAGTGCAATTCAATAGTTACTGGCTTTAATTTGAAGCTTGAAGCTTGTATGTGTGCATGTATTCACACACATCTGTATGCATGTTTACAATAGGCAGATTTTCCTTGATACAACATATTAAAATCTGTGCTTCTCCGATGAATTCCATGTAATGTTTTAATGCTAGCTGTGCACTTTCCTTTCTGCATATTTTGTATTTCCAAGCTATCTGCAGGCAAGCTCTTTTTCCCTTTTGTATAGAAACCACCAAAGGCTTGAGAAATTCTGTCATTCACCAGAAATGAAATATACGCTCCAATAGGTAGCTAGTAGCTCCTTTGAGAAATGTGTTGTGTAGTATAATGTAGAGTTCTGGGCTGCATCATAGCTGCAATCTCAAGGACACAAATGGCTAGCTTTTCTAAGATTCTGGGGATAATGCTAAGGGCAATTTGGTCATCCAAAAAATGCATACAACACAATGCATTTGTCTTTGTTACATGTGTTATTTATTTGAGGCTGTAAGCAGTTAGTTATTTATGTGTTATTTATAGAGTCATTGTTTGTCGTCCACTGGTATTGAAATCTGAAAATCCCTGACTTTATTGTGTCACTCACAAAGTATTTTGTCAAAGGGTATCAGCTGGCATAGCCAGCAAGTTTAGGATAAAAGGGAATGAATATTGCAGTCATATTAGCATTTTTTGCTCTCTGTTTGTTTTTCTTTGTATATATTTTGTGCAACTTATTGGACATTGATGCATAAAACTAATTGGCTTGCAAAGTACATGAGGGATGAATTTTCTTTAGTAGTTAATGTTGGCAGCACATCTCCTGACAATTACTTTTACGACTGCGTAAAAGAATTGACCAGCCAACAAATATTTGCCTGTTTTTCTACTGATCGGTGGAATGTTTAGACAGGCCGATTATCGGGCGAATGTTTCTATGAACATTTGTTTTGGATCACCAGCCCAAGTGGGATTGGTTAAATCAATGTTATTTATCTAGTTACCTAATGCAAACCTATCGTAAGTGCCTACCAGAAGGTTATTTTTTATATACCTGACTGATCTTATTAGGGTTGTTGCAATACCAAAATTTTTATTCGATTTCGATACCATAAAAAAGTTTTGCGATACTCGATACCACGCGGACAAAATAAAATGCCCAAAAAGTCATGTGCATTGCGCATTTAAAAAAATGGCGAATGGCGCAGTTTTTATTTGATTGGACAGCGCTACAGCCAGGGAAAAGCAGACTCCCATTGAGAAAAAGGGCAGTCTTGTCCCCATTGCTCCGATGCTAGCAATTAGCATACAGAGCTGGAGAATATACCGGGGGGCGAACGGAGCGGCGCCCAGGAATAATAGTAAGTGCAGTGAGATCCCTGGGCGCCGCTCTACATATCCTGATAGTTAGTTTACAATGTTTGGACCCATGAAAGGTCCTCTACTATCATTGGTGGCGCAGTGCGCCCGCCCCTCTCTCCTCTTATTGGCAGCAACGGTGGCACAGGGGGAGAGAGAGAGTGACTCCTTCTCCCGTGTGCTGCTGAGGGAACATGAGCGCGCTGACAGCATTGCGCTCCATGTTCTCTGATGCTAGGCTGTGCAGTAGCGCAGCCTAGTATCGATAAATGTCAAATCTACCGGGACAAAAGTATTGATCGGGTATCGATATTTCGATAGCCGCAACAACCCTAGATCTTACATGTAAAAAACTTTAAGCCATAAGATGTTTGTCACCTAATGGAGAACCTTTATGTCCCACTGTTCAGATCTGTAGGTATGAAAAATATATTGTGCTCCATAACCTGTACATTGTCACAAAAAATGTGCTACCATTTTTCTGGTCCAGGAGCTTAATACATTCCCCCTAAGAACTGTACTGGTTATGGAGTAGAATACATTTTTTATAAGTGTCTTTTGTCATACTTTTTTACTCTGTACTTGCCACTTTTATAAAAAGTAGCTAGGGAGTTGGTAAGAGGGGACAGACCCTATGCGTTCTGTCAAATTTGAAGTTACTTAAGACAGAAAATGTGTAAATTCCACCAGAAAAACACTATTCACCTCCTCAATCCCTGGCTGACCCAGCGCAGATATTTTGGCCTTCTCTAGTCTTTCTTTTTACAAACAGCCAGGATGTATCAGCAGGCATACGGCACTTTCTGGAACCTCTTTTAAGAGCCAACCATGATGCCAGTAGTACAGCACATAACTGCTGAGATTACTGATTAACAAAGACCATGGGGACTACTACTGGTGCATCTTTGATAGATCGGTGGGGTACTGAAGAGATAAACAGTGTTTTTTTTTAAAGTATATTCCCCAGGTATTTAATATTCTTTTTTCAGATATCAGATATCCACTTTAGCTATTTCTCATAAATTCAGATTTCCTGCAACTTAGAGGTGACTGAAAGTGACAACTTAGATTGGATTGAATTTAGATTGAGTCTGTTCTAGTTCTCACTTAAACATTTGTGGAGTTTGACTCATTGCAATTTAACTTACATATACCTTTTGTACTTAGTTGTCTGTAGGTTTTACGGCCTCAAAGAAGACTAATTAAATATAACGGTATAACAATAAAATAGTAGTTTAGTCCTGCAGATATATACCAAATGATGATGACATCTGACAGGAAAAGTAAAATCCTCTAAGTCAGCTTGTAAAATATTAGAGAGATTTGCATAAGAAGCCATTCACCACCTGATTATAAATACAAAATATTCTGGTTTCTTAGTTACATTTATCCTTTAATCCATACGTTCCTGAGGATGTTTATAATTAATTCTGTATGAATCTCTCCAGCAAGTTCTTGGATATATATTACAGGAGTAGCAGATAAGGAATACTGGTGTCACCATCTGAAATATTAAATTGAAATGCAGTCTCATTTCAGTTTGGATTTTTGCACCCTTGATTTAATCTCAAATGAATATTTTTTTTTTAGGAACCTTTGTTTGGGTCTTCAAAGAACAGATAAAAAATAAATAATATGATTCTTTCATTCTTATTTATATGATGCTTTACTAGTGAGCCACTTTACCTGTTATAGTCGGGAATTGAATAATTAGTAATTTCCTCATGTATCTCTTGACACATCCCTTGATACTATACAAGAGGAATTATCATACAGAGCTGATGTCCCAAAGGTGTAAACAGCAGAATCCAGCTACCTGTATTCTGTGAATAATAGCTACATGGAGTTGTTACATTGCCTTCTTTTTTGGGGGGAAGAAGGAACATCCATAAAACTTCTTTTAAAAATTGTGGCAAAAAAGTAAATTATCTTTCAAAGGGAGAGGGGTGGCCAATTAATAAGGAGCAAATGATAACTATATATTACTATATACTTACTACAATAATGTGGTCAGTGCAAGACAAGAAACTAGTATCTCATTTAAAGGAAGTCCAGCTAGAAATTCCTGTGACTGGTTTACAAAGGGAAGGAGAAGTCTACCCTCAAGCACTGACCAGAATTTTACTGTGCTCTGAGACCTAGTTAAATTCCAGTATATAACCCTACAGTACAACTCCCAAAAGGATATCCCAAAGTTGTAAAACTGTCCCTAAAACGCCATTGCAGAATACAACTAAAACAACCTCAGCTTGTCAAGGAGAGTCACGTTATGCCAGTGGAATGTACGTGTGTGAAAACAACCATGGCCATGTTAGCTCAACAGCCTTTTCAAGAGGAGAGCCCATCAGGGCAGTGTAACAGGAAAATAAATTCATTAATTCATCCCCGGTAGCTGCATGTCACACTTCACTTACATGTGAGTGATGACATTATCGAGCGCTCCTCCCCATACTGTGAAGAAAATCGCTGCATGTAGTGGCAGTGGTCTCCTTCACTGATGAGCAGACATTTGTCAGGAAGGAACGCTTCCTTCCCAACAGGGACTCCCAGAACCCCTGCTTATCAGCTGTTAGAAGAGGTGGGGTGCCCTGGTGAGCACCGCTACCTATTCCTGGACCAGTGATGTCACATTCATTGGTCATATGGCCTAAACAAAGCTATGTCCCATTCAAGTGAATTGATAAGCAGCAAGGAGGTCGGATCGCTGACCGGAGTTCAGCTGATTGGCAGGGGTCCCAGGTGTCAACCCCCACCAGTCTGATACTGATAAATGATCCAGAGAATAGATCAATATCAGAATCTTGGAAAATTCCTATAAAACATTCAGTTGACTGAGTGAACACAGCCACTGCTTTCACATGTGTACACTCCACTGTTATAACCGGATTCTCTCTAATGAACTAAGAAACAGTGAAATCCATTGGTGTGGTTTTGGTTTCAGGTGTCCAAGGGACGTTTATAGGGACAGTTTTGCAGCTTTGGACCACATTCTCAGGGCCACAGGTTGCTTATAGGATTATAAACAGGAATTTAACTAGGCCTCAGCACACAACAAAACTAAGGTAGATGCATGAAGGTAGCGTTCTCCATCACTCTGTTAACCCCAGTCCCAGGAATCTATAGTTAAACTTTTTCTCTGAATTGGATACAGAGTTAATTGTCTAGTAGTGATTATACAATTTCATATAAATTTAGTAAGTTAAGTTTTACTTTTAAAATACTTGATACCACCATCCCAGTGAAAAATATAGTAATAACTACCCACTGTGGCTATCTAGTATGTATCACAATTAGGCTGTGATAAATTTGTGAAAAAAAGTGAATTAAATGTCTTTTGACAAACTTGTGTTTTCACGTGTGTTCCAACAGTTTTGAAAATGTCTAAGAAAAGGTGCATGGCTAAAAGAAAACTTGTCAATTGTGACAAATATATTAAATATGTGAGCACTTTTGCACAAAATTCATGTAATGTATGTTAGGCATGCAGTAGTACATGACAAATTTATCATGTCACCTGCTTCAAATTTGTCAACATTTTTGCCTTTTGTAATTTTTTATGCATCGTACGACACTACTAATAAATGTCACCCATTACACACTAGTCCCTTTGGCATCTCCATACATAATACACCAACTGTTATAATATTCAGCTGTTTCGTGCTGTCTTTACCTGTAGGGAAAATGTGTTGTTTTTCACACAACTGCCCTATAAATAAATATTATTTAGGTTTTTTTTATTTCTAAAAAGGGAATAGCTAAAGGTCCCTTTAGACTGCCCAATGTTCAGGCATATTATGGTTAACGAGATTTCGTATGAGCGCTCAATACCGATAATCTGCCGGTGTAAAGGTGTTGCTGATTACCCGATGAATGGACGAAATGTTGGTTCATTGGGATTGTTGGTGTGGACATCTAAATCATTGCCAGCAGCAGATCGTGCCATCTAAACAGCACTCTTGTTGGAAAACAATGATTATGTATAGGGCGAACCATGGCATCAGTGATCGCTCTTTCCCATATTGTGGAGGAGATTGCTGTGTAAATGCAGTGGTCTCTTTCACCAATAAGCAGGTGATTGTAGGGAAGGAGAGCCGTAATTCTAACAAATGTTTCAAATAATGAGCACTTTTTGTACTAAATATAGTGCATTAGTGCAAGGAAGATTTGGTTCCAACATACCTAACAAAGTTATAAAGTCACCTGCTCCATTTTGATAAAGGTGCCACAATTTTTCCTCTCTCATAATTTTTTTTGCATCTTATAACACTACTCATAAATGTTATTCATTATGTCAGTCCGTTTGACATAATACACAGTACAGCAACTGCAATAAAAACCTGTAGAGAAAAGTTGGATTTATTTCATTTTTACACTATAGCTATATATATATATATAAATATATATATATATATATAAATCTAAAAGGAGTAATTCAGTTTAGCATTGCTAACAGTGCAGTTCCCTTAAATCACTATTAAAAGGAGATTCAAAGTATCTGTTATACAAACCCAAACTTTTTTTTTGCCATTATTTGCTCTCACCCTCTACCAAAGGGTAAGATATTCCAGATATAAAAATCCTAAAATCTTAATTCCTTCGGCTATACCTTCAGGATAACAATCTTTCATTAAAAACCCAAATTAACAAATGTATATTCTACAGACACTGTACAGTACATGAAATAAGTAAATTCAGCACAAAGTCTCCAAATTGTATAAAACAATTCATCAATCTTTATTGTTAATTTTACAATTACATTTAGGAAAGATCTCTATACTTCATATAATTAAATGTAAATAGGTTCATAAGAATAAAAAAGAAATACATAGTTTAAAGCAAAAGGCAAAACAGAATTGAAAAAGTCACAATATATACATGAATGAGTGCAATTAGCATTTAGACATTAAATATAATAATCCCATTCATAAAATAAATTAATATACATACACTTTAATGGGAAAAATAACACAAGGTAAATTGGCACACAGAACATTTGCAACTATCATAAGATCTTAATTAAGCATCCATTACTTTATATAAATGATGGTTTACAACGGCCCATTATATTACTGACAGTTTCAATTTGTATTTCCAGAAATGCTTAGCAAATACAGGTTCACAGAGCAATATTTGCAAATCAGTGTACTGCTAACATCATGCAGCTATCACAGGCAAGAAAGTAAGATGGAAATATCTATTTCATTTTCCTTTAGAGCCCTACTCACAATAGCAACAATCTAAAATATTCTCAAATGCAAAATCAACTTTGTATAATAACTTTTACAGAAACATTTCTTTTTCATATTTCACAACAATAGTACATCCACTTTCTCAACCAACTCAAACGGATTAAGGATGAAATGAAAACCAAATTGCATTATAATATATGGAAAAAAAATCATATTTAAGCACTTGTCTCTAGTGATCATGATTATGAAATGATGCCTGTATTTCAGTGCAGATAACATGAAACTCTAGTCTGGTTATGTTTAGGGCAGGGAAAGGGAAGTAATAAACTATTGGTCATTCCACATATCAGAAATCATCATAATGCTTGTTAGTGGCATCAAAAACATGAGAAAATCCCAAAAGTTTGTCAAATGGGTATGTTTTTTTTTTTTTTTTTAACAGAACCAGCATCACTCTTGTCTATGGGCCATGTCTGATATTACAGTTTAGTACTAAAGCAGAACTGTAATAGCAGATATAGCATTAATGGTGCCGCTTACATATGACGTGGTGGTACTGGTGAAATAAGACATGACATGGCTATTTAAAAGAAATATATAACTGAAAAGGTAAAATCACACAATTGTCATATTTTAGGGAGAAATCTTTTTTCACTCCCTCGGTCTGTTCTTAAGGAATTCATAAATGTGTAGTGCAACCTCAGTGAAATAACTGGCAGTGAAACATTTATTTTTAAAGTGACACAGTTGGCACAACCAATTTTGAAATGTAAGCACTTAAAAAATTGTCTGAATTTCACACCTAAAGCTATTTTCTCAGAAAAAAATGCCAGTGCTCACTTTATTAAGTTACAAGAAAATAAGTATTTTATACATATCACTGAACGTCACAAAAATGTCAAAGGTAGAAATCTAATTGCATAAGCTAGAAATATCTGATCTGTGTTAACATTGTAGCTCTTGATAGGGGTGTACAACTTTTTTATTTCATTTTTATGGTGCTGTATATAATAATATTAACTATTATGATACTATACAGAATGCTTTAGCGATATTTTAACAAGTCAAAGGGGCTGTGCAGGGACATTATATTGATGACCTATGCTCCGGATAGGTCATCAATATCTGATTGGTCGGGGTCCAACGCCAAAAAACCCATCTGATCAGCTGAAGAGGAGGAAGAGCTCCATGCGAGCAATATATCCTAATTACACTGCTGTCATCTCCAAAGCAAGTGTAATTACAAGTATTTGTTCCATTCACATGAATGGAGCAATTACTTGTAATGACCCTAAGACGCTGCTGCCAGGGAGATGATCCTTAGTGTAGTGAAGAGGAAGCAGTGCTTGCATAGAGAACCGGCTCCTCAGCAAACTGCTGATTGGCTGGGGTGCCGAATGTCAAACCCCCCACCGATTAGATATTGATGACCTATCCTGAGGATGGGTAATTAATATAAACCCCCTGCACAACCCCTTTAATATCATGGTATCATGACTTCAACATGTCTTGACTTTCTAAATTTCATAGAAGAGATTGCATATCTTTAATGTACAATAATATACATTTTAGCTTTTTTCCAAATTAATATAAATGTTGAATGCATAACAAATAAAAGATTTCACTTTCTTTGTCCAAATATACCTTTTAAAAGCAGAGTAAGAATAATTGTACTGAAAAACTGACGTTGGTCCTACTTTTTCAAATATAGAGTATAATACTTTTCAACTTGCAGAACACAGGTTTTTTTTTTAAAAATGAATGGGAGACAATTATTGCAAGCTTGTCTGTTCTATGGATACCCATTTAAAAATTAAAAACAATTAGTTTTTATGCCTGTTACATATTTTAGGGATCCATGAGAATTATTATTTGCAAGTGTGAGATATTGAGGCCACCGTACAAACAACACTTAATCAACATTTATGGTGCTAATAAATTCTCCACTATGTTGGTTGATGCTATGTTTGTGGCGTCTCCTGGTTCTGGCCATCAGTCAGATGAAAATGTCATCAGAACTATTAACATTTAGTTTATGTTAGGAATTCGTATGCAAATTGACAATAAATAAGCTTCAATACGTCAAGCCTCTGGCTGTGCACAATGGGAAGAGGAGATAGCTAATACCTATTATAGTGATTAATTTAGAGGTAATAGTGAAAGTATGGAAAGTAGGAATTTAGTAAATATGTTTGTGATGTGAACATTCAGATATACACTATATCATATGCCTTCTAAAACTCACTTATATTATAAAAGTAAACTTGTGTTTATTGGGGTTCCATTAAGTCGAACATTTGTGAATGTTAAAGAGAAATCAGGAAGGAAACACTGAAAATCTCCAGATGGTGGTTTCCATCTCTTGCTTTTTTTAGGCTGATATACGAATTTATGCCGGGACAAATTACACTGGGATCTCCAATTGCTCTACAGGAATTGCCACTGAAAGTTAATGGTACCGTGGATGTCTATTTATTTCAATAGGCATCAAAACACTGAAGTCCTTGTAATCAAATCAGCATCTGGCACAAAGCAGCTACAGCGAGAGATTTCTAAACCAGACAAATTCTATGTAGGACAATTTCATATATAATCATTGCTACATGATTTAGCATAGCATAGTGATCTCAAAGGTATAACAGCATACTATGATCAGTGGTTCCCTATGTAAAAAGACTATCACTGTGGATGCCATTGTATTGTTTCCCCTCAGTACAATAAGAGTGAATTGATCAGAGAAAGGTTACCTTTAACCATTGCACTGACGTTTGTGGATGATTATTAGGTGGCCATCTTGCCTAGGCTACTGTTAACATAAGTTCAGGGATGTATTTCAGCAGCCACATGGACCATAGGAACCTGTAGTTTGGAGATGTCCCTTGACATCTATGGTCACTGTGCAGAGAGGGGGAGTATACAAGCTTCTAATTTTACCTATTGTGAATGGTGTTATTCTATGTTATATACATATATTGTAGATGATAATAAGATGCCTGCTGAAAAGTGATTTCTATAGTAGAGGACGTGTCAGTCTATTAAGTAGCTCAGCAGTTACGGCAGGACATGAGCATTTTTTAAAATATTTTGATATGACAAATTAGAAAAAAAAATCCCTACAATTTCTCCAAAAATTTTAATCTAAACAATGTCATTTTCTAACAATATATTCCCAACATATATACTTTGTACAGAAGTTGAGTTGCTATCAATATTAGCATACCATTTTTTATATATATATTATCAATATAATACGGGTTCTGGACTAGGCTATAATGGTCAATAAAACTCTAACACCTTTAACATCATCTAGGAAATTCTTTATGTATTAAAATACACTATACCAGAATGTTCCATATTACCAAACACAATCTATGGGTCTCTCTTTATGTCTCTTCTGAAGGTAATAGATTACACACAAAAAAAGAATAGTAATATTTTCCAGGTGGCAAATCAGTTTCAAATAACACAAAGGTTAGCACATGTTTTTCTAATGTTGTTCTACAAGCACACGTATGCTTAGAATACAAAGGCAACTTTGAACACTGCCCCCTCTTTTCAGGCCCATCCTAAATATGGTATATTTTTTCCCACAATTTCTTTAAAAAAAAAAGGGTACAACATCTCTGCAATACTAGTACAAAAGGAGTTCTGTCAATTGCTCTTGCCATCTTTGCTACAATTTGGTGCCTATGTAATAGTTCATATGGAATGAATGCTAAATACTACATGCCCTCTATAATGCTTATGTAATGAAAATGGAGCTAAAAGGAGCTTAGAAAAGAATCCCCTATCTACTGGATGATTAAGTATTTGATTGATGTGGGTCCAACAGCTGGAAACCCCAACAATCATGAGGATGGTCCTATGCCCCCCATATGAATGGAGTGGCAAGCTATGCATGTCTGTTATCACCCCATTTATTCTCTATTCGACTACTGGGCATTGCCTAGTGCTATAGATTTACTAATCTAAATGCACTAGAATTTTGGCTGATTTTGCTAAAAAAATTAAAAATAAAACTTGATGCAAGAAAAGTGATCTAATGTAAGACTACCAAGAGGTGGCCTAAAGATAGAAAAAAGTGCCAGATGTATCACACATAGGGTGCCTAGACATCCGGTTTAAGGCCAGATAGTCCGGTTTTCTGGCTCCCTCCCAGGGCCTGGATGGACACAGGGATATTCACTCTTTTAGTAGCTCACGCTCAGACAGCAGCACTACGCTGTCTGAGCGTGAGCTGCAGCAACTGATTGAGGCTTCTCTCACCCCCAGTCAGTCACTAGAGCCACAGACATGGGGGAAAGAAGCACCCCAGCTGCCCCCAGCTCACCTTCTATTCAGTAAGTTTGTCCCTCACCTCCCACCGTTTTTTTCCCGGCCGGCGATGGGGGGCGTGGCTTCACTGAGACAGGGCATGGTTTCACAGAGGTGGGCATGGCCGGAGAGGTCCGGCTTTCTGGGGTGAAGCCAGTGGCCAACCCTAATCACACAACATATGCCACAGTGATAAAATTGGAGTGTCTACTCTTTTTTTGAACTGCTTAAATTTAAGACCTATTTGCCCCAAAGTTTCCATTCACTTTAGCAAGTAGAAACCTTTAAAGTATTGATGAAATTATGAAAATAAAAATTTTATTTAGATGATTTTTAATATCCCTTTAATTACATATTGTTTAATAACAGACCATCCATACACAAAAATGACTGTCATGTTAATGGCCATCATCTGGCTTTTCATAGCAAACTTTATTCAATTTGCATTTATAAAGGTCCTCATACTACTATTGTACTGTGTTTGCCACAGACTATTCATTATTAAGAAAAATTGTGATTAATACACAAGCCTTTAGTCATGTCAGTCTGAGTCTTGCTTTTTAGCACAAGACAATAAGATATAAGATTGTGTTGTCTGTGGTTTTCTATAGCGTGTACCTATACTTAAGAGCTTTTACATATGGATCCTGATTATGTCAAATAGAGGTGTAAGTACAAAAAATGAAACAGTCAAATGACAAATTAAGTTAAATATAAGAAGTGGTGGTCATCTAGATGCCTGGCCTTCTTAAAATATAGAGAATGTACAGTATGGTGGGACTGAGATTTTAAATGTCTGTGGTGTTCTCAAACAGGTGACATTTTGTAGAGGGTTTACTCTCCTGAACTCAGAAAGATGGTTGATTCAAACATCTTGGAGAACTAACCAAAGATGCACTGGGGATGTAGGGTTTCTCAAATCCTGTTTTCTCTTTATGTAATCCCATACAGACCCAATGATGTTGAGATCAGAGCTCTATTGGGGCCATATCATCACTTCTAGGACTCCTTGTTCTTTTTTATGCTGAGGATAGTTCTTAATTTCATTGGCTATACGTTAGGGGTTGTTGTTCTGAATAAGCAAGGTTTCTACCAGGCAAAATTTTTTAAAGCAGACTGAGATTTCAAGATGTGCTGTTCAAAATCTTTTTAAAAAGCACAAACAAACGGGGAATACTTAGGATCGTAGACGCATTAGTCAGTTAAGGAAATTTAGTGCAGCAGATAAAAAAAAACACATCATGCTTACTTTCCTTCAAAATCAGAAGATGACCAGCAGTACCATCAGCTCAGAACTGGCAGAAACCTGTGGGAACCAAGTACAACCATCTACTGTTTGGAAAAGTATGGCCAGAAGTGGTCTTCACGGAAGAATTGTGGCCAAAAAGCCATACCTTTGACATGGAAACAAGGCCAAGTGCTCTGGATTGATGATTCAAACAGAAGTCAGTTTGTTACAATAGAGAGTGTCATAAAAATGAGTGTCTGCAGGCAACAGTAAAGCATGGTGGCAGGTTTCTTGCAAGTTTGGGGCTGCATTTCATCAAATGGAGTTGGGGATTTTATAAGGATTAATGGTGTCCTCAGTGCTGAAAAATACAAGCACTTATTCATCATACAATTCCATCAGGGAAGTATTTGATTAACATCATAGTTATTCTGCAGTAGGAAAACATACAACCAATATCACTAAGAACTATTTTCAGTGTTAAAGAGAATAAGAAGTCCTGGAAGTGATGATATTGCACGCACAGAGCCCTGATTTCAACGTCATCAAGCCTAAGATTACATTAAGAGACAAAAGGATCTGAGCAAGCTTACATCCACAGATCTGTCGTTAGCTATCCAAGATGTTTGGAACAATCTACCTGATGAGTTTTCCATGTGTACCTACAAGAATTGATGTTGTTTTGAAGGGAAAGAGTGGTCACATCAAATATTGATTTGATTTAATTTCTCTTTTGTTCACTCACATTGCATTTTGTTAGTTAATAAAAAATAACTATTAACATTTATATTTTTGAAAGCATTCTTACTTTGCAGCATTTTCTCCACATCTGATAAAAAATTTTGCTAGTTGTTTGGCCATTAAATTGTTTTAGATGGTCTGAATGGCATAAAAACCCTGATCCATGAAGCTGATCTGCCTCAACCAGTGTCAAGAGGGACTAAGAGTAAGATAACAGCAGGAAAACATTGAAAACTAAAAGGGGTGGGATCAGTGAGATACAGTCAGTAACATGTATTTACTTTTTTATTGAATTCTGGTCCTTAATTAAAAATAAATAAATAAATAAATAAAAATACCAGCCAGGCAAACCCTGTAAGAGCTTCATTCTGAATTTTCTGGAGCTTAGTGGGGTACCAAAGGGGCCAGTATTGGGCCCTATTCTCTTCAATATATTTATTAATGATCTTGTAGAAGGCTTGCACAGTAAGATATACATTTTTGTAGAGGACACTAAACTGGCAGATGAGATTTAACACTGACAAATGTAAGGTTATGCACATGGGAAGGAATAATGCAAGTCACCCGTACATACTAAATGGTAAAACACTGGGTAACACTGACATGGAAAAGGACCTAGGAAATTTAATAAACAGCAAACTAAGCTGCAAAAACCAGTGTCAGGCAGCTGCTGCCAAGGCCAATAAGATAATGGGTTGCATCAAAAGGGGCATAGATGCCCGTGATAAGAACATAGTCCTACCACTTTACAAATCGCTAGTCAGACCACACATGTGTACAGTTCTGGGCTCCTGTGAACAAGGCAGACATAGCAGAGCTGGAGAAGGTTCAGAGGAGGGCAACTAAAGTAATAACTGGAATGGGGCAACTACAGTACCCTGAAAGATTATCAAAATTAGGGTTATTCACTTTAGAAAAAAGACGACTGAGGGGAGATCTAATTACTATGTATAAATATATCAGGGGTCAGTACAGAGATCTATCCCATCATCTATTTATCCCCAGGACTGTGACAAGGGGACATCCTATTCGTCTGGAGGAAAGAAGGTTTGTACACAAACATAGAAGAGGATTCTTTATGGTAAGAGCAGTGAGACTATGGAACTCTCTGCCTGAGGAGGTGGTGATGGTGAGTACAATAAAGGAATTCAAGAGGGGCCTGGATGTATTTCTGGAGCGTAATAATATTACAGGCTATAGCTACTAGAGATAGATTGTTGATCCAGGGAGTTATTCTGATTGCCTGATTGGAGTCGGGAAGGAATTTTTTCCCCCTAAAGTGGGGAAAATTGGCTTCTACCTCACATTTTTATTTATTTTTTTGCCTTCCTCTGGATCAACTTGCAGGATAACAGGGCGAACTGGACGGACAAATGTCTTTTTTAAGCCTTATAAACTATGTTACTATGTTATTCCTGTCCACTAGTGTAATCATATATATGGTAATAGCAGTAGCCATCTCATGTCTATGAAGAAAATGACCTAAAAATACAAGGCAAGTCAAGGTCTTAAGAAGAGGATGTGGTTAATAGTGACATAAGTGACTGTGACAGGTTGAGCCACAAGTTGGATTCAGCCTGACTTCTACACACTTTCTTCCCATGACATGTATGTACAAACATCAATGGCAGTTGCCAATAAGTCTGATGTTTCACAGCACCACTTGAAAATCCATACAGACATATACCCGAAGGAACATTTTTGTCATAATTCATCAATCCATTCAATTTTTCCCAATGCACTGAATAGCTCTATGATAATTCTTAATAGTTATGGGAAGCATACTGGAAAGACTTGGCTGTCCTGAAGGCATAATCTTACTACAGGAAATCTGTTAAACTTGTCTCTTAAATGTCTACATGGATCAAATTTGCCACTTACAATCCTAACCAGTAGCACCTCTGTCAGTACAAATTATCGCTATAATCTACAGCAGCAATGTAAATGAAACAACATAAAAAAAAATATCACTTGACACATGCTTTCTGTACCATTTGCCAATTCACTGTCTTTTTTTCTATCTTATGCCTAATTGATTTAATTATTTTTCTAAGGTGTCTCTAATGTACCACAACAGATAAAATACTCAATTAGAAATACACTGGTTTCCGTGCACTTCCGTTCATTTTTTGGCATATTCCGACTTAATGACTTCACATTCACTATTTACTTTCAGCAGGACAGTGTAACATATAGATACAGTAGATACATACAATGCAACACTTTTATTGATCTATATATCTACTGAAGACTGGCATTTTTTTCCCCCCCCCCCCCCCCCAAAATGCAGTTGTGTTGAGAAGTGCCCTGCCAATAAAATGAGTTTTCTGTGACTTAGATATTGATGGTTTATCCTCAGGATAGGTCATCAATATCAGATTGGTATGGCAGCCGCGGAAAACTATACATTGGTGGGAATGCTCTATCCACTGTGTAGGTGCTGAAATGGGAGATGAACACAGCTGAACACAGTAGATGGAGCCTTCTGCTTCTGACTCCATACATTGTATATTGTCCGGCACTGGGAACTGCCTGAACCAGCTGATTGGTGGGAGTACTTGGTGTCAGATTCCCATCAACGTGATATTGATGACCTATTCAGAGGACAGGCCATCAATATCAAAGACCCCCAAAAAAACTTTAATGTCTATAGGAATGTCATGTACGTATGTTGAGAGATTACCCTAGGGTATATGCAGACAGTACACATGATAAAAAGGATTATTGCAAAAATCCAATAACTATTAAATGAAAACTAAAAATATCACCAGCACTGTTTCCCAACAGGAAATCCAAGTTATATACCGCCTGTGAATATGGATATAGAGCTGTATTTTCAATTTAGTATTTTTTCAATTTTTAATAGGGAGTTTGTCTGTATTCTCCCCTGTAGATCATAAATTGCTATGAATCTAGATATAAATATAAATGACTCTCTTAGGCTGAGTTCACACGGGCGTTGCGGGAAAAGGTGCGGGTGCGTTGCGGGAACATGCGTGATTTTTCCGCGCGAGTGCAAAACATTGTAATGCGTTTTGCACTCGCGTGAGAAAAATTGCGCATGTTTGGTACCCAAACCCGAACTTCTTCACTGAAGTTCGGGCTTGGGATCGGTGTTCTGTAGATTGTATGATTTTCCCCTATAACATGGTTATAAGGGAAAATAATAGCATTCTGAATACAGAATGCATAGTAAAATAGCGCTGGAGGGGTTAAAAAAAAATAAAAAAAAATTTAACTCACCTTAATCCACTTGCTCGCGCAGCCAGGCATCTCTTCTGTCTTCATCTTAGCTGTGTGCAGGAAAAGGACCTGTGGTGACGTCACTCTGGTCCGTCACATGATCTTTTACCATGGTGATGGATCATGTGATGACCAGAGTGATGTCACCACAGGTCCTTTTCCTGCACACAGCCAGGTCCTTTTCCTGCACACAGCTAAGATGAAGACAGAAGAGATGCCGGGCTGCGAAGTGGATTAAGGTGAGTTAAATTATTATTATTATTTTTTTTAACCCCTCCAGCGCTATTTTACTAAGCATTCTGTATTCAGAATGCTATTATTTTCCCTTATAACCATGTTATAAGGGGAAAATAATAATGATCGGGTGTCCATACCGATTGTCTCCTAGCAACCGTGCGTGAAAATCGCACCGCATCCGCACTTGCTTGCGGATGCTTGCGATTTTCACGCAGCCCCATTCACTTCTATGGGGCCTGCGTTGCATGGAAAACGCACAATATAGAGCATGCTGCGATTTTCACGCAACGCATAAGTGATGCGTGAAAATCACAGCTCATGTGCACAGCCCCATAGAAATGAATGGGTCCAGATTCAGTGCGAGTGCAATGCTTACACCTACCGCATTGCACCCGCGCGGAATACTCGCCCGTGTGAACTCAGCCTTAAAGTTTCTAGAGGAAAATAGTATCACTATGGCTACCAATGGAACATGTCTGAAAGTGACTCACTGCGACTGTGAAATACAGCTATAAAGAATACACTATTGACTAAGCATATATACCGTAATTATACTACATTTAGATTTTGAGATTTTCTGAATTATCAGACACCTTCAGAAAGACTTGCTAATTGGTTCTCTCTGAAATCTTACTTTACATTGCAGGTGTGTGCATCAGACTTTCTGGATTAGTGCATGAAGGATTCATTATTTTTATTTTATTTTTTTAAATATAACAAGGCTAAGACTGGTGTTTCCTTGCTTTTCCACTTGAAATAAGATGTGCCAAACTTTTTTAAGCTCATGGATCTTAATAAATATGTTGAATCCTCAGGCAGTTCGTGCGCCCCTGACTGAAATCTATGCAAGCCGTGAACTGGTGTCATTTATGTCAACTGTCTGGTGGACATTATGACAACTGTGCTGGTCTGTGTAGGCTCCATTCCCTCTCGCCCATCCATTTTTTATTTTTTTTTAGAAAAGTATTGAGTGTGGCAAGAAGTGGAGGAAAAGGCACATTTTTTCACAAAGCAGGGCTTTACATAAAAAATGGTGACTTTTATAGAAAAGGTGCATACTGTATCTAAATAATTATTGATTAATAATCAATATCTATCTTCTACCTATCTATCTGCTATCTATCTATCTATCTATCTATCTATCTATCTGCTATCATCTATCTATCTATCTATCTGCTATCTATCTATCTATCTATCTATCTGCTATCTATCTTCTACCTACCTATCTATTTATCTATCTATTATCTATCTATCTAATATCTATCTATCACCTATCTATCAACTTATTCTAATGAAGCAAAACTTTAAGAAAAAGGAGCTCATGAATTAAATATTCTCCAGTTTTTTCGTTCACACTGCTAAACAGCATATTTACTATGGTAAGCAAAACAGGCTTTCGGCATCAGCAGCAGACACTTCAGCACTAGGTGCACAAAATCAGGGCACATCACTTTGTCAACTTCCTATTTCCTCCTCATAAACAAGACAAGCCCAGGGGAAATTGTGCCGATTAATTAACTGCAGTAGGTTATACACAAGGGGCTGTGTCACCATGGGGAACAAGAAGCTGTATCCGATTTCTGCTGGATGATGTGGGATTTATGCTTCATGGACATGATCTTCACTTCAGAGTGACTGAAGAGTCAGACAGCATTTCCCATGAAAATTAAGCATTAACTTTTTACACTAGGATTAACAGAAAGCCAAGCATATATAACAAGAAGTGGATGAAAGGGTGAAGTGAGTGACTGCAGAGCAGATGGACCAAGTGCTAATTTCTGTAATTAATCTTTATGGATTTAAGTGGCAAGGTGTAAACAGCAAGGGCGTGATGTGCCCCATACCAAGCAGACGAGAGCCGGCACTACCCTGACATTGCTGGGAAGCTAATGGGCTGCTATGGATTGTAAGATCTTACAGGCAGAGTTCCTCCACATTGTGATTAGTATGACTCTATACTGTATATATTGTGAGTATGTATATAGGTTTACAGCACTAGCTTGGTCATGCCTTCACCTTTCAAGTTGCCTGGGCTGGTAGTATCTAACTAGGGACTTAAAGTGGCCGTACACATTCAGTAGTTGCCGGCAAAATGTCTGTTTGGCCAACAGTTACAACATGTCTCCCATCTGCCTCACACATACGTGTTTGGCTCAGCCGAACGTCTATGTATATTTATTGCAGAAAAGAAAGAAAGCTTCTTCCAGACACCTCTGTTGGTGGACTATCTCCCAAGAGAACAAAAGGATTGGGGTGAAAACATTGATTTTGCCTGACCCTTTTCAGGGGAGAGTCACGAGCCCCCCGCACACATCAAGCTGTTGTCTAAACCTATGCATGTCCTGACTGCTTTACTTCATTTACTCATGTGATACCTGATACGTGACCCCTACACTAAGGCAGCTTTTAGTATACACTTTATACACTTATTACTTTAAAAGAAGACAATTTCTGAATAATTTGGATAATGTAGTACTTTGCCATTTACAGAGGAGAGTTAGAAAGCCCTCTGTGCCAGAATAGTGGCAACAAAAAGTCACATATGTTTACAGAAGTCCCATTTTGCCCAAAAATGAGTGACTTTTTGCCCTTTAACATCACGCTCGTCATTTTTCTAAAAGGTGGGCAGTGCGCTTGTGAGTGGGGATGGCGCCAATGCAGACCAACAAATTGACTTTCTGGTGCAAGTCACACCTGAAATCGACATCACCTCCTTGCCGGCACAGATTCAAGATTCTGGGACATGGATCTGCCGAAATTTGCCAAAATGAATAAGAAATGTGCGCCTTTTAATAATTTTACCCCTTCTCAAGCCACTTCAAGCAAGATCAAGATGAAGACTGGTATCAGCAAAGCCAGTCTTGATAATTCCCCCCTTTCTGCCTGATAATCCTCTAAGCTTATATCAATACATTATGTCAAATGACTGTATCAGCGTGTTTGACAAACACAGCTCTGTTACATCTGTGCCTGCATTAAATCATCATACGGCATTTACTGCTTCGGTTGTTGTACATGCATAGTGTGTCATTCAGCCCAGCTACTCTCATCCTGCTACAATAACAGTGTCTCATGGAGATGAGTGCCATTATTTTTGGGAAAAACAAAATGATTTCATGCAGGCCCTTTCAAGGAATGAAGGCTGCGCTACATGTGTAATTAAACGTGAACATATTTTATTTTGCAGTCAAGATATTAGTCACTGTTACAACAGCTATAGCTCATATTTTAAAAAAAAAACGGATCCGATGATAATCTAAGTCCTTGCTGCAGCATGTTTTATGAAAGCAATGACTTCCAGCATTACACCTACTATAACTGTGTATACCCTTGGGTGCACAGCATGGCACCTACTGTTATCACGCCGGTTTCCCTGTATAATAAGCCACTGTCTTTTATTCATCTATACCTATTAATTCTTCTTCTCATTTGCAGTAAAGCTGGAAACAGTAAGCTTCTATCTAGAAAGTTACAAAGTCTCACACTCCGATCAGATTTATGATGTTGACCTTGCACGTTTTTTATTTTCTTTATTTCAGTGTCTTCATTCAATATGGGATTCTCATTTTTATTTGAGAAATCACAAAGGACACAAAAAATAAACATACACAAATAGGACAATATATTGTAACTGGTCCGTAGTATAGAAACTACAGAAAATTTTAACTTTTTTGTTCCTTTTCATATCTGTAAGGAAAAGCCCGGAGCTAGATCTTTCTGCTCCGTAACGACCTACATAGCAGAATCCATCACCCAAGTTTTCTGCTGTGTTGGTGTCTTCAGATTCAGTTTGTAATGTGGCTGCTTTGCTATGCTCCTTGTCAAACATTAGGTCATCTGGAATGATGACTACAAATTCTCTTTCCACTGTAACAGTGTCAGTATAACATTAATCCTCAGCATCTCTCTTAGATTTTTCTAGGCCCATGTGGGCCATCTAACACTTTGTGGCACAGAACGGCAGGCAGAACACTTTAAACAACCCTACTAATCTACCTAATTCATTAATCATGAGTTTACCCAAAGGAATGCCAACTTTTCTTTGCAGAGCCATATGCCATGTGTATGAAGTATACTTTTCCTTCTAGACTGTGCCTTTTATAACTAATGAATATCTTAAAGAGAACATTTTCTTGGAGGAATCCCTAGCGTTTTACATAGTTAACCTGTCCTTATCCTGTGTCTGCACTGGTTACCATATATCTCTGCCAACTATCCATCAGCTTTTCCAAAGTCGAGTCAATTGACCTTGAGACGTACAGCAGTTTGGAAAATCAATCATTTTTATGTTAGAATTATAAAAAAACAAACCTCTATAAATGGTGCAGCATTTTCAGAAAATGAGACACATTGAATTACGTGTGAAATATCAGCCCATGTAACAGTCATATATCAGAAATTCGCAGACAGAGAAATATATAGTAGACAGATGACAACCAACGGGGACATAAGAATTTGGGGTATTCTACAAAATGAATGAGAATTATTTTTGTGTATTGGAAATAATGTGTTTTACAGCATATAACATTGTGGCATCATAGCAATCTCCTGTGTTTTTCACATTATAAGGCACATTGGACTATAATACACACCTATGTTTCAGAGGAGAAAATAAGGGGAAAAAACAAAACAATGGTGTGCTGAAATAAGGCCCCTCTGAAGTGCCCCTAGCAGTAACAAGGACTCTCTATAAGGCACCCCTTTAGAGCCTCCAGCAGTAATTAGGCTGACCTGTAAGGCAACCCTAAAAAGCCCACAGTAGTAATAAAGCCCTCTACAGTGTCCCCTGTAGTTATAAAGCTGTCAGACCATGTTGTCCTGACTGGTGGGCTCTGGACTGTACTGTTACACAGGCACTAATAGAGGCCTCACTGTAATTAAGATGCCCCTGGCTGCCCCACACTCTCTGCCTTTGGTCTTTCAGGCCTTGCCTGTCAGGAATACTGCCACTGTGGGCCATTCACCCCAATCCTCCCCCATGTTGTGCATGGGAGTGGAGACCTTATCCACAGATACAGTGCTAGTGTGCTATATCCCAAAACTGTCATTGCCACTGTGCGTCATTACCCCCACAGAGGCAGTGCCACTATATTTCCCCCTTACTCTGACTCAGCTACGCTGTGCTCTTCGCCCCCCCCCCCCCCCAGCGATGGGATAGGAGTGAACTGTGGTGGGCACTAGCTACCTGCAATGTAACAGAGCTAGTACACAGCACATTACTGACTCCATCAGCACAGCTGACCTGTGATTGAGTTCTGATCATAGGCGAGCTGCGCTGATACAGTCAGCCTTGTCGAGGAGGGCAGAGCTGCCAAGTAAACATAATCTACTAGCCTGTATTGCCAGCTGCCCCTCAAGTGTGGAGGTAGCGAGCAGGCACAGAGGAGGACCAGTATCGGCCACTGCCAGTGTTTGTTGATTGCTGCGCAGATGCTGCCCCCTCGAAGACAGTACAAGCCTCTGCTCTATAAGACGCACTGACATTTTGGCCCCATTAGGGTAAAAAAAGTGTGTTTTATTGTGTAAAAAATATGGTACGCACAAATCTTTTTTCACGTGGTGTGATATGGGTAAACTGGTTTTGTTCTTAGCATAAGATGAAACAGTCAGATATAACCCGCTTTAGAAGAGCATCAGTCTTAGATGATAATAAAAACATACAGTAAAACTCTATCTATGACACTGGGTCAATAATCAGCAATGATTATAAAAGATGTCTCACAGGCTGAAGTATGAATGGTTGTTAAAGGGGATATCCCATGAAATGAACTGTATTTATCACCTATTAATGATGAGCGAATCCAAGTCAAACAAATTGACTTTAATCCAAATTTCAGGAAAAATTTAATATGATAAAAAAGCCAAATTTCCTCTCGCTTTGTGGTAACAAATCAATTTTCACTGAAATGTCAGGGAAAAAATACCTCATCCTTTTGTGGCCATCTTATTTGAAAATACTTAGCGAAATCTCACGTACGGTGACGTATAACGTCACCATGCCAGCCGGTGTGATTACATAGTAACATAGTACATAAGGCCGAAAAAAGACATTTGTCCATCCAGTTCGGCCTGTCATCCTGCAAGTTGATCCAGAGGAAGGCAAACAAACCCTGTGAGGTAGAAGCCAATTTTCCTCACTTTAGGGGAATCTAAAATTCCTTCCCGACTCCAATCAGGCAATCAGAATAACTCCCTGGATCAACGACCCCTCTCTAGTAGCTATAGCCTGTAATTACGTCATCACATCTCAATAAAGATGGCCATGGTGGCCTCTACGTGATCAAATGGATAAGGTATTTTTTTTATTTTTTCCAGATTAACCTCTCGATCAGCGATGAACATGGCATCTGAGGGTTTCAATGACAGGGGGGAGGCGTGATTTTTTTATGAAATTCGGCAAAGCAGCCAAATCGAATTTTTTAATAACTTCACTAAACACTATCACCTATCCACAGGATCGAATTGTAGGGGCTTCCGACCACTAGGACCCCAACTCTGGTTTCTGAATGGAGCTGGGCTCGCCTAGACAGCGCTCCTTCATTCTTAGAGCAGTAAATGGAGAATTGGGCCAACATGTTCACTACTGCTCCATTTGGCAAGGCAACTTGTACACCCCTGATTCTCAGGATGATGGGGAATCCCAGTGATTGGACTCCTGTGATATAATTTAAATACTTTTCACAGGATAAGCCAATTAAAATGATTATACAACTATTTGTAACTGATGACCTATCCTCTGTATAGGTCATCAGCATCTGATCTTGGGGGTGTGAGGCTGTGCCTAGGCCACATAACTGATGTTCATGACATCACTGGCCTAGGGTTAGCATTAAGAAGGCCACAGCACTCACAGAAGTGCCAGGCCTTCTCAAACTGTTTATTGAGTCCCGGGTGTTAGACACCCACCAATCAGCTCTTAAGACTCTGGGTAGGTCGTCATTTACAAATAGTCAGCTAGCCGCTTTAAGTTTCATGCACACAGTATCATGATACAGTACCAAAAATAGGTCTCCAAACAATCAGACATTTTTATAACATATCCCTACAAATTATTTTGTCAGTGACATAATATTAATGGACCTTTCGAAAGATCCCATGACTCATAAACACGTTCTTTCACCTAATCTCCAGATATGTTTCTGCAAATTTACTAAAACCGCCATGTCCTAATTAGGAAAAGCAATTTTCAGTTTAAATTAGAAATTAACGAAAAGAACACTTGCAACCTGTAATAATTCCCACTTGAAAATAATAATAATGTAAAAATTCTTTTTATCCAACCTATTTGTGGAAACCAAGTACAATACTGAACCACTGACTAATTAGCTGCACAAGTATCTGTGTTAAGTGACATGCTGATCAACAGTGTTTAATTAGAGCAATAAACCCTTTCTGTATGTAATAAGTTTAAAAAACTAAATGCCACAGTAAAATATACAGTGGTGACAAATCTACAAGAAAAGCCAAATTTGCAATTTGTAATGTTCTAATGAAAGTTCAATGACTGCAGACAAATAATAAAAACTGATTTCCGTAGTAATTGCAGATTCATTAGGCCTGTGATGATCAGAAACTTTAAGCCCTGGATGGTGAACATAGACAAATTTTGGAGTGAGCTTTTGTTCGTCCACAAGAATGGAACATGTCATATTTTCCTCAACATGACTGGTGGTCCATGTGAAAAATCACGTGAGAAGATACCCATTTAGTTGAATGGGTCAGTACTCAGTTGGGTTCGGTCCGTTGTAAACTGGGACAATACCTGGGTGAGAAAAACACGTGTGAAATTAGCCTTAAAATGCTATTTGTAAAGGGGTTTTCTAGGAATTTAATATTGATGACTTATCCTCTAGATAGGTCATCAATATCTGGTCAGTAGGGACCAACTCCTGGTATCCTTGCCGATCAGCTGTTTGAAGAGGCCATGGCACTACAGCAAGTGCCAAAGCCTCTTCCTAGGCCAGTGATGTTACTTTCTTTGATTACATAGCCTAGGCAAAGCTCTGTCCCATCCAAGTGAATAGCTCATGGCTGCAATACCAAGCACAGCCGCTATGCAATGTACGGTGTTATGCTTAATTAGCTGTGGTGAACCTGCAACCTCCTAAAATAGCTGATCAGTAGGGGTAGCAGGTGTTGAACCCCCACCAGTCAGATATTGATTACCTATACTGAGGATAGGCCATCAAAATTTAACTCCCAGAAAACTTATTTTAACAGCTTGTTCACCTATGGGGGCCCTTCTGGCAGACGTCCCAGCGTAGCCTGACCTGCAGAGGGAATCATCCTCACTATTAGGTTCTGGTTTGCTCCCCCCACACTGCTGCAGCTTTCAGGTCTCCCTGTGTCAAAATGGAGTTTGATTTGGGTCACATGGCTGCAGTGGCGATGTATCCTCCATGCATCACATGATCCAGTGTTATGATGCATGGAGGACACATCAACATTGCAGCCAGTGATTGGCTGTGGCGTCCACATGACCTGCCTCAAACTGGATGCTGACATGGGAGACCTGAGCGCTGCAGAGGTATGGGGGAACAAAGGAGCCAGAACCTAGCAGAAGGCATCAGGTAATTATGATTCCCTACACAGGTCCAGCACACTGGGGGCTTGCTTGAAAAGACCTCGGGGGTCAAACAACCCCTTTAAGGCTAAAAGCTACACAATTAATTTTTTTCAATGGTGCCAAGGCTGTCAGTAAGGTTGTGAGGTAGTTATGCCATGATTTTACCCCATCTCACAAACAACCAAAAATGCAAGAACCTTTTCACAGAATATTAATTATCATAATAATAGACTATAAGACAATTCTGTCAAAACAGAAACGGGAAATAAATCACTTTTTGTTCCGAACATTCACTTTTGAAGTTACAATATGCAGTAACTGAGAGTTCCCTTCTTTTGGGTACAAAAGCCGAAGATTACATGAAATTACTCATTGCTACTATTCTATAACTACAATGTACCACTCTATGTCGTTTAAAGGGGATTTCTTTTGGAATATAAATAACTCGGGCAGATATAATGCTTATGTTACAATATGGTCTCCAAGCACTGGATAAAATATTGATTTCTATTATGTCATGTCACACATTGCTTATTAAGTAAGTCCAGCTTGCTGTTTGGAGAATATTTATATACAATTATTTTCTTTCACAATCTCAAAACCAATGTGTGGGGACAACAGTTAGACAAAAGAAAGCAACATAAAGCAAACACATAGAGTGGGACAAAATTAAATGTAAGCACGTGTTAATTTCATCCCTGTGAACAACATGAAAATTTATGTTACACTGTACTGCGGGTCACGTAAAGGGAATGTATCATCAGGACATTTATGGTATATCAATATGATATGCCATAAATGTTTGGTAGATGTAAGTCCCACCTCTGGGACTCGCTCCGATCTTGTCTTCTCCATTCACTGTTATGGAACTTCCTAAAATTTTGATGTGTAGCTTGCTCTCCATTCAGGTCTGGGCTCTGTTCTTGAGGAGTGGGAGTGGGTCCCAGAGGTGGAACCAGCATCTATCAGACATTTAAGGCATATCCTATTGATATGCATAAATGTCCAGATGGAAATACCCCTTTAAGGCCCTTACAGGTGAGCCTTCATAAGAAAGCTTGTTCCTGATCGAGATGTCTAAACGGACCATTGGTTCTATATGAGGTTATATTTTACTTAATTTTCAACCAAAAGGAGCCAAAATTAGTGCTTAGAGCATGCTCTGCAAAAATATAAATTATTTGATTATGTGCTTAAAAGTCCTAAAGAGAGAGGCATGAGATCTATAAATTTAGAAGTGGCATGAGACAATATGCACTAAGGTAACAAAACATTCGTTTAACTGTGATGTCTTTCAATCTGAAACATGTAGCATTGCATTATTACTATTGCCAGTGACAAAATACCAACATCAGGCAGAGCAGCCTGATTACTCAGCAACTGCCTTAACCCATAGCCAGAACTGCTCCTTATCTTACATAAAGTGATTCAGGTAATAAAATTATATTAAAGGAACACTTCTGACAACACTAATGGTCCTAGTGCTGGAGGGAGGGTAGTACAAAATGAATATGGCATGCATCTCCCCATCTAGATCTGCACTATGCATAGCACAGTGCTCGAATATTCTCCACCACCAAAATATTGCACACAAGTAATCCTTGATAAAAAATAAATAAATTAGCATAGACTATTATTTTATCAGTTATGCTGCTTAAATAATCTCTGTGCCCATGGCCAAACTAGGGATGAGTGAATCGATTTGTCTGATTATCAAGAGTTCTTGAAGAAGTGCCCACCTGCCTATTGACTGACAGCGCTGAACATCTTTACCAGCCCTGACAATTTTGCACCTGCCCTACTACTCCAAGTAACAGCACAAGTGCAGAGACAGACAGGTGGGTGCTTCTTCACTTATGAGGACAGCCCCTCACAGGTGAAGAACTCTTGCTAATGAGACAAGTCAATTCACTCATACCTAGTTTGACCATAGACAAATCATTCTCCTTCTTCTGTGGACATCTAGAACATCTATATATACTCTGTTTTAGCTACCCAACAGTACTGTTGCAGCTTTCTAGGCTGTTTATAGGTGCCTACAAGAGATACCTTAGCTGGCAGATCCTCTGGGCATATAGACAATTTAACCTCTAAAAATAAGATAAGCTGTGGGTGGTGTGTGGCTAAAGTATCCTGCATTTCACATAAATTTGCACATAAGAAACATTACATTTAGATTTGTATATATGAAATGAGTCTATAAAAGAGCATCAACACAGCTATTACTATTTTTAATCAGGATGGCCAATCATTGATATTTTGTACATGGATACTGATGTACAGTATTTGGTCGGAAACCACCATAAAAAGTTTGCTTACCAATTTGTCCAACCTGATGCACGTCAACAGGCCAATATAAAATACCATAAAATAACATAGTCCATGGACAAGAGTGACCTTGTTTTTTTGAAAAATTATTGCATTTTTCATTTTATAAGACACACAAATAAATGCGTCTTATAAAGCAAATACTAATGAGAGCTTTCTTTATGGAACTGCTCATTGGTACAGTAGGACTGGAGAGCAGTGAGTAGTGTTGCTAGTGCTGGTATTACTCACCACTCCCCAGCATACAGTTTCAGGACCTAGTGCAATGTCAGGTTACATTGCAGCACAGCAGGAACAGCATGCTGGATCTCCCAAGTGGCGGCACCATCCAGACCAGGAGAGGTAAGTTGTTTTATTTTTATTTTTTGGTCTGATCTGAGGTCTGATGAAGATTGGGGCTCTGATCTATGGTCTCATGAAGATTGGGAGTCTGATGAAGATTGGGGGTCTGATTTGAGGTCTGATAAAGATTGGGGGTCTGATTAATTTTTTATTCTTATTTTCCTACAGTAGATGCGTCTTAGGGAGCAAAAAATCTGGCAGTCCTTTTTTCTAATCTCAAACTGCCATTTTAGGAGAAATATTAATGTCCCCAACACAATTTGCATTCCTACCTAGTGGAGGGTCTCTTTAAATACTGGAATAATTAACTATTGCTTTAGAAAAATACTTTTACAGTATAAAGCATCCACACAATACTGCATCCAAAGATGAAACAACCATGAGGACACACTAATGGATCTGAAAAGTCTATTGAGTTTGGAACCAATCTTCTGCCATAAAGCAATTAAAAATGGACGTTTACATGTATGGAATCATTTCCTCTGCCCTGCCCAAGGAAACTCAGTGTAACACTGTAACTTTGATAAGAAAGTCACCACTATTAGAATTGTAAACTTTAGCGTTTCTGACGTAGCTTCTTTAAAATAAATTTACATTTGCTACACTGTAAATATATGATTCCTTCTTTTTCAATTCATACTGTGGATTTATCTGATCCTCCAGCAGCTTCAATTTAATCCTTCACAGGCAAATTATTTCTTGCTTTGTATTTCTAGAACACATATTAAATTGCTCTTTCACAAGTAATATCCACAGCATTTGTCTGGTGGACTGGGTCATGTGATTTTTACAGCTTAGAGTATTCTATGCAATGTGATTATTTCACGCTGCCTTATTTCACTTTGTTGCTGTTATTTTTATTGGTAAATTATTTTTAGTACTCATTCATCCTTGAAATTTCTACAATTTCTCTCCCAATCCCTAATGAGCGACAAACATTAATGAAACTTCCTGACAAAAGAGAACAAACAATGAAAGTTATTATATTTATCAGGAAAATAAATAAATAAATCTTGTGATCTAGATTTTTATTCAGTGCCTGAAGTTGCATGATGATATACGACACCTGAGAAATATCTGAATGCTAGAATTAAATGGAATACTTTGTTCATCAATATGTGGTCAGGGAAATGATACTTACATTTCAGTCATTGATATATTCCAGTGTATTACATGTAAATTGTCTTAGCTTTGGGGGGTACTGGTTCTCATTAAGAAAACTCATCTGTGAATGGAGTCTTATTAGAAAAGCTACACAGGTTAAAATATGCAAATTAGCTCTCTCCTAGAAGAAAGAAAACTATCTCACTAGTGTCCTCTAATGCACATAGACACTCTAGAAGTCAATGTCCAACCTAGACGCGCTTAAGAGTGGGACATGGACTTACAAGGTACATTACAGAAGAAATTACAGAACATGGCTGTAGCTTCCCCAAGCACAAGTGGCTGTCCACCAGGGTTGTTTTAAAAGCAGCAGTGACCAGCTGATTGCCTCTACAGTTGAATTATATAAGGGATTTTTTTCTGATAAAACAACCCCCTATAAGAATTAGGCCACAAACTAACCATCTTAATTTTTCTAAGATGTGCTGGAGGTATTCTAAAGTTCATGGACTACTTTTATCCATGAAGTAGCCAGTGAAGAAGAACCAATCTTTAGAACTTCTACTCACCACTGATTCTCCCATGTAACTCCCAAGCTGTAAATCACTAGGAACTTGTTCGATCATTCCATATATCTATACCTTTATATAAACTAGAATTTTAGGCCATGTTCAGACATGACACATTTGTTCTGGTGTTTCACAATAACCTATTTACATTCAGTAGGACAAGTATCTATCATGTACCATATACGGTATATTCCAGCTTCTGCGGTGGGTTTCATCCTTTGCAGTCTAAAGGGCAAAATCTGAACAAGTCACAGTAAGGGTAGGTTCACACAGAGGTTTTTGGGAGGAGGATTTGAGGCAGATTTTCATGCAGGCTTTACAGCCAAAGAAATAAGTGGATCAAGTTGGAAGAAATATAAGTCATTCCATTATATTTCTCATGCTTTTCGAATCTACTGGCTTGGGCTGAAAAACCTGCAGAAAAATCTGCTTCAAAACCTCCTCCTAAAAAGTCTGTGTGAACCTACCCCAACAACCATGGAAAAGTCTGTAGCTGCAATGGAAATGTGACTCTATTATCTGCTTGTATTTCACTGATCTCACAAAAGGGAAAAAAGATGTTTCTTGGAAAAGGTTTTACTTTTCAGGTCTTTGGATTCATGCCCTAATATTGTATGTTTTGAGTATTAAATATCCCAGGCGTGAGTACTGAAGGATGGACTTATTCGGCTGTTCCCTATTGTAACTTCATAACCAATCACAATTTATATTCTAAAGGGACTCACCCTTGTCCTACATATATCTGATTTCTATTCTTGTTGGATCATATAAGAAAGAACATAAAATGTATAGATATAGACATGACGCTCAAACTAACAACAATGTAATGTGCATTATGCCATAAACAGCGCAGCGCAGGACTCCCACAACTTTCAGATTACAAACCAGGATACTCAAGTGCCGGGATATTCCTTCATGAATAAAATGTCCCCCCCCACTTAGAAACCGCATGATGTAAAACATTTATAACAAATTATTGATAACAGCCTGCTAATTTGGGCTTGTCAGGGATATGAACGATGGGCAGGTAAGCAAGATTTCTGAATATAGGGCATCACTCTGCTGGGTGACCACCATTGCTGCATTATTTAATAGGAATTGTATTGTGCGTGCACATATAAATAACCCAGAGATCAGACTGGTTTATTCTTAATTCATAGTTGCTAACACAAAATATAAGAAAGGTTATAGTACATGAAGTCATCCACGTGAGATGAACTTAAATGTTACATGAAAGTAAATAATTTCTTATTCTTTATGAACTTATCATTCATATGTGATTCTGTCCTTTTAAAGATAGGTATTTTTATGATAAATTCTCTTTAAAGGTTGGACTTCTGTCAAGTGTGAAAAATGCATTGATGCATTTGTGCAAGATAGGCACATCTAATGCATATTAAGTAACTGAAATACCTTGCCTCATCTACTAAAAAATGAATTCAAAAGAATTTAATATTTTGAACATAGACATCCTGAATTTCTTGCAAATATAATTGGGAAAAGGTCTGAGTCTGAATAATCTTGGCAGAACTTGCAGAGTGATGACCTTGGGGTTCAAATGTTAGCTGTGTCTGTACTGTTTTAGAAGCTATTGCATTAGATCAACGTGCTTGAGTATTTATTAAAGTCATGATGAAAGCTAATCCATGAAATAGAGATTTAATATTACACATTGGAACTCAAATTGCTGCTGGAATCGTTGCACGTTAAACCAAGTCCTAAAGTTCCAATACTTTAAGTGGAGACAAATATAGCCTTGAGTGAAGTGGAAAATGTTTCATGGAATTCTAACAGCAGATCTGTTGAATTATTTTTCTCAAAAACCCCCAAAAATGTACCCATAAATTAACAATGTTGACAACTGGGTCTACCCTGAGTACACATCTTATGTTGTTACATTTTCACTTCCATAGAAGAGTGTAGTTCTTCAAAGCTTGGGAACTAGATCTACAGATCCCTAAATTGCTGCTTTTCTTTATATTCATAAACAAGAATTCGAGAAAATGGATAAAGCCCTCTTGCATAGGTATCTCATCCCAATGTACCCGAATAATTGCTGGAACTGTGGGGTTGATAGGAGTACCTATCTCCACATGTGGTGGTTCTGATCAGTTATTGTGCCTTTCTGGAAAGATCTCCTTGAGCTTACCAAAAAAATATATAGCACTTCTCTTTAATTAGAGGCAGAGACCAATTAGTTCCCCACCTCTTCTCAAGAACCTTTCCCTCTAGGGGACTGGCCCTGGCCAGACACCTTCAGGCCATGACACGTTTGGAGGTTGCATCAGCTGCCAACTATTGTGGAATGGACATACAGATTAGACCAAATATATTGTCTAGAGCTAGCTCACAGGGAAGGTTACTAAATTTGATTCTATATGGCCAGCATGGACCCAATACAGAGACTTCAAAGACCTCCTGGATACACGTTCTTTTCTCCTTCATTTCTTTTTCATTACTTATTCTCTATTAATTAATATACTGAGTATGGTTAAAGCAGATGGAGTCAGCTCATATTACTTTCCCTCTCCCCCTTGTCCCTTCCCACTTTTACCCTCCATTTTTCCTTCCCTTTGTGGTTTCCTCATGGTTTCTTATGAGTCCTTTGATTTGATTACTCCTAGTGTAAAAGGGGTTATGTGACTTTGATAACATCATTTGATTGGTGGGGGTCAGGACCCAGGACCCCCACCCATCAGCTGTTTGAGACCTACGACTTTTTGATTACTGTAATAAATTTTTTTAGGGGTACAAGAAGACAAAAAAATGGTGAATCACATGTTTTTATCTATTTTTTTTCCATTATGGCATACAAATATTTTTATACTTTAATAGTGCAGACATTTTTGGATGCAGCATTACCAGTTATTTTATTTTGTTATTTATTTTTATATGTGAAATTGGAAAAGGTTGGTGATTTCAATTTTGATATTTTCTTTTTTACTTTTAGTCCCCCTAAAGGGCTAGAACCTGTGTTCTTATGATCACTTGTCCCCTAGACCATAATAGTGTACTATTATGACCAAGGGGATTCTGATGCTCTGCCTGCTAAGCTGTTCCTTATGCACAGCTTTACAGTCAGTTTACCATAACAGGCCTGAGAACCTTCAGAAGGCCCAAGACTGCCATGGTAACCGATCAGAGCCCTGCAATTTTATTCTAAGGGTTCTGATTTGAAGCCCTTTGCTTAACTACACAGATGCCACAATGGCTATTGACTGCAGTATTTGAGGGGTTAAATGACTGGGTTCGGTGTCACTGCCAATCCTCATCATTGTGGCATGGTGCTGACTTAATTTTACAGCTGGCACCTGCCATGTATGAACCAGGCTCAGCACAGCAGCCTGCTCCATTCAAACCCTTACACATTATTATGTACATGATAATGCATGAAGGAGTTATGTAACTGTTTACTGACTATTGTTCAAATTTACATTAATTTTGGCTGGCCTAGCCACTTATGGCCTGTCCGACACACCACCTAATGTGTGTTTTTGTCTCCCAATTTTCCTCAATGGCAGATGTCGGGTGAAAAATAGGATGGGCAATCTGAATTTCTCCAGAGGTGTCTTACAGTGGCTTACTTCAAACATATGCACTCTTGGCCAAGCGAGCATTGAAAGTGAGTGGCGAGCTTTAGGTTTGGTTTGCATTGTGTTTAGTCACTACATCTTTATATACATAAAAACATACAGTACACTTTGTGCTATACATTTTTTGTCAGTAGGAGTCAATAGCACAAATATACAAATACATAAGAAGACAGCACGCATCTGGAGCATAAGACTAGTGGAGTACTTTATGCTTTCCCGCAGAAGGTGATAAATGGCCATAAATTGAACCTAGCCCACAAAGACTAAAAGTGCTATTTGGGGAGAAACTCATATATGACCGGAAGAATTATATAATACTTAAGGGTCACAATGTGAAAATGATACATCTTGGAAAAACTGTACTGTAAACTTGAGCAATCTCAGGCACATTAAATTTTCAACATTCACGCAACTGATCATAATGTTAATCATTGACTCTACATTTGATTTTAATTTAGGGCTAAATGCTTTGCAAATATGCAAATATGTATATTTTAGTTTAGTGTAGGATCTTAATGCAAACACTAATGGTATCCATATATCTTAAGGAACCTTTGATGTAGCATAATTCCCTAATTGTAAAGCCGGAGGAAAAATGTTAAATTATGGATGGAAGCCATGTAAATTGGGCCATTATTTATCGATGAAATATTTAGTGTAACTGGTTACCGCTGCAATTTCTGAAATAAGAGATTGGGTTTCAAATACAAACACTAGAAGCACTACAGATGCTGGTTGACCCTGATATTCTGAGCTGTCATTGGTAATGCGAATGTTTACACTAAAATAAAGAAAAAAAGCATTTGTGCACAGAAGATGTGGAATTGAATGACCCACCTGCATTTCTTGTGCACAATAATAAAGTGCCAATTTAAATATTTATGTGCCATAGTAATTGTGGATTTTTAGAAAGCCAAGGCTGTAGACTGGCCTTGTATGTGAAATATTTATTTTGTATTTTACCTATGCACTTGACCTCTAGCTCTCACTAATAAACAATGGATGAAGCTTGCCATACAGGAGGAATTTGCTTATTGATGTTTTAAATAGAAGGCTACATTCTCAACAGCAGCACAGCTAGTCAGCTTGGAATGCCAATACACTTCCAGCTAAGGAACAGGATTTTTCTAGGCAGAGAGAGATGATCATTTGCCTGTGTTTATCTATTTATATAGTTATTTTAATTCCTTTTATTTTATACATTATAAAATATATAAATTATTTTATAATGTATATAATATATATGTTATATTATAAAAATTATAACCAGGAGCAACTCATATATTCATACACTGGTTCTTACATTGTCCATGTTTTTTTCTTTCATTCTGATTAAAGGTCCTTACACATATGAAATTTCTTACTAGAAACAAATGCCAGAATAAGCATGAGCATTTATTTTGGCACCTGTTTTTTTTTTAAAGTGTGGTTGTTTGGATGTTTTTTCAGTCTTTTTTGCATACAGTACGGTCTTGTATTGACCAGCTTTTTGGTGCAGAAAAGCAAAGCAAATTTTGGTGCAAATGCTGTTTTGTGATGAAATTTGCAACTTTTTAGCTATTTCTGACACTTTTGCCACTTTTTAAAAAGTGTGAGGGGTGCGAGTGGGAGAAGGTGGGTCATCATTTGTCAATAGGCGCAACAGAAAACTGGAGCTCGTTACACCAGAAATCTACTTCAGCTCCTGGCTGGAGTAAGGTTCTGGCACACAGAAACCAGAAGGTGCACTTCTTAACACATTGGTTGGATCTTCAGCAGGGTTTTAGTAAATTACCTCCTTTGTGTTTTACCATTAGTGTTTTCTTCATGGCGTTTTTTTCCACTACAGAGAAGGTGATGTGAAATTGCCTGAAAAAATATCAAGCGCTACAGCATGCTGTGTTTTTGAAAAGAATCAAGGGAGACTCCACCTAATGAATAATAATGGCAGTACCAAAAAAAATGCTTGTGTTTTACAATCCCACAGACCTTCAGCCTACATCTATAGCTGACAATTTTACTGCAAAAAAATGCACCAAAACTTAAAAAAAAATACAACTAATAATGCAAAAGTGCACAAGGACACAACTTAAAAAAATTGCTAATTAATAAATTAATATAGAAAGAGCAATGACGTGATGATGATTTCAATCTCTGGCTGAGGAAGTCACCTTGTAAGTCTGTGCAGTGCACTGCATATTGTGATCTGCAATGTAAGTAATGGAAAATATGACTCATTTAGGCACCCTCTTAGCTGGCCTCCAATCATAAGATTGATGTGATTTTGTACAGTATGCAGTCACAGATGGCAGAGGTAGGTTCACACTGCGTTCAGGCATTGCAGTATTATTTCAAATGCTATGTCGAATGTGTGCCCAAGGTGTATTAGACAGCATACCTACATAGTTGCATACATACACTACTCATTTCAAATACAGAAGTAGTTCAACTGAAAAAATATTCAGCTGTGCTTTTCTACAGTTAGGGCTCATGCACACGACCATATGTATTTTGCGGTCCGCTAACCACGGATCCGCAAAAAATACAGATGTGCATTCCGTGTTTTGCGGAATGGAACAGCTGTCCCCTAATAGAACAGTCCTATCCGTGTCCGTTATGCGGACAATAGGACATGTTCTATTTTTTTACGTAATGGGCATACAGAAAATGAATGCATGTGCAGTAACTTCCGTTTTTTTAGCGGACCCATTGAAATGAATGGTTCCGTATAGAGCCCAGAAAAAAATACCCGGAACAGACACGGAAAGAAAATATGTTTGTGTGCATTAGCCCTTAAGGAAAGAATATACCAAGGTATCCCGACGTATAAGGACGCTGTTTTGGCATACCTACGAGTTAAGGCCTCATGCACACGACCGTTGTGTGCATCCGCGTCCATTCCGTCATTTTTCACAGTTTAGCGGAGGTCCCATTCATTTCTATGAAGCTGTGAAAAAAAAAATGATAGTCCTCCGTTTTTTCTCCACGTCCGTGATCTGTGATTCCAGTCCGTCAAAAAAATATAACCTGTCCTATTCTTGTCAGTGGAAAACGGAGGACGGACCCATTCAAGTCAATGGGTCCGTCAAAAAAAACAGATGCACAATTGGTATGTCATCCGTGTCCAAGACCTTGGTGCAATAAAATTACACTTTTCATTAACCTTCCTTTTTTTCCCCTGTCAGACAAAAAAAAAGGAAGACACAAGGAAACACAACTAAAGCAAAATCGGACACGGACCACTGAAGCCAAATCACTGACTGTGAAAACACTGTCGTGTGCATGAGGCCTAATGGTAGGATATCAGGACGCTACACATACTGTATATATCAGGATAATTTCCTAGCACATGCACTGAATGTTGACCCCCAAACGAGATGGAAAAGTAGACTAACAAATCCCAAAGTCATGACTGCTAACTGGCACGTATTTTAAAATGGCCATGGGTTTGCAGCATTATTACGTTATTTTTCAGCAGGAGGTTTCCTTCAAATTAGATAATTCTCTTGCTAATTATTTAACTGATAACTGATAAGATATATGCCTGGATTTTACTTTCTTCTATATTGCTATTTTTACCTCCTGACACCTATTCCTGCTCATTTCTGTGGTTCTAACATCTGTTTTTAATAACATACACAATATCCTTATCTATATCCACTGATTTAATTATGGTGCCCTGGTAATATGCACTGATTTAATTATATTACCTGCTAAATTGAAGTTGTTATAGCTTCTGCCATAGTATTTCTGTGTTTTACATACTGACTGCAATAGTTTGGAAGAAAGCTTATAATATTTTAAAATCTTCTAGCAAGTGAGCTCATACACATTTGTTTATGTTCTTATGTTAAGCTTATTGCATAACGCAAGACATGAAATTGAAAGCAAAGGGGAATGTACTGAGATATATATATGTAATGAGTGGAAATTGTGCAATGATATTAAGGTTTTAGTATGAATACTTGTACAAGCAGAATGGTTTATAATAAAAAGGGTAGGCGGTAGCCTCTCAAATATCTTATACCGAAATTCCAAGGCTGGTGTTAGACAGACCGCATGTGACGGACGCATCTCCCAAACCAACCGCAGCTCATCTGACCAAAATTCACAGTGGCATAGTGATTTTGGGTGCAGCCTGACCGTACTACACTGTATTCACATGATGATGGCGGGAGGCCTAAGGTATCCTGTGCACGACAGATCCATGCATATTAAGCCTATAATATGGCATATAGGTCATGGCATTTGTGTCTATGTACTATAGACCATAGGCATTCTGTTCAAAAGATAGACCATTGATATATTCTTTTCTTTAGCATTAAATTAAAATAAATTAATGGCATTGCCTCAAATATAATAAACATGTTGTATGTTCATGAGCATCAAATCTGAAACAGGTATTAATAAGTATTGATACAAGACCCCAAAATGCTAATTTACATACTGTAGCTACTAGAATCAACTGTCTACTTGGTTGTCATGTCAACATTTGTCTTTTCTGTACTGTTTTTTATCCTGAAAGCAAGCAATTGTGTATTTGTAAAACGTTACCACTGTAGCTTTATACACACAATTTTACTGTGAACAACCGATGTGTAAAACACAAATGAAAGGCTATGTTCACCTTCCTAAGCAATTTTTTAAGTGATTGCATGCTACTCATTTTTTTTCAATTGGCCTTTATTAAAAATATTGAGCTGTTCTGTCAAAAAGGATTAACTGTTTTTATAGCTGTGTGACTGGTACTTTCACTTTCACTTTAATAATCCTTATCTCTAGACTACTAGGAGGTCATAAACACTTATTTAAGCCACATTCTTATCAGTAAGATAAGGATTGAGCTTTGATGAGTGTTTATAAAATCAGAGAGCAGAGGAGTCCGTCTGCTCCCTTTAATATTTTTTGATGATTTTTAGCTCAAAATGATTTCAATACAATAATAAAATCAAATGTCCCCAATGGTGTACCATAGCCTTTAATCTTTTTTTTACTAGATGTTTCTTTTACATTTTTTTCAGGGTTTTTTTACCAACAGAATTTACTGCTCTACTGATAATGAATTTAAAATCTCAGACATACCAAGACAGCAAATCACTATACCTAACAAATGTCAACGAGGGATCGTGTGCTACAAACAATATGGACAAATACATTGCTGTTTAAAACCAACAGCATTTAGTGTAATTTTATCAAAGTCATACTGTCACCTCTAAATATACACTAAACAATAAAGTTGACAGACCAGTAGAATTTCCATCTACCAAAGAAATAAGTCCCAAAGTGTAGTGTATGTAACTAGTGTATCATCTAGTCAAGATGGGCAATGCTGTAAATGAAATGAGATAACTCCTCTGTACAGGTCAGGTATCTGATTAGTAGGGATCCGACACCTGGGACCCCATGTGATTAGCTATTTGAGACGGAAGCAGCACTCCTGTGAGCACTGTCAACTTTTTGCAGCTTACCACAGGCCAGTGATATCACATTCATCGGTCATGTGGCCTAGGTAAGCTGCATTGTAAACTGAGTAAGGGGCATATGTGCCCAACCTCAACTTTCCTCAATTTGTGTCAAGGACTCCAATTTCTCATGGTCCAAATTAAATACACAATTATGACATGACAGCCATTTCACTTTTTTTCAATTTTATTATGTTGTGGCCTCATGCTTAAAAAAAAAAAAAAAAGCTTCCCCCATTGGTCTGCACTCAATACCCCATAATAAGATTGTGAAAACAGAATTTTAGAAATTTTTGCATATTTATTTTGAAGGAAAAGAACAAATATTTCTCATGGGCATAAGTATTTAGACCCTTTGCTGTTCTGGCATTTCTTGATAATCTTCGAGATGTTTCTCTATCTTGACTGGAGTCCACCTGTGGTATATTCAGCTGACTGGACATGATTTGAAAATACCATGGGGGTAATTTATTAAGACTGGCATTTTAGATGCCAGTCTTAATAACCCTGTGTGCTGGCAGTGGGTCCGCTGAAGGTATGTAGAGTCTAGAGCCAGTCTAAATATACGCCAGCTTCCTTGCTGTCAGCCCGTCCCCTTCCCTGCACCTGTATATGAAAGATAGCATAAAAATCGAATTTAATACAAGTTAGCGAGACCAATTTAGAGTCAGTTTGGGTTACCTTGCAGCTTGATAATCATAAGGTAACTCGTGTAGGTGTGATATATAGACCACCTAGCCAAGTCAAAGAATTAGATGATCTACTAGTTGAGGAAATAGCTAAAATGACATTGAAAGGGGATGTTATCATTATGGGAGACTTTAATCTTCCTGATGTAAACTGGAAAACCAAAATAGCTAGTTCTACTAGGAGTACAGATATTCTAAATTCCCTACTGGGATTATCTCAAAAGCAAGTAGTTGAGGAGCGAACCCGAAGGGAGGCCATTTTAGATTTTGTATTCACAAATGGGAATTTGGTATCTGATATTACTGTAGGGGAAAGCTTGGGATCTAGTGATCACCAGTCAGTGTGGTTTACTATAAGTACAGTGACTGAGTCACACCACACAAAAACAAAAGTTTTAGATTTTAGAAAAAACTGACTTTTCGAAAATTAGATTACTGGTATACGAGTCCCTATCAGATTGGAACAGTGTCAATGGAGTCCAGGAGAAATGGGACTACTTAAAAGTTGCACAATTAAAGGCAACAGATAATTGCATTAGGCTTGTCAGTAAAAGCAAAAAAAAGAAAGTGACCACTGTGGTACTCAGCAGAAGTGGCCAAAATCATTAAAAACAAAAAGATAGCATTTAGTAATTATAAAAAAAAGAAAAACGAGGATGACAGGCAAATTTATAAGATTAGGCAGAGAGAGAGAGGCCAAACAAGTTATAAGAGCTTCTAAAGCACAGGCAGAAGAGAAATTAGCACAGTTAGTGAAAAAAGGCGATAAGACATTCTTCAGATACATAAATGAAAAAATGAAACTAAAACAAGGAATTAACAAATTTAAAATAAAAGAAGCAAGGTATATGAAAGAAGATAAAGAACTAGCTTACTGCCTCAATACACACTTCTGTTCAGTTTTTACAAAGGAAAAGGACCTCAGTTAGGAAGGAAGACTTTTCAGAGCAAGAGGTTCTAAGTCAGCTGTCTAAAATTAATACAAATAAGTCACAGGGGCCTGATGGGATACACCCAAAGCTATTAAAAGAGCTTAGCGGTGAACTAGCAAAACCATTAACAGATTTATTTAACCAATCACTGGTAACAGGAGTCATCCCAGAAGATTGGAAATTAGCAAATGTTGTGCCCATTCACAAGAAAGGTAGTAGGGAGGAATCAGGCAATTATAGGCCAGTAAGCCTGACAGCAATACAGGGAGTGCAGAATTATTAGGCAAGTTGTATTTTTGAGGATTAATTTTATTATTGAACAACAACCATGTTCTCAATGAACCCAAAAAAATCATTAATATCAAAGCTGAATATTTTTGGAAGTAGTTTTTAGTTTGTTTTTAGTTTTAGCTATTTTAGGGGGATATCTGTGTGTGCAGGTGACTATTACTGTGCATAATTATTAGGCAACTTAACAAAAAACAAATATATACCCATTTAAATTATTTATTTTTACCAGTGAAACCAATATAACATCTCAACATTCCCAAATATACATTTCTGACATTTAAAAACAAAACAAAAACAAATCAGTGACCAATATAGCCACCTTTCTTTGCAAGGACACTCAAAAGCCTGCCATCCATGGATTCTGTCAGTGTTTTCTGAGCCTGTCAAGTCCTTCTTTTGACCCATTTTGCCAAAGGAAAGGAAGTTGCCTAATAATTATGCACACCTGATATAGGGTGTTGATGTTATTAGACCACACCCCTTCTCATTACAGAGATGCACATCACCTAATATGCTTAATTGGTAGTAGGCTTTCGAGCCTATACAGCTTGGAGTAAGACAACATGCATAAAGAGGATGATGTGGTCAAAATACTAATTTGCCTAATAATTCTGCACTCCCTGTAGTGGGGAAATTAATGGAAACCATACTTAAGGAGAGGATTGTGGAACATCTAAAATCCCATGGATTGAAAGGTGAAAAACAGCATGGGTTTACTTCAGGGAGATCATGTCAAACTAATCTTATAGATTTTTTTGATTGGGTGACTAAAATAATTGATGGCAGAGGTGCAGTAGACATCGCTTATCTAGACTTTAGTAAGGCTTTTGATACTGTCTCACATAGAAGGCTTAACAATAAATTGCAGTCTTTGTGCTTGGACAACCATATTGTTGAATGGATTAGGCAGTGGCTGAGGGACAGACAACAGAGGGTTGTAGTCAATGGAGTATATTCAGACCATGGTCTTGTTACCAGTGGGGTACCTCAGGGATCTGTTCTGGGATCCATATTATTTAATATCTTTATCAGCGAAATTTCAGAAGGCCTCGATGGTAAGGTGTGTCTTTTTGCTGATGACACAAATATTTGTAACAGGGTTGATGTTCCTGGAGGGATACACCAAATGGAAAAGGATTTAGGAAAACTAGAGGAATGGTCAAAAATCTGGCAACTAAAATTTGATGTTGATAAGTGCAAGATAATGCACCTGGGGTGTAAAAACCCAAGAGCAGAATATAAAATCAGTGATACAGTCCTAACCTCAGTGAGGAAAGGGATTTAGGAGTCATTATTTCAGAATACTTAAAGGTAGGCAGACAATGTCACAGAGCAGCAGGAAATGCTAGCAGAATGCTTGGGTGTATAGGGAGAGGCATTACCAGTAGAAAGAGGGAGGTGCTCATGTCGCTCTACAGAGCACTAGTGAGACATCATTTGGAGTATTCTGCGCAGTACTGGAGACCATATCTCCAAAAGGATATTGATACTTTGGAGAGAGTTCAGAGAACTACTAAACTAGTACATGGATTGCAGGATAAAACTTACCAGGAAAGATTAAAGGACCTTAACATGTATAGCTTGGAAGAAAGACGAGACAGAAGGGATATGATATAAACTTTTAAATACATAAAGGGAATCAACAAGGTAAAAAAGGAGAGAATATTTAAAAGAAGAAAAACTTCTACAAGAGGACATAGTTATAAATTAGAGGGGAAAGGTTTAAAAGTAATATCAGGAAGTATTACTTTACTGAGAGAGTAGTGGATGCATTCAATAGCCTTCCTGCAGAAGTGGTAGCTGCAAATACAGTGAAGGAGTTTAAGCATGCATGGGATAGACATAAGGCCATCCTTCATATAAGATAGGGCCAAGGGCTATTCATAGTATTCAGTATATTGGGCAGACTAGATGGGGCAAATGGTTCTTATCTGCTGACACATTCTATGTTTCTATGTTTCATACCACGCCCCCTTTTTTAGACCTGGCGTTAGCAGGGGAAAGCTGTTATTTGCACTGCAATCTACGCCAAAAATACACCAAAAGATCAATAGCCAAGCTATGAGGAGGAAAGAACTGTCTGTAGCGATCAGAGACAGGATTGTGTGAAGGCACAGATCTGGAGAAGGACACAAAACATTCTGCTGCACTGAAAATTCCTAAAAGAACAGTGGCCTTCATAATTCTTAAATGGAAGAAGTTTGGAACAACCGGGGTTCTTCCTAGAGATGGTTGCCCCACCAAACTAAGTGATAGGGGAAATGGCCTTGGTAATAGAGCTGACCATGCATGGTCACTCTGGCTGAGCTCCAGAGATCCTGTGTGCAGATGGAAGAAACTTCCAGAAGGTCAACCAAAACTGCTGCATCCACCAATCTGGGTTTTATGATATAGAGTGGCCAGAAAGAAGCCGCTCTTTAGTAAAAGACACATGAAAATTGACCTGGAGTTTGCAAAACAGCACCTAAAGGACTCAGTCTGTGAGAAACAAGATTCTTTTGTCTGGTGCAACCAAGATTAAACTTTTTTTTCTCAATTCTAAGCATCACGCTTGGAGGAAACCAGGCACTGCCCAATATCATCCTTACAGTGAAGCATGGTGGTGGCAGCATCATGCTGTGGGGTGGTTTTTCAGAGGTTTGGACAGGGAGATTGGTCAGAGTTGAGGGAAAGCTGAATGGAGCAAAGTACAGAGATATTCATAATGAAAGCCTTATCCAGTGTGCTCTGGACCTCAGACTGGGCTGAAGGTTTACCTACAAAATAGATAATGACTCTAAGCCAAGACAGGAGTGACTTAGGGACAACTTTGTGAATGTCCTTGCATGGCCCAGCCAGAGCCCTGACTTAAACCCAATCAAACATCTCTGGAGAGACTTGAAAATGACTGTCCACCAATAGTCATCATCCAACCTGACAGACCATGAAAAGATCTGAGCAGAAGAATGGCAGAAAATTGCCAAATCCAGGTGTGGAAACCTTCTGGCATCATACCTAAGAAGACTAGAGGCTGTAGTCACTGCCAAAGGTGCTTCGACTAAGTAGCGAGTGTAGTGTCTGAATACTTATGTCAATGCAAGATTTTAGTTGTTTTCACTTTGTCATTATGGGGTATTGAGTGCATAATGATGGGGAAACTTGATTTATTTATTTTTTGAATATTAGCACTACCTCAACATAAACTGTGAAATCATGAAAGGGTCTGAAGACTTTTTGAATGCACTGTAGACACATATAGCATATACCTCTCCCAATAGATTATGGCAAAATCATGTTTGTTTGTTTTTTAAACCCGCCATTCTCCACAAGATTGGTCAACAAAATAAAGGCAAATTTACACTCCACCGAGCAGCAGCCAATTGTCGGGAAGGAAGCGTTCCTTCCCAACAGTCAGCTCCTTGTTTAGTGGGGGTGAAGCACTGCATTTACATGCAGCACACTATGTGGATGAGAGATTGTTATTGTCATCGTTCATCCTCATACACCTTGACCCCTGAAGAAGCTAACGCGAAACGTGCGTTGGGGATATCCAGTTCACCACTCAGGTATTTTATGTCATAGTCCCTATACGGATGTTTTATTAATCTGATTCATGTACTTGCATTCTGGCACTTTGCACTTTATTTATCCTTGTACTGTTTTTTGGATTTTCATCCGGCTGTATCATCTATGACTCTGCCTGTATTCTAGATATCTGGCTTTTTTATTCATTCATACACTATGTTATATCTATATGACTTCATTAGCTTTGATATTTAGTTTGACATATATATATTTATACCTATATGCTCATTACCAGTGGTGTTGTTTTTTTTTCCTGTGTGTCTCCCATTCACCACAGTATTGTATTTTATCTGTATTTTTACCTCCGGTCCCGGTTTGAGACCATAATAAAGATTATATATATATATTCATTTCTGCGCTGGCCTTTTTTCTTTGGTGTTTCATTGTTTCTGGTCAGCAGATCACTATTTAGACAGCACAATCTGTTTTCCAGAAATGGTAATTCAGGTGCCTGCGCAAACAGCAGGATCACCCATTGAACGAGAGTTTTCCTCGTTCATGTGGTGATCAGCGGCACCTTTACACAGGCAGATTTTTGGAAACAAGCATTTGCAGGAAATTATCAGTTCCTTTTAATCTGCCTGTCTAAATCCACCTTACCATGTTCCCAACTCTCATCATTATCTCCTGAGGAGAGAAAGATCAGACCCTTTCAATGTTAATGCCCAATCCTTTTGTTCTCCACAGAGATAAATCACCACCAGAGGTGTCTGGCAGCGACTCCTCTCCCCCAATTAAAAACACATACACTCAGCTAAAACAAGTATGTGTGTGTATGGGGGAATAAAGGAGAAATAGCTGTCAACACCACTAGTTCTAAAAAGCCAATGCCTATATACACTCACCTAAAGAATTATTAGGAACACCTGTTCTATTTCTCATTAATGCAATTATCTAGTCAACCAATCACATGGCAGTTGCTTCAATGCATTTAGGAGTGTGCTCCTGGTCAAGACAATCTCCTGAACTCCAAACTGAATGTCAGAATGGGAAAAAAAGGTGATTTAAGCAATTTTGAGCGTGGCATGGTTGTTGGTGCCAGACGGGCCGGTCTGAGTATTTCACAATCTGCTCAGTTACTGGGATTTTCACGCACAACCATTTCTAGGGTTTACAAAGAATGGTGTGAAAAGGGAAAAACATCCAGTATGCGGCAGTCCTGTGGGCAAAAATGCCTTGTGGATGCTAGAGGTCAGAGGAGAATGGGCCAACTGATTCAAGCTGATAGAAGAGCAACGTTGACTGAAATAACCACTCGTTACAACCGAGGTATGCAGCAAAGCATTTGTGAAGCCACAACACGCACAACCTTGAGGCGGATGGGCTACAACAGCAGAAGACCCCACCGGGTACCACTCAGCTCCACTACAAATAGGAAAAAGAGGCTACAATTTGCACGAGCTCCCCAAAATTGGACTGTTGAAGACTGGAAAAATGTTGCCTGGTCTGATGAGTCTCGATTTCTGTTGAGACATTCAAATGGTAGAGTCCGAATTTGGCGTAAACAGAATGAGAACATGTATCCATCCTCTGATGGCTACTTCCAGCAGGATAATGCACCATGTCACAAAGCTTGAATCATTTCAAATTGGTTTCTTGAACATGACAATGAGTTCACTGTACTAAAATGGCCCCCACAGTCACCAGATCTCAACCCAATAGAGCATCTTTGGGATGTGGTGGAACGGGAGCTTCGTGCCCTGGATGTGCATCCCTCAAATCTCCATCAACTGCAAGATGCTATCCTATCAATATGGGCCAACATTTCTAAAGAATGCTATCAGCACCTTGTGGAATCAATGCCACGAAGAATTAAGGCAGTTCTGAAGGCAAAAGGGGGTCCAACACCGTATTAGTATGGTGTTCCTAAAAATTCTGTAGGTGAGTGTATATGTATATATAGTAATAATACAATTCCAGCAGGACCGAAAAACTGCTTGAATTGTTTTGGATTACTTACTCAATTTTACGCAATTTACAAATACATTATTTCCATGATTTGATGGAATATGGCTCCTAGGAATGTACAACTAAGATTTACATTCCTACTACATTTATTTTGCAATCTAAAAGAAATTTCCATTAATATTCTAAGATGTAAACTAGTTTATCTGCAGTTACACTCCATATATTTGTAGTGAAGGGGGAAAAATGCAAAAAAAAAGTAATTTCTGCCTAGAAGTAATTTAAATGAATACTGTTTGCCCCATATATTAATTTTCAGTATGTAATTGTAGCAACAGACATCCCCCTCCTATGCTTGATAATGTCTGCCCACAACAAAACTATATGATTACTGAAATGCTAAGAAAATTCACTTTCCCTGCAAAAGAAATATTAAAAGCAGAATAACAGAGTATATTTTATAGAAAGAGCAGTTCATATGACAAAGAAAATTACAAAAGGAAAGAAAAAGATTGCTCCCTTAATTATAGGTCTCTGCAAGGTGTAATAACAGTCATTTTTCAGACTGTATTGTAGGTAAAATTAGAAATGGATAATTATCAACACAACATAGCTGTTTTCTTGAGAAGCAGTTGTACAGTAAGAAGTAACTACACATTGCCTGTCAAAGGGTAATCTATTGTTAGGGCGATCGCAGAGTACCATTCAGATAAGCCAGCTTCTGACTGTAGACACTGACAGCCTATGGAGAAAATGGAATTGCTAAGAGTTAAATACGTTAGAATGGCCAGACTGGAACCATTATTTCTTATCAATGGAAGTCAGGTGGTGCAGACATTTTGCAGGCAAGAAACAAATACTATTTTGTTCAAACCTCGGGGCTGCTCTGATTTAGAATAGCAATGCTGGCGTTCAATAACAGTATGGTCAGGTTCATACAGTGTGCTTCTTGATGCTCTTTTTTTGCCTAGGCTAGGAGTGAATCCGAACAGAAGAATCAATCTTTTATTTGAGGTGGTTTCACGCAGCGGCCAGATGTTTGCTGAAAGCCAATACTGAAATATAAAATGCACTAGAAACAATGCTTTTTTGGTAGTGATGTTATGCTTCAGTTTTGGTGGATTTTCCTGGACATTTCTCTATAGGACTAAGTAAAAACTAAATAAAAAAAGGACACCCATAACTGCCTGTAAGGCCCCATTCACACGACCATATTTACGGTCCACATCCTATCCGCATTTTTTGTGGAGCGAATGCAGACCCATTCATTTCAATGGGGCCAAAAAGATGCGGACAGTGCACTGTACGTCCATTCCGCAGCCCTGCAAATTAGGTAGAATATAGAGAATAGGCATTTCTAACATAGGGCGGGAAGTTCTGGTCCACAAAATGAGGGATGCACACGACCAGTATCTTTGTTTTGCAGATTCACAATTTGCAGATGGCAAAATGGATCCGGTCATGTGAAGAGCCCTGAAAATGTTTTCTGCAGGTGTTTTTTAGTGTTATTTATTTTTAAATTTTTGTAATTTAAGGACAAAAAACACACACACACACACAAAAGACCTGTATGAGAAGTAAGCCTTAGGGGATGTTCACACAAAGCATTTTGAAAACTCACAGAAAAAAAAATCACAGCGGAATCCACGAGTGTTTTTTTTTCCAGAGCATTTTTTCATGTTTTTTCGTGCAGTTTTTGATGCAGTTTTTTGACACTTTTTTTTTTAACCAATGGCTGCTCACTTCAATACAAAGCTGCATTTTTTCATCTTCAGGTTTTTGGTGCGAAAAACGTACACAGACTTAAGTGGAGCAGATTTTTTTATGCTCCCCATTCATTAGAATGGGAGATTCAGCACAGATTCCGCCCCAAGACAGGGCATACTGCTTCTTTTTTCCATGTGCTGCTTCACATTGAAAATAATTGGAGGCTGTTTTGAGGCATTTTTGGAGCTGATCTTGAGACAGAAATGCATCAAAATCAGTGCCAAAAAAACCTCAGCCCTTAAGGTAGAGTTTTTTGCTGGGAAGTTTTGAGGCCAATCTATCTGCAGATTTTTTAGCCAAAGCTAGAGGTGGATCCAGCGGGAAGAAGTTCTTCCATCCTTATATTTCCTATTCCTTTCTAATCCACTTCTGGCTTTGGCTGAAAAAACCTGTAGGAAAATCTGCCTCGAAATGTCTTCCAAAAATGTGAACCTACCCTTATGCTTTTCATAGAACAGATTATCAACACTTACTGTCAAGTGTAAAATAATTCTGAAAAGTCAGTGCTTTCCTGGACACTGACGAGTATCCTTTTTTATTACTTATATTGACTGTCCAGGAATTTACTGGTTGGTATCTATGAGCACTTTACACCCCATGTCATTCAATGCACTGAATTCAGTGCTTCCACGGCAAAAACCTCATCCATGAGCACAGATTTAGTGATTCTAGAACACATTCATTTCCATTTCATCAAGATTTCTTGGGTAGAAAGCTTTTTGCTATACAAAGTGAATATATTAAGGCGAGCTGCACTATATCTGTGCACAGAGTAAGGATAAAAACGGACACAAGTGCGTCAGGTGTAACCTATTTTCCACATGGTGTTCTGATTCATAGCAAAATGTGAGGTAGATGGATAATTTGTTTTCATGTTAGATAGGAAAATCCTTCCTGATTAGAAACTGAAGAAATCGCCTACCAAGCAATGAAACAGTAGCTAGTGTTTGTTGGTTTCATCAGTGCAGGTTCCTGTATATTTTCCTGATGCAGATTTTTATACAGAAAAGCCACTGGCTTCTACATTCTAGTGATTGGGATTTTAAAAAGACCCATTCATACTATGTGGTTAAGAACAGAATGCTATTTAGAGCATGAGGCTTTTTTTCAACCAGATTTCCTTTTCCTTTCATGTTCCCAGCAGTGATTTCAAAGGGAAAAATGTGATAGAAAATGTGCATAAAAATCACAGTTATGGTTTTACACGGTAATATCGCGCTGGTGGTTTTTCATACATACAGTTTGAAAATGTTGGCATTGCTAATGGTGCCTCAACACTACCATTATGTGTGAACACAGCACTAGAGTTTTGCATATCTGGCATACTTTAATTTAAATTGACATTTTAGCCTCCTGTACACCCTGATTTATGACATCCATTGCTATGGAGCCGAAATCTGGCACCCATAGAGATGACGGGGTCCTACCATATCTCATAGGGAGGTACATGGAGGGTTCATTCTGTGTAATTCCAACAGAAGGAAAATCGTGGCACGTTGCACTTTTTTGGACTGTATCAAAGGTCTATGCCACTTTTCTGGCTCAGAAAAGTCATAAATTCCGTCCAGTTTTGTCCCTCATCTTATGCCACTTTTGAAAAGTAGGTGGGAAAGTGAGTTATGTTAATCAGCTTCACTCCATATTTATCAGTCTTGCGCTGTGCAAGTATCCAGCGCAGGCGCATTCCAGAAAAAAGGCTCACAGTATAGAAGAGAACCAGATTTCTCATGAGAGAAAGACTGTTTTGCCGTAATTTGCCTCAAATCTATTAAATGTCAGCAATGATGCTTGGTGCATCTTTACATCTAACACTTCTATCTTGAGATGTTACTCCACTCTCTAAGTCACCCTTTGCAGGAGTAAAACTGTGACAATTTTTAACAGTTTAAAAAGTCATAATTGATAAATCTGGCTTAAAGAGGTTATCCAAGAGTAAGAGATCTCCAAGAGTAGCTGACCCACAGTGGACATTATACTTACCTGGTCACTGGGTTCATTGTCCTGGACCGACTCTACCTCTCCCTGCCACTCTGAGATCAACGTCCAACGACAGGGAGACAAGGGACTGTTGCAGCCAATCACAGGCTGCAATGTTGACCTGCTCCACCTGTTTCATGACATCTGGTCCTATAATGCAGGGGGATCAGGTCACTGCTCCGGCCTGTGATTGGCTGCAGCAGTCATGTGTCCCCACTATCCCCCCCCCCTCCCCCTCTATATCAATGGATTTTGGTCTCAGTGTGGCAGGGAGAGGAAAAACCAACCCGGAGCATTAGATACCAAGCCTAGCGGCAGGGATCAGGTAAGTATGATTTCCACTATTGGTCGCCTTTTAAATCAGCTTGACAGCTTAACCAGGCCAATTTTTAAAACACAAAAAGTCACACAATTTTTGCACAAATAAATTCAAAAATTTGCAAAGTCCTATTTCAGACTCACTTTTGAGTCAGAATTTTGGACTGCAGGCTTGATAAGTTCTCCCCAATATTAGTACAAGGATGTAGGGGGTCATTTATTATGGGAAGTATGTGACTTTTTGGCGTACTTCTGTCACAGATTTGATCACAATGGGCATTTGTGACCTAATCTCCGACTTTTCCCACCTGATTCATCATTTTCTACACCTGTTTTTGGCGTAGAAAATGACTTAAATCTTAAAGCAAATCTTAAAGCAAAGGAGCTGGCGTAGATTTAAGCAGCTCACACAGCCACCGTAAAAAGTGCCCAAGTTATGTAGAGGCCGGTGCCTCAAGAGGCAGCCGACATGGACTAAGACCAGCTTCTGAATCACCGGTCTTAATAAATGTCCCCCATAGAGTTTTATCTAAAAACACATCACAGATTAGTAGGGACTGCATTTAGGACTACATGGTATTTAACTCTGAAAGTTCTTACTTTTGTTAACTAACTTTCAAAGAAAATAACAAAAAGGTTAACAAATCCCATTTGCATATCTTAATGTAGGGAAAACATATTTGCATCTGAGATCTAAGTACTTTTTAAGTGTAGTAATTTCTGCCAGTGTATGCTGTTACTAATGCTATCTCTGCATGATGTCCTCTCATTTATGCTATGCCTCTTAACTACACAGTCCTTTCATATATTCAGTGTGAAGAGTTGTGACATTTGCAATGTTAATATTGAAATCAAATGTTAAAAAAATCTTGTGTTTCTACGCTTTAAACAGTTCACAAAAAAAATGTTGTATACAACCAAAACATTATTACCAAGATCAATGTTTACACTTAAAGCCTTTCTGTAGAAGGGCTGCTAATGTTCTACTCTTCCTATTATCCTAAATGTGTGTTTAGCATCTGGGAGGTTTTGTTCGATAAGAAAGTTTAAACACAGTGAATGTTTTGTGACATTTACCTAAAAAACATTAAAATAATTGTTCTTTTATTTCCTCATCAAGGCAAATAACCTGATGAATGACCTTATTTTTGTCTTAGGGACAGTAAAATTGGCGGCATTTGCTGGACTCGCATAACCATTTTGTCTGTGTTTAAATGTTTGTAAAAAATGGCAAATGAAAAGTGTTTTTCAAAGCATATGTTGTTTACGGTGGTATTTTTTATCCTTAAAACAGCTAAAACTGTCAAATAAAATACTGCCAAAATGTTACAAAGTGCTACGGTATGTGTGAACCCAGCCTAAAAGTTGATATAATTATTAGATAACCTATATCTTTTCTTTTGGCGCCTGCTCTGAAGGACTCAGTATATCATGCTCTCAAAAACAGGGGTTGTGCAACTTCAGTTATAGTTTTTGAATATCCCCACCAGCCAGTGGGACCTTGGAGGGAAGCATACTTATCTGCTCCCTGATGCTCACTTCTAGCTCTGTGATTCACCACTGTCTTCACTGTGTACATAAACTTCCAGCAATGGACTGGGTCTCCTTACCCAATGATTGGCTTCAGTGATGTCTCCAAGTATTCCGTGACCAAGCAGTGATGTGCAGCTCGGGTATATGTCAACGCTGCAGCCAGTAATTGGCTGAAGTGGCACACATTTTTCCAAACATGCCAGCAGTTTACATGGGGGTACTGAAAATAGCGGTGAACCTACTGAGCCAGAACTGCATCAGGGAGCAGGTAAATATGCTTCACTCAATGGGTCCCACTTGGCAGGGGGTATTTAAAAAAATTATATGAAGTTGGAAAAACCTTTTAGACATTGTACACGAAGACAGAGAAGAAAGGACATAGGCAAACATGTCTCTGTGGTTTGCCTCTTTAAGTGGTCCGAAGCACTGAAGTCCTGAACTTGTAAATGTGTGAATAATTTAAACCTTATACCTATGTTTATGGTTGGTACTTTATAACCTGTAGATATCTGAGCTCTATTTTAAGCCAAGTAGGTATGGACTGCTTCTTATTGTATTAAAGAGGTTGTCCAGTGTGTCCATAAACCATGTTAGGCAAGAGTTAATAAAGGGGAGTCCTCTGTTCAGGATCCTCATCTCTTGGCTAGAATGGAGAGCATCTCTCGCTCTGGAGGACCTGTCCTGTCTTGCATTACACAAACAATTCATCGATTTAAATGGCACTGCAGAGCAGGGGGGCACATTGTAATCTACCTATTATCAAGGGACCCTTCTAATAAGGAGGGCTGTATTGAATTAACCTATAGCAATTATAGAGGTTGCTAAAGGGTCCATGACCTTAATTGCCCAGGGACCCAAATCACTCTTGAAATCCAGGATTTGATTTCACCTTTTGTTCTAGGCATCCAAAAATACTAAATAAATAAAATCAATGGAATAATTATATAACTGAGAAATTAGGCTTTTAGGAATATGGAAATATGCAATACAATATTTTCCCATCCATCAAAGACAAGTAAAACGAAGACAAAATATCTCCATTAAGGCAAAGTAAAACATGACAGTAAGACTATTTTTCTTATGCAACTCTTTAAAATCTATGTGAACATTTCGTGTCCATGTGTAAACACTGCAAAATGCTATTTTTCATCTTGTCTGCATTACTGAATGAAATAGATATTTCTTTAGATTTTTATCTCAGGTCTCCCCACGGACTTTAATCACATTTTCGAAACTAAATCCTTGTGGTAAATTTATCTCAATAAAGTCAAATCCTTTGTGTTTTATCTTGAATTTTCATTTTTACTATATCAACATGTATTGAGCAGCTTCATTCTACTGTCTACTACTTTGCTGGATAAATATTTCACTATATTTTGTGTGCTTTTGTGCGTGGCCTACTTCTTAGGATTGGTAAGAGCATGTATGAAGGGATGCTTTTCAAACTAAGGTCACAAGTGAATCAAAAGATAACCACCAAATTTCATATCTGCCTACATACCGTCTTAATGGATCACTACAATACAGCACATTGGTGCAGATTTACCCCAGATGTGCCAGATTTCTGACTCAAATTGTGCCAAAAATGGGCATAAATGTCTTGCTCCAGATCTCATGAGCTGTGACTCCCCCACTATCCTGCAGATGTCACCTCTGATAGGGATTTCAAATCTGCATGAAAAAAAATCTGCACCATATGAATTAAATGGCAATGTGGATTTCCATTGGAATAGCAACCATAATGCTCTACCCATTTATGTGATATATGATTTACATTCATAAAATGTCCATATGACAAGAGTGACCTTTCAGACTGGAGAGGGGACATGGAGGCGCACCTGCTATAAGTATCATAGCCAGTGTTTTGAAGCATTGATGATAGGGAGAAATTCTATAAAAACCTGCATTTCCCTAAGCAATAAAGCAAGGGCGTACACAGATCTGATAGGGAGCATAGCAAACTATAGAATGACCCATCTGCCCCACCCAATTCCCCAATATGCATGTATCAAATACTCCAAGACAATGTGGAACTCAAAGTGCAAGGCCGCAGATTTCTGAAGAATTTATTTTTTAAGCAGAAAAAAAAAAATTATGAAAAAAGTTGCCCTTCACCTTCCTGACTTTATCCGACTTCTATGACAGAAAAAGTGGAACAGGTGCTTCATACATATGGAGGTAATTATGAACACCATATTTCTGAATGGATATGCACCATCCAACTGAAATGAATACACTGATACGTTTCCATATACAGCTCTATGTCTGCTGCTTCTTTCATAAAGTGTATTATAAAACTGTCTGAATCCATCTCTAGGGGGAGCTCAGGGCACAGGAATTTATATAGCTACCATTGACTGCAATGGGAGCTGTAAAATCTCTTTGCACTGAGCTCCGCCTACTGGCAGATGCATGAAACAGGTGAAGCAGTTCAGCAATTGTGTAGTCTCCATGTAATGTACTCCACTACAGTAAAGGATCTTTAATAACCAAATAACTCTATATACATTTCTAGGGCCAGTCTTTAAATCATCATATTTGATAATGACATGAAAATATTGTTTGTCAATAAATGAAAAAAATCAGGTATGAGAAATTCATATCTTCGCTTACAAAGAAATCACATCTAACTGCAGTGAACATCATTTTGATAATTACTACAACAGGATTTGCTCTTGGCGACTCAGATTAAATTGCAAAAACTGTAAAATTGGCAAATGTGGACACATCAAAGCTCTTTTAATAAACTTTGTAAATAGTTTCTCAGAAACCCCTTTACACTTTGTCTAGGATGTCATGGACACTGACATAAACTGACATTAGTGTGAAGCTATTGCTCAATACTACCTTGAATTACAGTGTGGACGTGTCCTTACAAGACTGTGTACAACTGGCATTACACAAATCAGCATCTAGGATGGCACTAACAGCATATCCTAATATATAGTATTTTGTTTTCAAAATTGTAAATCATGAATTTTGACTACATTATCTAATCACTTTGAATGGATGATACTAAACCCTATAAACTGTCAGTAGGCTGATAACCAATTGATTTAGATTGTTCAATTTTAAGGACATTTCAAAGTTTTATATACCCTTGAAGTATAGGGAAACTCCATGTTTCAAAAGCAATAAATTTGACTTACTAGTCAATTCACTTTTAAACTGCTCTAGAGATGAACAAATTTGTTGAAAATCGTTTTCAGCTTCGATTTAATAAATTTTTCAAAAAATGTTATTCGGGTCCAAATCAATTCTGTCCGAATCAAATATACTCCAATTGCCTTGAAAATTGGTCTACATCACTCTAATATCTTCTAGGACTCATTATTTTTTTTCTCAGAAACCAGAGAAAAATGTAAGTCTTACAAGACCAGAGAGTGACACATGCAAGCCTCTTTTCTTTTCTTTTTTTTTTTCTTCCAAAATGCCAAGAGTAGTTAATGTTCAAGTATCATGTTTTTTTTTTTTTTCTGTTTAGCTAAGTGGCTTTGCTGAGTGCTCTTTCTTATTAGGGAGACCAGTATGCATGAGGAGTATTGTAGTCCAGCTAACACACCACTGTGCTTCTAGAAATATATACACAAACTAACATATGTTACATCTGCTGGCATCAGGTAGACTTAGTGTTCTTTTTGGAAGGAAAGCTAATTTGCATATATTTTCCAATAATCCACAGGTATGCAAATTAGCTTTCCTTTCAAACAATTACAACACTAAGTCTATCTGATGCCAGCAGATGTAAGATGTGCTAATTTGCATATATGTTTCCCAGAAATGCAGAGCAGCATTGGCTGGACTACAATACTCATCATGCATACTAGGTGGTCTCCCTAATGAGAAAGAGTACCACCAAGGCCACTCAGCTAACCAGGGTAAATTTCTCCCAAGACACTCAGTATTCTTGTTTAATTTATTATATTATGCTTAGTATTCATTTACATAATGAGGAGATATATATGAACACTGGCACATGTTATAAATAGCGTACCAGTCAGATTTACTGCTAGGATGCATATCCTGTTAAAGAAATTGGCCTAGTCATCAGTTTCAGATACAAAGAAATGTGGTCAATACTTTATACAAATGAGATGCAGCAAGACTGTGAAGAACTACCCACTTTTCCATCACCTTTGTAAGTTTGCAAGTAACAAAGGAATCTTATAAATATGATGAACGGACAAAATTGCTCTGAAATAAAAATTGGCCCACAAGCAGTATATACACACATATATAGTACTGCTGTATCACACACATATATAATACTACTAGTTGTCACATCACGGCAGTGGAGAGGAAGCTGTGGTGAGCAGAGGCTCCTGTGTCTGTTTTGTTTCTCAGTTGCTGTTTATACTCCCCTCTCTCCTGCCTGTTAACAGTATCAAGTTACAACAGCCAGCAAGATTCAAAGTGTTGTCCAAGTCCATGATTTTTTTTGACAAACAGCTAACAATACTTAAAAATAATTATTATATTCCCTTTTCCAGTGTCCTACGACTCCTGTGCCATTGCCTCCTCGGGCTCCTTACAGTATCTGAGGATAACACTGAGGACAATACTGAGGTCAGCGACATTGCAAATGTTATATTGCTTTGACATGACATTGCTACTGGGGAACAGAGACCCGCAAGGAACCAGGGATGCATCTGCATGGGAAAAGCAGCAGAATGGTAACTATTACCCATATTTTATTGTGTAGGATTGTCAGCAGATTCTAAAATATTGTATGGGGCTGTAAACCCTATTAATGCAGTATAGGCAGTGCTTTCCTCCAAATCCCATTTTCCTAGGTATTGTCCTGATTATGTGCAGGTAACACATTGTATTGCGTTGCTGGTATAGCCAGTTTTAACAATAGAGTCAATAAAATTAGTTCACGCAAACAATGAAAGCATCTCAAACAACCTTCACTAAATAAGATTTGCCTATTTAGTATTCCAGCCGTTTGAGGGTCTAATCTAGTTTTGGATGAAGGTACTTCTCCACCTGTGCACACTGACACTATAACCATCGCAACGTTTGAAAACCTGAGCTCAGGGCCAAAGAGATACCCTACAAATAGGACTAGTGAAGCCTTACAAAGACATAGGTAAGGGGTTGGAGGACAGCCTTAAAGAGATTGGTCCGTCTCACACATTGGTGGCATATTGCTAGATTATTCCACTAATGCCAGATAGGTGCAGGTCCCAGAGGTGGGACCTGCACCTATCTCCCCCAAAGTGAGCAACAGCATACAGGGCTTGCACGGCGCACTCTCCATTAACTTCTATGTTCACTTTGCTTTTTTCAGAACTCCCATAGAAATGAATGGAGAGCACGTTGTGCATGTTCGGTGCGCTCTCCTTCGCTGTGGAGGCCCCATTCTTACAAAAACATAGGTAAGGGGTTGGAGGACAGCCTTAAAGAGGTTGGTTCGTCTCACACATTGGTGGCATATTGCTAGATTATTCCACTAATGCCAGATAGGTGCAGGTCCCACCTCTGGGACCAAAACCCATCTCCCCCAAAGTGAGCAACAGCACACAGGGCTTGCATGGCGCAGTCTCCATTAACTTCTATGTTCACTCTGCTCTTTTCAGAACTCCCATAGAAAGGAATGGAGAGCACGTTGTGCATGTTGGGTGCGCTCTCCTTCGCTGTGGGGCCCTTTTCTAAAAGCAGATCTATCTAGTCTATGTATCCAACCTATCCGTCTTGCAGAATCTCCATTTCAGCATTAATAGAGACCAGTGCACCATTGATTGCACCCAGTTTTGTTTGTGTTGCAGTAGATGGATGGATGGATAGACAGATAGATAAATAGATGGTCCAATCTTTTGTGAACCTATTCTATATGATCAGGAGATCTGCAGTGTATGTCAAGGACAACCACCCAGCACATACACATAACAGAAATATGAGAAAACCAGAAATATAATAGGGTTGTCCCATCACAGAGAGATGCCATGGTGGCTGGCTGATCGCCTGAGACCACCGGAAAACTGCTGATTTTGCCCTGCAATGACTGCTGAAGTGGAAATGTGATATTAAATGAACGCATTGTATACATGAATGGAGCAGTTTGACCAGAGCAAGAGCCACTGTGTGTTAGTAGGTCTGATCTCTGCTTCTCCTAATAGGGGGAAAGGGGTAATTGAGCTGAGACAACCCCTTCAATAATATCTCCTCTCCATTCATTAATGTGCTACATATTCCTTGTAGATAACTGTGCATGTAAAATGTGAGCATGCTTCTTTAAAGCAAGAAAAAAAAAAAAAAGAAGCGATTCAGTGAGTCATAACGATGAAAAGAAATTACATTTATATCCAAGTCACACGCACACAAGCTCTGGTTTTTATAGCCTGATGTACAGGATGATTTTGCATTACTCTGCACTCATTTACATTTTACAACATTTAGGCAAAATAAAATTACAAATAAGTCCTGAAAATTTCTTCTCGGTAACATCCTTTCAAATCCCATCTAGAAAAATATGTAACTTGCGAGAGACAAAATATATTAATCTATTCTGAGAATGCAGTCCTTAAATAAATAAACCCAGCGCGGGGACGCGATGAATGATTTAAATCCATGCATTTCGCTTTGCCGGTGTTATGTTGTGTACATTTGAGCGATCTGCCTCAATCACTTTAAATGTGATCCTGCATGCAAGCTGCTGACATGCATCACTGGTTAAAGAAACAAAAGGAGGCGAGCGTTTTCACATCCAATTCGCATTACAGTGAAAAATGTTAAAGCCAAAACTATGATGGATGAACATGATGCAGAAAATGCTGCCATTAAATAGGACTTGTGGATTTCTAACAGAGCCACTCGGCGACACAGACAATAGCGTTCTCCTTCTGAATTGCTAAGAGCACAATGTCAGGCGCTGCAGCGAGTGCACAAAATGTCTCTAACTGGGGAGGAAATAATGCGCCGGTAATTATCCCTCTACTATTAATAGCGCCTAATAAACGTAGTCAGGGGTCCGCCTGGCTCCTCTAATGGGCGATTCGGCACTTCTCAGGGAACGTCTCTTCCCTCTATTACCCACTCACTATTCTCTGTACCTTGATTTATTATTACCTCTCTTTAGAAGATGGAGGTGCATTAGAAATGATGTTCTATTAGTATTTTCGGTTAAAAGGGGCAAAACACATATTTCCTACTTACTGGATAACTGCTAAGTTCTGTTTGCATCTAGTCAATAGGAACAGAATAAATAAGTATAATATTGCATGACAATAATAACATGTAAAGGACACCTGTCAGCAAGCAGATTTGAGCCTATGAAACTGGCTGGCCTGTTACATGTGCACTTGGCAGCTGAAGGCGTCTGTGTTGGTCCCATGTTCATATGTGCCCACATTACTGAGAAAAATGATGTTTTAATATATTCAAATGAGCCTCTAAGAGCAATGGGGGCGTTGCCATTACACCTAGAGCCTCTGCTCTCTGTGCGACTGCTGCATCCTCTCCACTTTGATTGACAGGGCCAGGCAGTGTAAATGTGATCACACCTGCCTGGTCTGGTCAATCAAAGTGGAGAGGGTGCAGCAGTTGCACAGAGAGCAGAATCTGGCTTAGTTGCCCATAGCAACTAATCAGATCCTGCCTTTCATTTTCCAAAGGAGTTGGCAAAAATGAAAGGTGGAATCTGATTGGTTGCTATGGGCAACTAAGCCAGTTCTACTTTACACCACTTTGATAAATGACCTCCATCATTTCTCTCTCTCAGCTATGTGGGCAGATATGAAGATGGGACCAACACAGATGCCTTCAGCTGCCAAGTGCACATTCAACAGGTCAGCCAGTTTCATAGGTACAAATCTGCTGACAGATGAACTTTAAATGTGTCAAATAGCAAAATAATGACATTCTTGTGTGAAAAATAATAATACTAATAATAACATTTAAAGGGGTTTTACAGAAATTGGCATCTTATTGTTCTTCTTCATTCCCACAATGCTGATCTGCCTCCCCCAGTGTTCCTAGTGGAGATGTGTTTAGCACAGGGATAGTGATATATTCTGTGGGCCTGATAGGCAGTCATTAGTGATGGAGGAAATGTATCAAGACTGGCATGTGCTGTGTCGGTCTCGATATCCCCTGCCCTGCCGGAGGATGTACCTAATTCATGGTGAGGAGCAGGTCTTATAATAAATTAGGTGGATCCTCCTGCTGTCCATGGGCCTAAATTAAAATCTACGGCAGCTTGAGGATGCCATAGATTTCTGTCTTCATCGTAGATATCCTGGACCTCGGTGGGGCTGGACGCCTGTCAGCGGGACATATATATATGTATCATCCCTTGAGTGGACCAATCCCACTACAGGTATAAATGTATCCACCAGCCCCACATCTATTCACTAGCCCACTTTTTTGCTGTGTGTGAGCATCCGTCTTATGTGCCCCCTGATGAACCTTATGAATGGGGGAAACGCGTCGAGGTGACAGGGTACTTCTTTTAGGGCTAACTAGGGTAATCCAGGATAGGTTCGGGGACGGAGGGTCACCACCATCAGGTGATGCCTCTGGGCTGAGGCTCAATCAGGAACTTAACAAGGATAGTACTATCCCTGGGCACAATTGAATTCCTATCATCTACCAAATCCCAGACCCTTTTCTATCTCATCTAGAGTTATATGTGTATTGTTTGACCAGTACAGGTCTTTTTAAAGGAATGAATAAAACCCATAGTTTTAAGGGTTCTTTATTATTTTTCTAAATATTTTACGGGACCCATCCATTGACTAGTATCTGCACGCTGCTTTGTCTTCATTTATACCAGAAAACTGCTATAAACGAAGCTAATTGTGCCCACTGGCCTGATGCCTCTCCGCTCTTGCCACGCTCTCTTTTTGAAAAGTGCTGAGAGCGGTTAGAAATATTACTTTTTAGCTGTTCTGTCCCCACATGAAGGCGAATGAAGGTGTAACTGATAATGGCTTTGTGACTGGCCTACCTTCGTATCCAAGCAGTGGAGCAGACCGGACCGGCAGATGCTCAGGTTAGATGGATCCAGACGTAGACATGAGGATGCAATCAAACGTGGGTTTATTTGATCCAGAGCAGTGACATACAGTGATGCAATACAGTAGATGCTGTGATGTGGATGTCTTTTCTGAGGCTAACTGCTGAGGCAACTGCTGAGGCAACTGCTGGTCAAAAACTGATGCCTTCACAAGCCGAGGTGTGTGTCTCCGGTCACAAAGGATGCAGCACTGAAAAAGGCTACAGGAAGTGACCAGGCCCAAGGCTGCTAAAACCACGCCCAGAGAAAACTTTATAGACAACGAACGAAGCGTGCAGCATACAAATTCCGGCCAGCAGATGGCAGCAGAGAACAATAGATTTAAACAACATAGGTAAAAACAAGAAATAATACAGTGCAGAAATTCAATATGAAAGGAACAGCACACTCCCCGTCTGAAATTCACTTTGGGGATTTCACTATGACGAATGTCCATAAAATATAAACAACCTGTAAAAGAAAAACATGTTAGAATGCAAAAAAGATTAGTCCTGTTTTCCAACTTGGAATGGAGAAGATCTGCGAAGCTTGATACAGTCCTGTTCACCCTGCAGGGACGTTCTCGATGGGCAATATTAAAATGAGTTCGTTGATTGGTCTTGAGAACGTTTTGAGCTCGCCTTTCCTGAAGATCTTCAACTCCACCTTCCGGACCTTGCCATCCTTGCTAGGGAAAACCTTTGAAATTAGTCCGATAGGCCAGTCAATCCTTTCGGTTTGTTGCTCTTTCACGGAGGGAAGTGGGGTATCCCAATCCTTGACTGTTTCAGAAAACTGTCTCAGTAAAGATTTACCTTGTATGGTGATGGGCGCTACAAATCCCAGCGGATCAAATAGGCTGTTTACCACTGATAGGACGCCTCGTTTTGTGAATGGCTTGTCTGCACAACTTATCTGAAAACCGAAGGAGTCAGCCGAGAGATCCCATCTGAGGCCCAAGCTCCTCTGCACAGGTGGACTGTCCAGTCCCAAGTTAATGTCCTTGAATCCTGGTGCATGATCGCCTGATTCGAAGGCCCTCATAACGGCCAGGCTGTTTGAAGCAATTTTGTGTAGTCTAAGTTTAGCTTGGTACAACATACTTTGAGTCCTTTTGAGCAGATCGATAGCCGCTTCTTCAGTCGGTAGTGATTTGAGTCCATCGTCTACGTAGAAGTCCTTTTCTACAAAGTCTCTGGCGTCTTTACCGTACTCGGATTCTCCCTCTAAGGCAGTTCGCCGAAGGCCGTAAGTTGCCACGGCAGGTGAAGGGCTGTTTCCAAATACGTGTACCCTCATACGATATTCTGCCATCTCTGCGTTGGTGTCGTTATTCTTGTACCACAGAAACCTGAGGAAATTCCGGTGGTCCTCTCTGACTACGAAACAGTGGAACATCTGTTCAATGTCGGCGGTGATGGCGACGAGCTCTTTTCTGAACCTCATCAGCACTCCAACTAGGTTATTCGTCAGATTAGGACCTGTGAGGAGGACATCATTAAGAGATACACCTTGATGTTTGGCACTTGAGTCGAAAACAACCCTAATTTGATTAGGTTTCCGTGGGTGATACACTCCAAATGAAGGCAAGTACCAGCACTCGTCATTCTTCCCTAAGGATGGAGCTGGTTCTGCATGGTTGTTGCGGAATATTTTGTCGATAAAGGCAACGATGTGTTCTCTCATCTCAGGCTTACTGTTCATGGTACGCTGAAGAGAGTTAAATCTAGACAGAGCTTGTTCCCTATTGTTCGGGAGTCTCACCCTGGTAGCTCGGAAGGGTAATGGAGAAACCCAGTGATTGGTTTCGTCTTTAAGGAACTCATTGTCCATTATCTTGATAAATTCTCTGTCCTCTACTGACAAAGCTACTTTATCATCGTCCTTGCTTGTGTGAAAGACTAATCTTCCCAAGTTGTCAGCAAAGGGAGGAATGTCGTCAGGTGGTTGTATGAGGTCTGGAGGCTTCTCTTTCACCTCATAGTGATGAGGGCAAGGCTTAATGCAAGTTGTGCGTCCATCTCCACGCACGTACGTTTTGAATGAGCGGATTTTTGGTTGATCCAGGCATACATTTCCTATGACTACCCATCCCAAGTCCAGTCTCTGGGCGTATGGTGCATAGTCGGGACCATTACACTGTTGACGCACCTTGTGTACCCTTAGATTGTCTCTGCCAAGCAGGAGTAGAATCTCGGCGTTGTTGTCCATAGGTGGGATAACATTGGCTAGGTGCCTTAGGTGTGGATGGTGAAATGCAGCTTCCGGGGTAGGAATTTCATCCCTATGGTTGGGTATTTGATCACATTCGATCAGCGTCGGTAGAGGTATTTCCGTATTTCCACTGACGGAACAAGCGATGAATCCTTGTGCCCTCCTGCCGCTAGTCTCTATGCGACCCGAGCAGGTGTTTAAGATGTAGGGTTCTGACGGTCCCTTTATTCCAAAGGCTTCAAAGAATTTAGGTCCTGCTAGGGAGCGGTTGCTTTGGTCGTCAATGATGGCATACATTTTTACTGCCTTTTCTGGTAGCCCCTCCGGGTAGACCTTGATTAGGCATATGCGGGCACAACATTTCTCACTCTGGCCCTCGCCACATACGTCCAAGCATGAGCAGGAAACAGCGGTGGCTGTGTTAGCGTGGTTCTGTGGCTCCCCGCCATGACTTTGAGCAGGAATGGTGGTGACAGCAGCCGGTGAATCCCTTGTGAGTGGAGTTGGGTGCATAGCTGAGGCATGTCTTTCACTATGACACTCCTCACACTTAATAATGGATTTACAGTCCTTAGCCATGTGCTCCAATGAAGCGCAGCACCTAAAGCATACCCCAAGCTCGGTGAGGACTTTCTTGCGCTCCTGTATGGTTTTGGATCTAAATCCTCTGCATTTGTTCAGTGAGTGTGGTTTTTTATGAATGGGACATTCACGATTGAAGGCCTTGTCTCCTGATGAGGTAGTGTACTGTCTACCAGTGGGTACTGCAGATGATGGTAGGTTAGTCTTTCTAACATTCACGCTGCTCTTAAAGTCTCTGTGTTTATGTACAATACTTTCATACCTTGATGATGGTGTCACTGAGGCTGTAGTATTGAACTCCAGGAAGTCGAGGCTGGGGTCATTCCTCATCTGGGACTGTTCATCGATGAACCTACAGAAATGAATAAATGGGGGAAAAGTGACGTCATGCACTCTTTTGTACCTTGAGACTGATGCCGCCCACTTCTCTTGCAGGCTGTATGGTAACTTCACGACAATTGGGTTCACCCCATGGGCTGTATCTAGGTAGCACAGCCCGGACAGACGAGGGTCTCTTTTGGCAAGCTCCAGTTCCATGAGCAAATCACTTAGATCCTGAAGCTTGTGGACATCCTTGAGACTGATCTTGGGGACGTTCTGCAGTCTCCTGAATAGTGCCTTCTCTATTGCTTCTGCGCTGCCAAAGGTGCGTTCGAGTCTCTGCCAGGCTGCAGCGAGACCTGCTTCTGCTTGTCCCACATAGACAGTTCTAAGGCTCTTGATCCGATTTGTGGAGCCTGGGCCCAGCCAGTTGATCAAGAGGTCGAGCTCCTGCTCTGCAGTTAGGTTGAGGTTGGCGATGGCGGCTTTGAAGGTTGCCTTCCAGGCTCTGTAGCTCTCCGCACGGTCATCAAATTTTGAGAGACTGGTGTTAATTAGCTCTCTGCTCACCATAAACCTGGCAAACTCAGACATATCTGATTTCTCACTGCTTGTTGCCATGACAACTTGTGATGCCCCTGGGGCGTATAGGCTGCGTGGCGTGAAAGGGTGAGATGCTTCCGGGTAGAATGATGTTGCTGCAGGGTTGAGCTGTGGTCTAGCCTCTGTAGATTCTGATGACTGCTGCTTGAGCTGTGGAGGTAGACCAGGAAACACCTGGTAGCCATCTTGCTGTAATAACTGTCCTTGAGAGGGTGCGTCTGGGCGACTGTTATTGGATTGCTCAGGTGCTGTGGGTATCACTGGCCCTGCAGGTAGAGCTGACTTGGAGGTTTCAGTGTTGTTGGCTTGGACAGTACTGCACACTGGGGGTGGTGCAGATAACTGTTTCAGTACATAGTCGCTGGTGCGATCAGCTGGATCGTCTATCTCCTCTGGTGGTAAGCAGACTGAATCAAGGCCTTGGCTTAATGCTTGCTCAAGTAGTCTTACTTTTGCTAATGCGATTTCCTCTTCCCTCTCTGATTCAAGGATCTTTATTCGAGCCTCTGCTTCTGCTTCTGCCCTCTTGGCTTTTGCCTCCGCTTCTGCCCTCTTGGCTTCTACCTCCGCTTCTGCCCTCTTGGCTTCTGCCTCCGCTTCTGCCCTCTTGGCTTCTGCTTCAGCCCTCGCAAGGACTTCTTTTTCGGTGAAGGAACGCCTCACTTTGGATTGCTCTGCATTTATGCGGGCCTCTAGTAATCTGTCGCTCAGGGTGGAGCTTCTAGAGCATGATGATCTGTAGGACCGCGAGGAATGTTTGGATGAATGCGATCTGTGTGATCTAGTTTCTTGCAAATGAGAGATACGGAGTTCCACTTTATCTTTAGCATCCAGCACCATGGCGTCTCTTTGTCTGTCTATTGATTCTGCCTTGCACAATTCTGATGGGGCTTCTTCAATATTAGAGTCTTTTAGAAAGGTTATATACCTTGTGGACAGTCTCTTGTATCTTTCATGGGCTGCGTTCAGCCGCCCGACGGCAACTTGTAAACTGGTGGCATCGCCTGAGGAGGACTTAAGTCCTGATATGAGGGAGGAAACTCGCTCCCATAGATCTTCCAGGTCGTCACATAGCTCATCTTTCCTGGTGTGATAATTTTCTGTGATCTTTATTGTTGGTTTGAGAGAGCGCCTTGGTCGCGTGACTTGGTCTGCTGGAAGTGTGGGTTCTACCTCCAGCTCTTCATAATGATCAGTATCAGGTAGCATTTGCTTTGTTTCATCACTGGGGAACTGTACGAGGTCCTTTTCGGCCATTTTTATTTAAGGTGCGCTGTCTCTTTAAGAAAATGAACTTTTGAATTGGGGGCTGAAAATTGCAGTGCGGCTCAGATGAGGCACCCCGATGAGTTTCCCAAGGTGTTTTGAGTGAATTGCGGGGTTTTGGTTTGAAGGAGGCCCCGCGTGCGTGAACAGTTCTTATATCATGCGAGCAAGGGTTAATATAGGATGTGGAAAGTGGCTTGGCGAGTAGTGGAGGACTTCCAGGTGAGAGTACATCTACTGCGGACACGCCGTGCTCCCCCTTAGGCTTATGGGACATGCACTGTTGCCGGGCAGATTTGCTGCGAGTGGGCCTGTTGCAGGGGAGGTTCCTGAGTGTGGCACTGGGCTCTGAGGGAACCTGTAGCCGGGCATTGGACGTTGAGAAGGATATTGACTGGGTATAAGGCTTTAAGGCAGTTTTTGACTGTTCTGTCCCCACATGAAGGCGAATGAAGGTGTAACTGATAATGGCTTTGTGACTGGCCTACCTTCGTATCCAAGCAGTGGAGCAGACCGGACCGGCAGATGCTCAGGTTAGATGGATCCAGACGTAGACATGAGGATGCAATCAAACGTGGGTTTATTTGATCCAGAGCAGTGACATACAGTGATGCAATACAGTAGATGCTGTGATGTGGATGTCTTTTCTGAGGCTAACTGCTGAGGCAACTGCTGAGGCAACTGCTGGTCAAAAACTGATGCCTTCACAAGCCGAGGTGTGTGTCTCCGGTCACAAAGGATGCAGCACTGAAAAAGGCTACAGGAAGTGACCAGGCCCAAGGCTGCTAAAACCACGCCCAGAGAAAACTTTATAGACAACGAACGAAGCGTGCAGCATACAAATTCCGGCCAGCAGATGGCAGCAGAGAACAATAGATTTAAACAACATAGGTAAAAACAAGAAATAATACAGTGCAGAAATTCAATATGAAAGGAACAGCACATTAGCAGTGGCATTTTAAACGGTGCAAACACGGGGTTTGCAACTTTTTTATGTCAGAAAACTGGAATGAGGAGAACGATAACGTGGTTGACACACAACAAGAAACACAGAAAGCAATGAAGGCCACGGCAGACTAATCGTAAGTGTATTAAAAAATAAATTTTCATATTTTAGACTTGTTCCTAGACATTAACCGGGATTAGGAAAAGTGTTTTCTCTTTTCTCCAGAAACAACACAACACCTGTCCTTGGGCTCTTTTTTTTATTTATTTGTATTTCATGTATGAATCCATACATGGGTTGAAGCGCCATAGATGACACAGATGGCACGCCTCGCGCCAAGCAGAATGCTCATTACTGGCTGTATCGGTGGGAATACCTGTTTATGTATGATCTCCTCAACTGAGGATTCTAACCTAGTGCTCACCACATGGTAACAACCAATATGTAAATCAAGCAAGGCGCCAGACATAGAAGAAACCTGTTTGATGGACGCAGTGCTTCTCATAGAGGTATGATAAAAGGGAACATTGAAAAATGAATCTGATCTGCAGATACTATATTATAAAAGCAGAAGGAGCTATGTATAGATATAGATATATATAGATGTGATATTGATGTGCTACGCAGAGCTTTTAGTAAGTGAGTAGGCACAGCAGGAGCTCTGCAGAGCGGGCACGGGCAGCAGCGATGCGTGTTCCTGCCTGTACGTTGCTCACGGTGGCATCCAGTGGAACTGCTGACATGTCTGAGGTAAAGGAATGTATGGATTCCACAGCACTATGGATACCAAGACAGCAGAAGAAGTAAATAAAGTATATTACAAAAATGAATTATTAGGTAGTGGGCAGCACACGCCTGCCCATGTTTGTGTGGGTTTCATCTGGGTTCTTCGGTCCCTTCCCACACTCCAAAGACATGCAGTACTGATAGGGCACAGCAAGTGTCATGTATATAAAAGAGTAAAATAAAAATAAATAATTAAGGCCCATTTAGAATAGTTTAGGTTAGTTATCCTTTAATAAAACTTGTCATTCATTGATCTGTGCTCATTCTAGGCGTCGGAGTCAGACGCTGTCAGACACTGGACTCCTAGAACAATTAGAAAGGTAAATAAATGAATGACAAGTTATACGTTTTTTCCCCAAAAAAACTATATATCAATCTGCTCAGCTCCTCTTACCCTATAACATGTGGCCTGAGTTTTCAATGTGACAGGGTGACTTTAGATATTTAGTGATTAATCATTTCCACTTATTAAGTGCTTTATATAGTGGTGTTTTGGGACTTTGCACTGTGCATCGTACTGCAGGTAAAACTGGTGGGTGCTTGGGTGCCATATCTCAAAGCATATTCGCTTTATCATCCCTGAAATCAAGGCTTCAAGGAAGGAATATGGTGCATGATATGGCATCCAATCTTGCATTCTGTAATGGCAAATGCATTCATGTTGTATTTGGCTTCTTGTGATACAGAACTCCAATACATTTGTTTGGATATAGGGGCGGACTTTCCGGGGCCCAACCAAAGATATTTTTGGGACACTTTAATCAGGAAGCCCGATCTAGATAAAAATAAAAATAGATATAACAGCTCAGAGTACAAATAATGTAGTAGATGTCACCTGCAGTCCTATGTAATACCACAGGCAACACGGTGATATCTCTCTGAATACAGATAATGTAGTAGATGTCACCTGCAGTCCTATGTAATACCACAGGCAACACGGTGATATCTCTCTGAATACAGATAATGTTTTAGAAGTCACCTGCAGACTTCCTGTGCAACACTACAGACAGCAGTGTGACAATGAATGTCGTGCAATCAATGTCACCTGCAGTCCTATGTAACACTACAAATAACACAATAACTCTTTGAGTACAGATAATGCAGTAGATGTCACCTGCAGTCCTATGTAACACTACATATAACACAGTTATAACTCTCTGGGTACAGATCACGTAGTAGATGTCACCTGCAGTCCTACGTAACACCACATATAACACTGTGATAACTCTCTGAGTACAGATCATGCAATCAATGTCACCTGCAGTCCTATGTAACACCACATATAACACAGTTATAACTCTCTGGGTACAGATCATGTAGTAGATGTCAACTGCAGTCCTATGTAACACCAGATATAACACTGTGATAACTCTTTGAGTACAGATAATGTAGTAGATGTTAACTGCAGTCCTATGTAACACTACATATAACACAGTGATAACTCTCTGAGTACATATCATGTGGTAGATTTCACCTGCAGTCCTATGTAACACCACAGATAACACAGTGATAACACTCTGAGTACAGATAATATACTCAACAAGGGAATCAACAAAGTAAAAGAGGAGAGAATATTTAAAAGAAGAAAAACTGCTACAAGAGGAGATTGTTTTAAATTAGAGGGGCAAAGGTTTAAAAGTAATATCAGGAAGTATTACTTTACTGAGAGAGTAGTGGATGCATGGAATAGCCTTCCTGCAGAAGTGGTAGCTGCAAATACAGTGAAGGGGTTTAAGCATGCATGGGATAGGCATAAGGCCATCCTTCATATAAGATAGGGCCGGGGGCTATCCATAGTATTCAGTATATTGGGCAGACTAGATGGGCCAAATGGTTCTTATCTGCCGACACATTCTATGTTTCTATGTGGTAGATGTCACCTGCAGCCCTATGTAACACCACAGGTAACTACAGTGATAGCTCTCTGAGGACAGATAATGTAGTTCGATGTCACCTACAGTCCTATGTAACACCTCAGATAACACAGTAATAACTCTCTGAGTACAGATAATGCAGTAGATGTCACCTGCAGTCCTATGTAACACTACATATAACACAGTTATAACTCTCTGGGTACAGATCATGTAGTAGTTGTTACCCACAGTCCTATGTAAGACCACAGATAACACAATGCTAACTCTCGGAGTACAGATAATATAGTAGATGACACCTGCAGTCCTATGTAACACCACAGATAACACAATGATAACTCTCTGAGGACAGATAATGTAGTGGATGTTACCAGCAGTCCTATGTAACACTACAGATAACACTGTGATAGCTCTCTGAGTACAGATAATGTGGTAGATGTCACCTGCAGTCCTGTGTAAGACAACAGATAACACAGTGATAGCTCTGAGGACAGATAATGTAGTTCAATGTCACCTGCAGTCCTATGTAAAACCACATATAACACAGTAATAACTCTCTGAGTACAGATAATGTAGTTCAATGTCACCTGCAGTTCTATGTAACATCACAGATAACACAATGATAACTCTCTAAGGACAGATAATGTAGTAGATGTTACCAGCAGTCCTATGTAACACTACAGATAACACAATGATAACTCTCTAAGGACAGATAATGTAGTAGATGTTACCAGCAGTCCTATGTAACACTACAGATAACACAGGGATAGCTATCTGAGTACAGATAATGTAGTATATGTCATCTGCAGTCCTATGTAAACCAACAGATAACACAGTGATAACTGTCCAAATACAGATAGATGTAGTAGATGTTACCTGTCTGGCTGAAGACTCCTCACTGCGGGGTAAGTGTATCTACATCCTTAGGTGGCTCTGTCTGACCTGCCTGCGGGGGAAAGCTCATTATGTGCCACCAGTCATCTCTTGGAATCCAGATGCAGTAAAGAACTGGTAGGCACTTACCCGACAGATCCCACACTGCCACTTTAGTTCTCGTATCCGGGCTCTATTTACTCGGCTATAGCAGAGATGTTACATCGGCAGCATGTGGCTACTGCAGCCAATCACTGGCCTTGTATATTGACACTCTAATTGCAAAATTTCCATTGAGTGCAGCAAATTGATTATAAAACTATATATGGCCTTGCCAGGTGCACCGCTGGTGCCAGTGACTGGCTGCAGTGGTCATATGTTCTTGATGTAGGGTGCCAACTGGCTTAATTGCACCAACTTAGCAACACCCCCAACTCTGGTAAGCCATGCCCCTTCTCCCAATAACATTGCCTGGCATGAAGAAAAACTAAAAAAGTGGGGTAGACATTAAAGTGAACTGCGCACAGCCCCAGAGCACTTCTCTCTCCAGTCAGTGACATGTCAGCCAGCTCTAGTGGTGAGAGAAGTGGCGAGAGAACACTGCTAAGAGGACTCTCAAGTGTCCGTCCCGGCCGTGCAATGAATGGAGGACAGGGAGCCAGGAAGCCGGACATCTGGTCACCCTATGTTGGCATGTCACCGCTGCAGCCAGGTACATAGAGCCGACTGGGAGAACTGAAGTGGCAGTTATGAACGACCCCTTTAATGTATTCACTTTAAATATTGTGATAATGTATAAAATGCAAAACAGAAAATTGGGAATATGTATTTATGGATGTTTTAATACACTAATCCCAAATTTAAAAAAAAAAAGACGACCTGCTCCCCAATACTGTACAGTATATAGATGTTTTAAAGTCATCCCAAAGGAATGTGTAAGTACTAGATATGAGGTTTTCAATTTAATGCATTTAAAGTAAATAATAATAATAATAATAAAAATCAAATTAACCATCAAAACCAGAGACAGTAGAATTATATATTCCCCCATAATAATAAAGAGACACAGCTGTCCCATGCAACGGGACCCTGGAGCTTGAGAGGGCCCCAATATGGTAATGTGTGATGGTTGGGGTAGTCCTGTTACAGATTTGGACCCAGGAACTCAAAATCACCCATTTGAGAGCCTCTTGACTTTTATAAGGGGATTACATATCCATGTTACAGATTCATATTCTCACAGATCTCAATGCAGCCCAAAAATGCAGATTTGTAACATTTATTAATGCTCCAGATTTTTTGGACGCCACTGAAAATGGAAAATGGATGTGAAAAGCTATTTTCCTGTCGATTTATTCAGTGTAAAGCAAATCATGCTGGAAAATTACCAGCGAACTGATCTAAACTGCTATCACCATCTTCAGAGCACACTGCCCACCCTATAATTTTACAAATGCATAACAACAGTGGTAGAAGGGAGCAGGAATTATGGGTCCTTATTGTCTTTATCTGAGTTTGAGGTTACTGACATGTCTGAAATGTGTACATTGAGATAGGTAGATAGATAGATAGGTAGATAGATAGATAGATAGATAGGTAGATAGATAGACAGATGGATAGAGAAAAACTGTAGAAAATAGTAAGACAGAAGGATAGACAGACACTACATAATAGTAACACAGAACAGAAGAGAATAGTAATATAGATATGAGATAGATAGATAGATAGATAGATAGATAGATAGATAGATAGATAGATAGATAGATAATTGATAGATACAGATAAATATGAGTTAGATAGATAGATAGTATCCAAAAAAGCTAATGATGAGGCAGCCCTCCAAATTCAGTAAAGGGTGTTAGACCCATTAATTTCCCCAGTCGCAACGTTTCAGCCCAGCTCAATGAGGCCTTTGTCAAGCAATAGAATGATGTCATGTGCAAACCTTAAATACCCACAAGTCAATTATAATACATGATTGAATAATTATCAATAAGCACGATCCAGTGAAAATGCATTCATAAACGTGAATCCATAATTAGAAATATACACGATCAATGTGTATCATATTCAGTATCTCATAAGTTGCCCTAAAATACAGATAAATTGATTGAAAAAAAGTATAATAAAGTGCCCAGTGCATAAATAATTAATGACCTCCCCTGTGCCTCATGCAATTATTCTAAAATCACAAATAGCAACAGCTGCATTGTAAAAAAGTTCATCCTTTACACCTACTACATGGTTGGTGGTTCCAGTGGGAGCGATGGCGTCCCCAGCTGTGCAGTGCGCACGTCAGAGCGATCCTGCAGCTTCCACCCGCGCTCGCCAGGGCGTATATCAAATGATCCTAGAGCATCATCACACAGTCACGTGAACGCTCCCAGGAACTTGCAGTTACGTAAAGGAGAGGAGGGGAAGAAGCGGGCGGTCACCTGACCAGCATTGTCACCTGACTGGGCCGTACATGTTAGCGAACATAAATCATAATATGGCCAGAATAAGGAACACCCACATCGGACATAATACCTAAACAAACTGTCATATATATATATATATATATATATATATATATATATATATATATATATAAATTAATAGTGAAATAATGTAAGGCACACGACTTGTGAGCAGAAATAGAGAAAACATTCCCATTAATAGAATGAAGCACTAAGTGTTGCGGGTTCAAAAAAGTAATACAAAAATATAAGGGGAAGAAGCTAACCATTATCCATGGCCAGGCAACTACCCCTATAGAGGAATGTGAAGGTGAGGGTTGGGTGGAGGTACAGACCAGTGTCAATAGCTGAGTCCCTCACACCTATTATGGCCTCCTGGGGGGTGGCACAAGTTCATGTCACCCCACATGTGGCCAAATTCTACATCCCAACACAATCAAAGTGTAGTATATGTTTGTTATTATTTAACATCCCTGATCAGGGTACTGTTATAACATTGAACCCACCGTCACAACAAATAAAAGTGCATCCTAATAAAAGGTATGCTGGTCAGAAACCCATGTGCCTTAGAGGTGATAATCCTAAAAGGTGTTCCAATTGAGGTCCATGAAGAACAGCTAAATAAACGAAAAATGTAGATCATACAAAAATCTGGTACCAGCAGGATGTAGTGGTGATGAAGAGACAAAGGTGATGAATATCTGTATAGAAAAAAAGAAAAATGTAAAAAAGACGAATCAATAGAAAACTGTGATATCTCAACAAGTTAACATCATTCATAACATCCTACAGTTTGTCTGGATGAAGAAATTCTACCACAGGAGACTATAGCAACCAAATAACTCTAACCAAATAGACCCCATTTAAATTCTGTATTGAGACCCTTTGGTCTAAGAGTTTGTAACCGGTAAATCCATTGAATCTCTTTTCGCTTGAGTACCAACTCTCTATCCCCACCTCTCTTAAGGGGTGGGACATGATCCGACATTCTGAACTTAAGATCCTTCTCCTTATGACTCAACTCAACAAAATGCTTAGGAACTGGTAGATCCTTTCTTTTTTGTCGTATTGTGTATCTGTGTTGGTTTACTCTTGTCTTGAGGTCCCAAGTGGTCTCTCCGACATAGAGTAAGTCACAAGGGCACTGAAGCAGATAAACCACATACATGCTGTCACAAGTTAGAAAATGGCAGATGTCATGACGAGTTCCCAATGTGGAGTGAACAAAAGAGTGTCCCTTTAACATATCAAACAAGGGTAACAGCCCAATCTCTTTGTACTGATATAAGTCTGCACAGCTCCCCTTTTAGATATATCTGCTTTTACCAATTTGACCCGTAAATTGGGTGGGCGGCAATATGACATCAACGGCGGTATAGTGAGTTCATTGATGTGTTTCAAGTTACTGGTAAAAATTGGCCAGTGTTTTCTGATAATGCTACTAATCAGATTACTCTGTTCATAAAAAGTAGACACAAAGGGTACACGTGTAACGGACTCTTGTCTTGTTTTGTCTCCAAATGTTGATAAGTCATTGCATTCGATAAGTGCTTGTGTATGATTTTGGAGGGGTAGAATCTAATAGGCAGTCTATTGGGATCCTGTACAATTCGCTTGATCCTCAAAAACTGATCAAACGGTAAAGCATTGATTGTTGATCTAGGGTGACAGCTCTCATATCTCAATAGATTGTTACAGTCAGTAGGTTTAGTGTATAGATCAGTACTTAAATGGCTGTCTGTAACATATACTGTTGTGTCTAGAAATTGAACCCGTTCTTTAGATGATGTCAATGTAAAACTAATGTCAGGATCAATGTGATCCAAAAAGTGATGAAAACTGTGTAACATAGATTCATCACCAGTCCAAATGAATAAAATGTCGTCTATGTATCGCCACCACCCCAACACATGGTTGAAGTGGTGGGATACATAGATATGGTTCTCCTCAATGGCTGCCATGAATATATTTGCATACGTGGGCACCACATTAGACCCCATGGCGGTCCCATGTAATTGCAAATAAAAGTGATACATAAAAGCAAAGTAATTGTGTTGTATAACTAGGTTAAGTAGATCAATAATGAACTCTTTATCTTATGTGGTGTAATGGCTGGAATCCAAACATCTTTGGACCGCTGCAATGCCCCTGTTATGGTCGATAGAGTTGTATAAACTAGTAACATCAAAGGACGCCAATATGCAGTGTGAGGGTAATGTGATATTTGCAACTTTGTCTAAGAAGTCTCCTGTGTCCCTAATGTAGGATTTAGTATTAACTGCATAATCACGTAGAAGTTTATCTAGAAAGATAGCAATATTAGAGAAGATGGATCCTCTTCCAGAGATAACGGGGCGACCTGGTGGATTTACAAGTGATTTGTGTATCTTAGGTAAGATATACAATAGAGGTGTTTTGGGATGTGTCATCAATAGATAAGTGTAAAGATCTACATCTATAATCCCACCTAATTTGGCGGCATCCAACTTCTGTTTGATTAACCTCATGAACCCCCTAAACATTAACATCTCGCAACTGTCGCTCAATTTCTGTGATATACCAAGATGTATCCATTACAGCAGCACCGCTTTTTGTCGGCTGGCTTTATAGGTAACTTGTTGTTATTACACAATTCAGTAATGGCGTCAATATCAGCAGCGGACATATTCGGATGTCTCAAAGGTGTTGCAAGATATTTCTGTTTGAGAGATTCAATATCAAGAATCTAAGCCTTAATGAATGTATCCAGGGCTGGTGAATTAACATGTGGAATGAAGTCACTCTTAAGATGTAAATTTACCAGCACTGGATATATTCATTATTGCTGTGACTATAAAGCCAGCCGACAAAGGTGGTGCTGTGGTTGTAATGGATACATCTTGGTATATCACAGAAATTGAGCGACAGTTGGGTGATGCTAATGTTTATAAACGCTTACCGTATGATCCTAAATTTGACATCATGAGGTTGATCAAACTGAAGTTAGATGCTGCCAAATTTGGTGAGATTATAGATGTAGTTCTTTACACTTATCTATTGATGACACATCCCAAAACACCTCTATTATATATCTTACCTAAGATACACAAATCACTTGTAAATCCACCAGGTCGCCCCGTTGTCTCTGCAAGAGGATTCATCTTCTCTAATATTGCTATCTTTCTAGATAAACTTCTACGTGATTATGCAGTTAATACTAAATCCTACATTAGGGACACAGGAGACTTTTTAGACAAAATTGCCAATATCACATTACCCTCACACTGCATATTAGCGTCCTTTGATATTACTAGTTTTTACACCTCTATCGACCATAACAGGGGCATTGCAGCAGTCCAAAGATGTTTGGATTCCAGCCATTACACCACATAAGGTAAAGAGTTCGTTATTGATCTACTTAACCTAGTTCTACAACACAATTACTTTGCTTTTATGAGTCACTTTTATTTGCAGTTAAGTGGGACCACCATGGGGTCTAATGTGGTGCCCACATATGCAAATATATTCATGGCAGCCATTGAGGAGGACCATGTCTATGTATCCCACCACTTCAACCGTATGTTGGGGTGGTGGCAATACATAGACAACATTGTATTAATTTGGACTGGTGATGAATCCATTTTACAGTTTTCATCACTTTTTGAATTACATTGACCCTGACATTAGTTTAACATTGACATCTAAAGAACAGGTTCAATTTCTAGACACAACAGTATATGTTACAGACAACCATTTAAGTACTGATCAATACACTAAACCTACTGACTGTAACAATCTATTGAGATATGAGAGCTGTCACCCTAGATCAACAATCAATGCTTTACCGTTTGATCAGTTTTTGAGGATCAAGCGAATTGTACAGGATCCCAATAGACTGCCTATTCGATTCCAAGAAATGTCACAATAACTTAGACAGAGAGGTTGCCCCTCCAAAATCATACACAAGCACTTATCGAATGCAATGACTTATCAACATTTGGAGACAAAACAAGACAAGAGTCCGTTACACGTGTTCCCTTTGTGTCTACTTTTTATGAACAGAGTAATCTGATTAGTAGCATTATCAGAAAACACTGGCCAATTTTGACCAGTAACTTGAAACACATCAATGAACTCACTATACCTCCGTTGATGTCATATTGCCGCCCACCCAATTTACGGGTCAAATTGGTAAAACCAGATATATCTAAAAGGGGAGCTGTGCAGACTTATATCAGTACAAAGAGATTGGGCTGTTACCCTTGTTTGAGTTGTGTTAATTGCTCATATATGTTAAAGGGACGCTCTTTTGTTCACTCCACATTGGGAACTCGTCATGACATCTGCCATTTTCTAACTTGTGACAACATGTATGTGGTTTATCTGCTTCAGTGCCCTTGTGACTTACTCTATGTCGGAGAGACCACTTGGGACCTCAAGACAAGAGTAAACCAACACAGATACACAATACGACAAAAAAGAAAGGATCTACCAGTTCCTAAGCATTTTGTTGAGTTGAGTCATAAGGAGAAGGATCTTAAGTTCAGAATGTCGGATCATGTCCCACCCCTTAAGAGAGGTCGGGATAGAGAGTTGGTACTCAAACAAAAAGAGATTCAATGGATTTACCGGTTACAAACTCTTAGACCAAAGGGTCTCAATACAGAATTTAAATGGGGTCTATTTGGTTAGAGTTATTTGGTTGCTATAGTCTCCTGTGGTAGAATTTCTTCATCCAGACAAACTGTAGGATGTTCTGAATGATGTTAACTTGTTGAGATATCACAGTTTTCTATTGATTCGTCTTTTTTACATTTTTCTTTTTTTTCTATACAGATATTCATGACATTTGTCTCTTCATCACCACTACATCCTGCTGGTACTAGTTTGGGATTTTTGTATGATCTACATTTTTCGTTTATTTAGCTGTTCTTCATGGACCTCAATTGGAACACCTTTAGGATTATCACCTGTAAGGCACATGGGTTTCTGACCAGCGTACCTTTTATTAGGATGCACTTTTATTTGTTGTGACAGTGGGATCATTTGATATAGGCCCTGGCGAGCGCGGGTGGAAGCTGCAGGATCGCTCTGACGTGCGCACTGCACAGCTGGGGACGCCATCGCTCCCACTGGAGCCACCAACCATGTAGTAGGTGGAAAGGATAAACATTTTTACAATGCAGCTGTTGCCATTTGTGATTTTAGAATAATTGCACGAGGCACAGGGGAGGTCATTAATTATTTATGTGCTGGGCACTTTATTATACTTTTTTCAATCAATTTATCAGTATTTTAGGGCAACTTATGAGATACTGAATATGATACACATTGATCGTGTATATTTCTAATTATGGATTCAAGTTTATGAATGCATTTTCACTGGATCGTGCTTATTGATAATTATTCAATCATGTATTATAATTGACTTGTGGGTATTTAAGGTTTGCACATGACATCATTCTATTGCTTGACAAAGGCCTCATTGAGCTGGGCTGAAACGTTGCGACTGGGGAAATAAATGGGTCTAACACCCTTTACTGAATTTGGAGGGCTGCCTCATCATTAGCTTTTTTGGATACTGTTTATGGATCTTTGCCTGAAATCCAGGAGGAATTGTACCCATCTACACTGCCGACTGAGCTGCTGCTTCTTTTTGTTTGTTGCATTAGATAGATAGATAGATAGATAGATAGATAGATAGATAGATAGATAGATAGATGATAGAATCTTTTATTTCGCTTGTAGAATATGGTAACATATTTGAGACTTGCCTTTGTACATTTTTCTAATCAGATACTAAATTTCATTATCCCTCGAATGCATTCTTTGTGTAAGGGACAATGAAAATGAGTCGGCTGAAATCTCCAATTTCAGGCTAAATCCTATCAAATGCTTGAAAGATTACAGTGCATTTCCAGAGTTCACATTCACTTGCTTGACCAGTGATTTTTGAGTGTGGTTGTTAAGAAATATATATATCTAAAGCATTTTATTTGGCCTGAACTTCCGTCCCCAGCTATTTATAAATCTAAAGTGACAGGCCAATCCACGTTTCAGCGCCAGCTCCAGTGCTTGTCTGAAAATATAAACCCTAAATCTAGATTGCCATCTTGACCCAAGAAACAAAAGTAAAAATGATAAAATATTACAGTGTCTGGAACGGAAAGTACAACAGAACCCTGCACATCTCACAGGCAGGAATAAATCTGAGTATAGCGAGGGCTTCTTGAACCTTTACTGGGGATAAAGCTTGCTGCTTCACAAATCGCGGTAAGGTGCAAATGGAACATTTATCACACCTTTTCCGAGGTTTCACATGGGGAAATAATAGAAAATGCAGCCCAATACACAGCAGGAAATACTCCCAAAAACAAGAAGATTATGCATTTTCACAGCTTGGTAATAAGGAAGAAAACAACCTCAACAGAATGTTATATGGAATTATTATGACGGTATGTCCTGGCAGTAATAATACAGGACATCACAATGACAAACGCAAGGGGGGATTTATCACTTGTGGTGGTTAGGGTGCCGGTTCTAAGTCTGTTTTTGCTGTTTGAGGTGGCATCAAATTTATGAAATGGCACACAGTAATAATATTTTAGGTGTCTGTAGAAGTGCGCCAGGGGGTTGTCTGGCGAGGAGATGCAAATTTTAGGCTGAGGTGTTCCAGACACTCTTGAATTCTAAAAGTAGCAAGGGTCACCAAATGTGTCACTTTTTTTATGCCGAAGCAGATTTGATAAATGACCCCCTCAGTGTTCTCATGCCTGTATATATAGTTAATGAGGATAGATGCAGGCAGCCTGTCATAGAGCAGGAGGGCCTAAGCAGATTGATATATAGCATTTTTCCCCAAAAACGGTTAAGTATGACTTGTCATGTATTAATTTAAAGCCCTACTCTTTCTATATTTAGGAGTCTAGTGGGTAGTCCTATTTGATGACTGACAGCAGGCTGGGTATGTAAAGAGGCTGTTAAGCACTGATTAGGTCCGCCCACTGGACTCCTACTGAATGTTTCCCATCTCCTTCTGCTCCATAACATACTGCCAGTAAATCGGACAGCACTATTACTGTGACAGGTCCACCTTACAGGGGTTGTCCAATATAAAAAATATAAAAAACTCCAAAGCTGCTCTCCGGTCCTCCTCACTGATGATGTTGTGTTCATGGCTGCAGCCAATCACTGGCCTCAGCAGTGCAAGAGACGTTACTGCTGACACCAGTGATCAGCTACAATGGTGACATGATGTGCACGGAACGGCGCTGCTGCAGCCAGGAGAGGAAACAGCAGCGGGGAAGATCGGAGCACCTAGTGACGGGAGAAGGCAGCAAATATCAGAATTTGAAAAAATTAAGTTTTACTCTTAGGCCAGATTGCAGCCTGGGTAACACCATCCATGTGTCGGCCGCATCTCCGGCCCCCTTGACCTTGCATTGAAGAGTTTTATGATGCAGTCAGTTCCCATCTGATCGTGTGTCTATTGTATTGTACTCCTATCATCATATAGAACAGAGCCGCGATCAGATAGGAACTGACTGCATCATAAAACACAGTTCGGGTCAGAGGAGTCGGGGTCAGTCGGGGGATGCAGCCAACACATGGATGGAGCTTCTGGGACCGATTACGATTGTGTGAATCAGGTCTTATAGTCCCAAAACAGCTTATTCCTACACATGAGTTAATGATGACATTTTCCCCTTTCTTCAAAAAGAAAATGTTGGTAACTCTGTTTCGTGGCTTGTGGTTTATTCACAATTAACATGGGAATTTATTATTATTCTTGAGCAAAGTATGAATATTTCCATTATTTTCTATAAATATACAAAACTGGAAAAAAAAAAACAACACACTTTTATTCTATAGATTGTAGAGGGCAATGTCAGATCTGTCCCTAAACCCAACTTAGTCTGGGTTTACATGTAGCTAGTCAACCATATGGCCAGTTACTGTGAGCCAAAACCACGTGTCTTTTACGTGGAGTTTTTACATGTAAAACAATATTTAACGTGTTTCGACTGTGGAAACCACGCGGCAATAACCACATCACAAAATGGATTCAGTGGAAAAAAAACAAAAACGGATAGATTTGGCGCGTTGTAGTTGGAGGCACGACACACTGCCGCTAAACATGAAACCAGCCATAAAGGGCACCATATATGCAGACTACAACAAGCTTTGATTAAGTGCCAAGGATGAGAAGCTTCCTTTGATTGGCCCACTTTGTATTTGGATCAGCAATAGAGTATCTGAAAACAAGAGGGACACCTTAAAGCTCGTAGCTTTGCCTCTTTTGGACTCCTCATTTCATCCCTTACAAGTGTAGTTTTAAATTTTAATACTTTCATTTTACATGAAAAATATGACTGATTCTATAGGCCAAAAGCACGATGCTAGTAATAGGTAAATTAAATTATTCATTCCATGATAATGTAAAATGTATATTAATAGTACACCGACGCCTTAAAAGCAGTGACACCCAGGCTGTTCTCCTGATCTACTTACTCTGTAATATATGGAGATCAGCAGACAAATGTATCCTTATCAATGCTTCATAGCGGCAGATTAAACATGTGGGGTATATTAAAGGGGTTTCCCAGGATTTTAATATTGATGAGCCATCCTAAGGATATGCCATCAAAATCTGATCAGTGGGGTCTGACATCCAGCACCCTCGACGATCAGAGTAGCTGCATCCACTGTGTACAGAGCAGATAACTAGCACTATTCCCTTTCACTTCAATGGAAGCTGCAGTAACCAGCTCTGCCCACTCCACATTGGATGGCGCTATGTACCTACTCTGAAACAACTGATAATGGAGGGTGTGTGATGGTGGACCTCTGACGATCAGATATTGATAGCCATCGATATTAAAATTCCAGGGGAAAAAAATAATTTCTGGGTGAATTATGGTTCGATACAACCTCTGAGTTGCATAGAGCGGTAATAATATACGTTATATGCCTTTAGTGTCACAGAGATATACACTTTTTTATTTTTTTTTTATTCCATTTTTCTCCTAGAAGCGCTGCCACCGATCATTAGAATGGGGGTCCTAGAAGAGTCTGAATGGAGTGGTATATACATGAGCCTTTCTGCTCCATCCAAAGGCTACGAGAATGATGGAAAAGCAGAGTACAAGCGCTCAGCTAGGTCAGGCAGCCCCACGACTGCTGCTCCATTCAATTGGAGCAGAAGGGGACCCTTTCTCATGATCGGCGGGGGTTTCTGTGGTCAGATCCCTGATACTCAGACACTGTGGATAGGGGATAGGTTGTCTTCTTGGGGCAACCCCTTTAAAGAGGTTGTGCAGCCACTACGCATTAATGACCAAAATCTGATCGGTGGGCGTCCAACTCCTGACACGCCGCTGATCAGCTGTTTGAAGAGGAGGCGGTGCTCGTGCGAGCTATACTTCCATTCCGATATTACACTGTGTATCTTCTTGGAAGTCTCAGCAACGCAGTAGAATTACAAGTGCTTGCTCCTCTCACTTGAAAGGGACGAGCACTTGTAATTACACTGCACCGCCCCTGCAAGCAGGATGACACACAGTGTAATCTTGAAGAGAAAGCAGAGCTCGAACAAGCTCTTCACACAGCTGATCAGCCCACCCATCAGATACTGATGACCTATCCAGAAGATAGGTCATCAATATGTACTGGCTGCATAAGTACCGTCAGTCTTTTTAACATGTAAGTTAATAAACATATGGATTGAAGTCTGCTGTATATCAGGGGTTAATTGGCGCCAATGACAAATTTGTCTAGATTTCATAAAGGAATGTTTTTTTTATACTCAATCACACAAAGGTCCATGTATACATAAGTCTTAATTAGATTTTATTTTATTCTATCAGAAATCATAAAAAAGCAAACAAATAAATAAATAAATAAATAAATAAATAGACACTTTCAGGATATTACTACCAATATAAAAGTTTACTTTTATGCAAAATGTACAATAGTATACACTTGTTTGTAGTTACATACCATTTTCCCCTTATTACACAAAAATGTACAATACATAAACATTTACAGTAGCACCTATTGGGATGGTCTAGGGCAGGGACGCTGAACCTGCGGCCCTCCAGCTGATGCAGAACTACAACTCCCAGCATGCCTGGAGAGCCTACAGCTATTAGGGCATGCTGGGAGTTGTCGTTTTGCAACAGCTGGAGGGCCGCAGGTTGAGCGTCCCTGGTTTAGAGTAAATTCTCATGTAGAAGATTTATCATAGACAGTCATTAGAACAGGGCCAGCAGAAATCCATATAAATACTACCAAGACAACCCCATTCACATGTATGGAATGGATTTTTCTGCAATAAATCTGCCACATGTTACCCTTAAAGTACATGTATGATATGAAGAATGAAATGAGCATGACAACATATGCATATAAGGAAAAGAGTGTAGTTACATCAATACTGTCTTGCTTAGCGTATTAATCAAAAATCGGTGAATATTTGGGGGACTCTCCATACGGCAAGGTTGAAACATAGGGTAGTAGCAAAATCTACGTGCTGAACATGTGGTTTAGTATGAGTTTTAATTTAAAGAAACAGCTCTAGGAAACGCTCAAAGGACTCGCTATAGTAACCCTCATATGCATCGCGACAAAACACAGCTTCCATATGTCAAGGCACACGACTGCTACAATAAAAAGCCTAAGAGGATCTATCCACTCGGAGAATGGCCTGCAGAGTACAGTCGTGTATGGGTCAGCCCTTTACAGACTGTTGACTAAGGCCGCATGCACACAGCTGTTGTGCGGCCGTTCCATGCATTGGGGACCACAATCCACATCCGTGCAGCGGGCCGGACCTATTCAACTTGAATGGGTCCGTGGTCTGTCCGCACCCCAAAAAAATATGACATGTCATATTTATTTGCGGTGCGGAACAACGGAAAGAAACACCACGGAAGCACTCCGTAGTGATTCCGGTGTTCCGTTCCGTGACACCGTTCCGCATCTCCGGGAATTGCGGACCCATTCAAGTGAATGGGTCCGCATCCGTGATGAGTGGTGCACACGGCCGGTGGCCCGTGGATTGCCGGCCCCCGCAATACGGCAACGTAGAGCCACTTACTGAAATTCTGTTATTTCACTAGGGTAGGTCTTACACAGCTTTGACAACTGCTTGGCCCGGCTGGAATACTTTAGGACCGTTACATACAGTATTGTCACCACTATTACTTTTTGGTCTTGCTATGGCAACAATAAAGGGGTTTTCTGAGATTTTTATACTGATGACACCCAGGATCCTGCAGATCAGCGGTTTGAGAAGGCAGCGGTGTTCCAGTGAGCGCCACAGCCAACTCTTTCCTTTTCCTAGGCAAATGACGAGACGTTCATGTGTCAGCTTAGACTTATTCAAATGATTGGGGCTGAGCGCGATACCAAGCACAGCCGCTATACAGCGCTGTGCGAAGTAAACTGCGAAAAAGGTCGCAGCACTCACAGGAGAGCAAGTGCCTTCTTAAACAGCTGATCGGCGGAAGTCCCTCTCGGAAATCCCTTTTAAGCGTTTCTGGGCCTACATCTATAACACTGCTCTCAATCCAAATAAAAGTACCTTCACCTAATACACACTGGGGGTCATTTATTATCCAGAAAAATACCTATATTAGGTGTCATTCTGGCACAGATTGTGGCGCAACGGTTAGTTGCGCCAAAATCTGCGGCATTTTCCTGCTTAAACCAGGTCCTAAAAGTGGGCGTGACGTAGGCAGGGAAGGGGACGGGTCGGAAGGCCCATCTCATTATTTTCTACATCTGTTTTAGGCTAGGAAGGTGGCTTACATTTAGATTGGCGCTGGATTGGCGCTGGTTATGAAAAGACCTGCACCTCTTCCTAACTTTGGCGGATCCACCTCCAGATATAGGGGCTATTAAGACCGGCATCTAAAACGCCGGTCTTAAAAAATGACCCCCATGGTGTGCATATACCCTAAGGGTACTTCATATGTTGCCGAAATGATGCAGATTTACTGTCGCAAAATGACAAAATCTCTGCAGCCTTTTACTGCACCAGCAAATCTCATCCACAAGCTGCAGGAAACGGACCTGTGGTGCCATGCAAAAAAGTGAAATCTGCAGCGTTTCTACAATGAAATCAGCACCAAAACACAACATTTGATGTGTTTTTTTCTGATGCAAAAAATCTGCAGCATTTTTGTAACCTGTGAATGTACCCTTATACTGCTATAATACTCCAATATTGTATTTTGCGTTGCCAAACGCTGCATGCATAAAGAATTGCCCTTTCCTTACAATTTTACTATAGAAGTGGCCAAATGCTATGTTTTTAAATTGTACTGTGGCAGCAATACCTGGACCCACTTAAAGTTCTACCGAACCAAACTTAGATAATACAGCTCTGTGGTCATGTGAGTTTGGTTCAGAAGATACAAGTGGGTACAGGGGCTAAAGCCGTAATCTGCACAATATAATGGGACTACGTCGTGGCCTTATTGTGTATTGAGCCACCACACACTTTACACTTTCCTAATAAGATATAACTGATCAGAACCACAAGAACAGATCATCCTTCGGTTAGTCATCAATATAAGACTGGTAGGGGTGGGTGTAGAGAGCTGTGGTAACCAGACACCACGCAGAGTATGGCGCTATGCCCCGTTCTGGTGCCATGCACGCTCTACAATAAGCTGATTGGTGGGACTGCTGAGAGAATCATGCCCTGTGGACGTAGTCGAGCTGTCTGAACTTACCATTCTGTTAAGGCCTCATGCACGCGACCGTTGTTTTGGTCCGCATCCGAGCCGCAGTTTTTGCGGCTCGGATGCGGACCCATTCACTTCAATGGGGCCGCAAAAGATGCGGAGAGCACTCTGTGTGCTCTCCGCATCCGTTGGTCCGTTCCGTAGCCCCGCAAAAAAAAATAGAACATGTCCTATGCTTGTCCGTTTTGCCATTTCTACAATGTTCCGCAAATTGCGGAAGGCACATGGGCGGCTTCCGTTTTTTGCGGATCCGTGGTTTGCGGACCGCAAAAAATGGAACGGTCGTGTGCATGAGGCCTAAGGCTACTTTACATGCAGCGATCTCCTTCACAATATAGGGGGGAGCAATCTTTAATGCTATTGCTTGTCCCCATAAACAATCATTGTTTGCAGGCAGCAGAGGCTGCTTAGACACCATGACCTGCTGCCGGCAAACAATCATTTAGGTGACCGCACCAACAATCTATTACCTGATGAATGAGCGCTTCACTAGTTCTTCGAGTAATTGGCGGCACCTTTACACTGCCAGATTTCACTAACGAGTGCCCGAACATTGGCCAGTGTAAAGGGGTCTTAAAAAGCCATCTGACCCTTGGGCGCATATACCTCACCAGAGTACCAGACAGCCATGGGTTTCAATGGAAGTCAGGCAATACGTTATTTCTGCTACATCACTAAGATAATCTCAAGATGGATCTGGGACCAGCTTATCATCAGGGCGTTTACACCAGAGCACCTCATTAAGGTCAATGCACAAATGTATGATCCGTTTTCTTCATGTTTGCTACTTATTCTCATTACAGAGGTGTCCGGTTTCAGGAGGAAATAGGACAATACAGGGGATCTGCCTGCAACATAAAAGTGATCATTACTTATCTGCCAGATCCAGTTCTCCCGGCCGGGATCTGTTTATCCGACTGCAGTGTGACCACTATCACCTTGGTGGTGCACGTCAGAGGCCGGTGACCGGCAGGTCAACAGATCCCAGCTAGGAGAACCGAAGGGTCTGTCAGCGGTAAGTAATGATCACTTATTCATTGCAGGCAGCTCTCCTGTCTAGTCCAGTTTCTTCCAGTAAGTGTACAACCCCTTTAAATTTAACAAAAAAGAAAAGGATCGCTATGGCTCGTGATGATTGATATTTCATCTAATGACCTCCTGTTCTGGTTTCAAAGACTGTGGTTGATCTTTTTCAGGCAGTTGTCCAATACATGTAGATCAGCTGCATTAAAGAGTGAACCTAGGATAAATCTGTGTCCGTGCCCATCTGTGCCCTGGATCCCTTGGCAGACTACAGGGTGCCATAAACAGTACTCTGTTGCCATACACCAAGCACAATAGTGGGGAATGTGGCATTTCCTTAGTCCTACTTAGGTGTTCTCATATTGCTCCCATTGTAGAACAGGTAACCAGTGAAAGTGCACAGACAATCCACGGATTACTGTAGCAGCTGCCTGCCCATGCCGCAGAACTTTTCCGCACATAACTTGACTTGCAGATTATATATGTCAATTGCAGCTTTCCTCTGCTGAATTCACCCTGTGTAATGACTTTGCCACGTACAGTATTTGCCCTGAACGTCTGTCACGTGTGGCCGTACCTTCAGAGGCTACTTACGGCATATGCCGGCCGCAGATGCCTACGACGCTGTGAGGCTCCGTGGTCGGGCCTGTCACACACTAGCAATGTGTGAATAGCATCATACTGAAAAACGGGGTTAACGTTGCCCAATTCTGGGCATTGGCCATAAATGATACGTGAATGACTTGGTAAAGCGACCTTCTAGTTACCTTCACAAAAAGCTCTTTAAAATGAACTAAAATGGCAGTATTTTTAAACATAATGAGCGAGATTAGTTTTCATGCAAAAATAAATTGTTATTTGAAACGCTTTCATCATTCAATTTACAAAGTGTCACCTATGTTTACAACGGGATGGGGCAGAGCGGTTACAGATGACATTTTCCTGCATTAACAAATAGAATTAGAGAATTAAAAAGGCAATTTATTTTAGCGTTGTGAACTGCGGACCTGCTGCCACGTCAGCCGACCGACAAATAACAATCACTGACAGCAACACAGAACTTGCTATTTTTCAGATCACCAGGAACTGTTAACCTTCTAAATACCAGGGGCCTGACATCCCAGAGGGGATTATGCTAATCCAGTTCATGACATCCAGCTCTACCACATAAGCAATCTTTATTTTACATCTCCTGACACAGTAAACACCCCCTCGATCATAGCGTGGCGGCGACAGGAGTAAGGGGGGCGGGGGGTTAAATAAGCGCGCTGTACGTTACTTGTACTCTTATATCTGTGTGCAGAATGAACGGAAATAAAACTATTCTAGGTCTGCGGGTTTCTTTTTTTCTTCTTCATGTAACTTAATAACTTGTGCTATTTATTCCTTTAAAGAGGATCTGATTAGAAATATAGAACATTTTATATCTAGGTGTCTAT